>NC_066362.1:184367915-184684915 GCF_013377495.2 Cygnus atratus | reverse complement strand
TATGGGAAGAAATGGCCACAGCAGTCTCTGCTATTGTCCATTTTCTCCACTAAATCTGCTTCTTATAGTACCTTCTTATTCTAAAGTCCTTCTGCTCCAGTCTTTCTCAGTGACCCTCCAAACTTCCATGATGGCAAAATAACCATTTTGAAGACATATGAAAAAAGGAAAATTGTTTCCATCCCCCTGAACTGATTGCCTTTATAGCTCTGATTTCTGCAGTGCTCAAAATGGACTTGGTGCCTCAGAGCAAAGCAAACACATATGTTTGAGAAGGCTTTTAAACTTCTTGGCACCAAATCACCTCTTGCCACCCGGAGAATATTTTTCAGCCTTAAGGATTTCTGATGTGTACGAAGCACTGGCTTTCAGACTCCACATTTCTCTTTGAGATACAGTTGGTGGTATGGTGGTACGTGTGACCTCAGACATCTGGACTCGCTGTCAGCCAGAGCCTTTAGTGTTTGCAGCACCACACTGAGGCTCTTTCACATCAGATGGAGAGGAAAATATTCCCAGATATTGGCTCTCTCCCAAAAACAGTACTTCCCTTGGATCACACCTCATGCAAAGCTCTATATGAACTGAACAGAGAGATAGATTATTGGCTTATTTTGCACAGCCTGTCTGTTGGCTTTATTGTAACTGACGACAGCTCCAGCCTGGAGGAGGCATGACTGCATGTTGCTTTCTGCATATATACTGTTTTGCCTGCTGTTTCAATTTGGTTCTGTATTTTCTCATTGAAGAAGATAAGACAAATAAAAACTATCTCACTTCCATAGCAAAAAGTACATGCCAGTTGCAGGTACTCCTGCAAAAAAGATAAAAGTGTACACATAGAAACAGAAAGGAAATGCAGTCTTCATATATACTAGACAACCAGGACACTATTTGAAGTAAAATCTATTTAATCCTTCTTCCATCCTCAATTGTCAGAGAAAGAAGCCACAAATTGGTGTTAACACTGAACAGTATCGCTGAGATTACTCTACAAAATGTCCTCATTAGAAATTTGCATCCAGATCCTGTGGGCTTTTGAAAGCATTGCTGCAGAAGTAAGAAGCAGTTATCATTTGCCAAATAATCCTCTGGGATAAAATTCTCTGATGCCAGTTGAGGTTAATCAAGCTCAGAGCAATGTCCCAAGTTTAGGCAGCTTTCTAGTAAGCACTCTAGTGGTGCTGCTGAGCAGCCAAAAAAGATCCCAATGAGAATGACTGCAAAATTCAAGTATGTATCAATCAGAAAATGTGTACTTAGGTGGAAGCAAACCGTGAAATTTGCTGTATCTGCTTCACCACTGGGCTGTCAGTGAGAGAGAGGGCTTTTCCTGTGGTGGAGGTCAGCTGTGGCAAATGTCATACCCACCTCTCTCTGAACCTGGTGGGAACCTGGGGCAGCAGGAGAACCAAGTCACTAATCACAAGTCACTCCTGATCTCAAACACCATAGGAAGTTTCAAATCTGTCTCAATGCACCCCAGGTAATGTCATAAGACTTGCCAGAGAGGTGACCAAAAGTCAGTGTCCTGAGCAAATAAGAGCAGCCCTGTACCCCAGTAGATGCAGCTTGCCATTGCTAGTAACAGACCAGAGAGTTCACACTAACGCTGCTAAGCCTCTGGAGTTGTCAGGCTTTGACAGGGTTTTTCTTGGGCTGCCTGCAGCTCTGCTTTAGCTTGTTTAGCTAAACAAGCTGTTGTTAACAGCAGTTTCCTAATGACCAGGTGGCCATTGCTTAATTTGTTTTACTATTGCTTAGCTCTGTATAATCATCTGGTATAACCATAATTTTTAAATAGATGGCATTAACAAGCTGTTATTTTGTGTGGAACTAAATACTTCTGACCCTGGAAAAATGATGCAATATAAAGGAATGGTATCATAGCAGAGGTCTCAATGAGGGATGACAAACCATGGAATACAGAGGAGTGCAGGAATGAGAAGATAACAGAAGGGCACGACGTGATCCTGGAGACCACAGGGCTGTAAACAGCTCTTCAGTGGTCAACCACTGATAGTGAAAGAAATGCCATCCTGAAAACTGAGAGCAAGGTGTACGGTGTGATAGAAGATATATAATGATAGCTTCATGCTGTGAGCATGGAGGAAGAAATGCCCGTCATCAGCATCATACTCCTCTTGACAAAGACCTGGCATACCAATGACCTGCAACACTGAAACAAAGGAGCTTTACACTCAGGGAGAGTGGAAGGTGGAGCACAGCAGTGGAAAAAAGGGCAAGTGTTAAGAAGTGGGTGTAAAACAATTTTAACTGTATCCTTATTGAAGTCTTTTTTATAATACTATGACTTCCTCTGGTGGTTTCTCCTCTCCTCTCCTCTCCTCTCCTCTCCTCTCCTCTCCTCTCCTCTCCTCTCCTCTCCTCTCCTCTCCTCTCCTCTCCTCTCCTCTCCTCTCCTCTCCTCTCCTCTCCTCTCCTCTCCTCTCCTCTCCTCTCCCTTTTTTTCTTCTTTTCCTCTCCCTTTTTTTCTTCTTTTCCTCTCCCTTTTTTTCCTTTCTCTTTTTTTTCCCCTCTAATAATTAGATTGATGCTAATAATAACTCCTTGATTAGAGAGTTAAAACTTCATTACACTAGCAATAAATCCTTGGCTTTGTTTAAAATCTTCACTTCTTTCTGCCTATAGGAAGATCTTAAGTGTAAACGTGACTGTATTCAGTGCAGGACTGCAGTTGGTACTCACTTGTTGGCAAGTGAAGAATTAGTTCAGGAACAAGGGAAGGACCAGGGGGTGGGATTTGCATAGAGGTAAAAATCTAGAAGGTTTCAAAATAAACAAAAAGGTTAGATTAGAAATGGGACTGAAACAGGACTTCAAGAAACAAAAGAGATTGAAGAACAATGGCTTGGTGGAGCTCAAAGAATGAAGAGCTACAAGCTCTCAAGGAGTGAAGTCCTACAACAAGCCTTGCAGGAGATGGCTGTGAAGAACTACCTTTTAGTGTCCCATGAGGCTGAGAACAATGCTGGTCAATGCAGAATGGTTTGGTAACAGAGGGCAATTAAAATTTAATGAAGAAAAAGAGGAACTATGTAGCATGAATGCAATAAAATTACTTTGTATGTGCTGCTCTTTTCCTGCCTAGGGACTATGCTGTTATTCATGCAGTTGGATTGGGGTTTAGAGAAACTTCTACTTCCAGCACTGCCAGGAGCCCCTAATCAACAAGATCTCTCTAAAAAATGAGCCTAGATAGGAGGTCTTTCCCACCCCAGGTGAATACTGTGACCCTAGCCTATTGTCTGTTCTTGAATAACTCTCTTTCTTTTTACTTTTCTGTAATTGTTTGCCTTTTTTTTTTTTTTCCAGATTCATTCAGCATCAGAAAAGAATCAGAGAATCAGATCTGAAGTCTTCAGAAAGTGTGTTTTTCCATCCTCACTGAAATCCAGTGCCAATTTCAATTTTCTGCCACAGGTTGACTAATTCACAGTGGGGAGCAGAACTGAAGAAATGTGACATTATGATGGAAGGAGTAGGACTCTGAGGAAGAGTTTTAATTTCTGAGTCCAAGTACTTCGTGTCAGAAGTACACTGGCTATGAAGTACATACGGCTGTTAGTAACAGCTCTTATTCCCAACACAGATGACCCTGGGGTAGGGAACTTTCCTTGTGGATCTAGAAGGACAGGTTGCTGCCATTTGGGCTAATCGCACAGCATCACTTGTTGGCACATATAAAAAACTCCTACTGTTCAGGTAGAAAGCTACTGTAGCAGCCAATGATGCTTTTGGTATGGGCCTACCTACAGTCTTTTTATTCTTTCTTTCTTGTGTTTTAGCAATTGTACCAAAGACTCAGTGCTATTGATATATACACGCTAGTGTAATTTGGCTGTTGTCAGAAAAGATAATGTCAATGACAGCGTCAAATCTTTTTTGTCATGTACTTTAGCATAGGCTTCATGACTATTTCTCTGTTGGCAGCATCACTTAGAAGAAAGAAGAATACACAGGAGAATGACAACAAGAGTCATCTCTGGCAAGGATAAGTGGCTTTAAAAATGTTCTTCAGGTAATGTACATTCAGAGGGATTATTCTGTACTACAAACAATGTGCTTGCAAGCATACTGTGATGATCGCTCTTGCTAAGAACAGTAGCTTTTCCGTGTGCCTTTCTTTGGCAATGGCAGAGGGATTTATGAGGCCATGGATAATTGCTACTCGCCCCCTTGGGTGTCCACTACCAACAACTTCAGTGGCACCCATATGAGCTATCCCCAGTCTGTAATGTGTAGCACATAATAGAGAAAATCACATCGCCTTTTTATACGTCTTTTACTTTGTGTGGCAGCAGATGTCCAAGGTTTTAAATAAGTGTACTGTGAAAACAGAAAATGAAAATAGCTTGGATGAATTCATAAGAGGTTACAGGATGCAGTGTCTTTATTTCCTTTCATGCTAATTTATATATATAAAGTATTTGAAATATATTTCATAAACAGCTAATTACTAGCATATTGCTGTCCAGTAGAGACATTAAATTGCTGGTAGCAAATCTCTAAATGCATAGGTACCAAAACATATAGAAATAATTATGATTGACTTGACAGTTATTACTATAATGAATGTAAAATAATACAAGTCATCTTGGAGACAAATACCTGAAATGTAATAAAAATGGGGGGAAAAAGGGAAAGTTTTGAGATTCTGGAAGTCCATAGGACAATACTAAAATCTGTGAGAAAACTGAATGGGGGATTCCCTGTTGGTGGGAGCTATCACCTGTTCCCTGGTATGGTGGGATTCCAGGTACAGCACCCATGGGCACAACTGCATTGGTGAACACACAGTCCCAGCACCATTTTTACAGAGATTTATCAGCCTGGATGCTCAGAAAGCATGTTTGCATGGTCCCAGGTCCAGCTTCCAGAGCATGGTTTCATAACTTGACTCTTCATTCTAGAGTTTTCACTCAGGCACAGCACCACACTTCAGGACCAACTCTGAGCACAGGCAAAATGATCTCAAATCTCTCTGCATGCACTCATTTAGAGTTATCCTTATAGTTCTCAAACACATTTTTTCTGTGGTTGCCAAATTCCCAGTGGCGACAGTTTTGACAGTCACAGTCAAAATACAACTGTGTAATAATAAGTTTTCATGTGGCAGCTGCTCATAAAGTTCTTGGTGACTACACGTAGATACCAAGAGACATTAAGAACTTCTGCTGTAAGGATGGCATGATATTGGTAAAAGCTTTTTGGATGTTCAAGTAACTGATAATGTAATCTTATACACTTCTGGAAGTCCACTCCAGTGATAAGAATTGCCTTTTCCTGTGTTCTATTTCTTTTCTTTGAAAGATTAGAAAACTAATATCCATGGTCCTCAGAGCAGAGCCTGTGTAAATGAATTTCTTAGAACAGTTAAAAGGATTGCTGAAAAAAAGTTGATGTTTCCCCACCATGACACCATCCACTGCCAAAGAGAAAGGTAAAATCAATAGAAGTTAAGAAATGCTTTAAGTGTAATTCTCATATATATATATATTTTCATTTCCCTTTTGTTTATTAAAGGGTTTAGAGCAATAGTTGCTACAATAGAAATAAAGTCTTGTCACATATACACAGTTATGGACCACCGCAAATGTCTTACATGTTACAATCTCTCATCCTCACTGGACCTAAGAGTCTCCTCTTATCAACACAAAAAGCCATGATTTGTGCAATTTGCTGAAAAAGCTGTGTTAACCTCATCTTCTCCTTCCTTCTGCTTCCTCAGTTGCTGTATCTTCCTACTTCGTTAGCATATCAAATGTGGTTGTATCAAAAGGCATGTGTTTTCTCATCTGCCTTTTGGAGGATAAAATGTCTTAGACCTCATTCATCGACTATTTTAATCTCATCAGTTAGCTGGCATTCAAAATGTTTTTGGATGAAGAATCAGAAATATGAGTCACTGTGATCTTTTTTATTCACAGTAAGTCCAGTTCTACAGACAACTTCCCAATAAGTTTATCAAACTATTGCTGCCTGCTCTTCTGTCTTTATCAGCCTGAGATGGTACAGATCTGCTCTGCTTCTGCAGAGTGAAGTCACTTTGTACAAGCGTGTCATCTATTCCAGTGTTGGAATGGATCAAATTATTTCACACTTTCACATAAAAATGAGGGAGGGAATGGGCCAAACCCTAATGCCTATCACTGTTTCTTAAATATTTTCACTTCTTGGGGGATGTAAGCCAACCTAATGAGACACCCTTGTACAGTTCTACAAAGGAGTCTTGTTGATACAGCTACACTGCCAAATAAAGATGGGACCAGGCAGAGAGACTTCTGATTGTCCACACCTTAGAACCACTATTTTGCTCCCAGTTTTTGTTTTGGACCACTCCAACTAACTCTCTCGAAGCCAATGGTCAGGTACAAGCAGGGATATTCTTCAGTTCAGGGACGATCCTAAAAGCCATTGTTGATGAGACTGTACCAGATCTGGTTCTTTCCATTCTGCACAGTCCCAGGGATCCCAGAAGGCTCTTCATTCTCATAAACCCGATGCATCTGCATTTCAGGGCAGGCAACACAAGCTTCGATTTGTTATTGATCGGCTGCAACATGGTACTTTTATAATTTCTGAACTTTGAGCTGAAAAGAAAAACACATACAGGAATAATTATATTCTAGATCCTGGACCAGTTGCTATGACACTCATGACAACATTGCATTCTGACGTACTATGATCTAAATTATATCTGAAGAACTACTGCTAAGCAACATCAACGTGACCAGCCTGCTCTAGGTCAGGATAGACCTGAGTGGTGTGGAGGCCCTCTCCACCCTTCCCATCACTTGACCTTGGGGTCACAGACCGTTCATTGGAAAGGATGCATTTAACAGCATGGATGTGGCTCTTCAGAGGTTTGCAAGCAGGGACACAGGGCCATCTTTTGATGTCCTCGCCTACTGTTGTTGATTTAATAAAGGAGGTTGAGAGCAACTATTTACCTAAAGTAAACACCTCATATTCCTGGCTGGAGCTCTAAATCTGCCTTACTCCTGACATGAATGATATGCCCACATTGCCTGTAAACCTAGCACTTATGCAATTAATCTTTCCTATACTGCAGCTGGCTCTGTCAGTGAAATTTTGTTTTGTTTTTGGGGATGGTAAGATTGTCATTTTGAACATAATTTACTGATGTGGAAGAAGGAAAATATGCTAATAAAACCTGCAGAAGGGTAGAGAAAGACATGCGCCAAACACTCAAGGATTTAGAGTAGTAGATAGAAGCATTTTGGGTAGGCTGAGGTTGTCTTCCTTTTCATAAAAATTCTGAGCCCATTTAGTGATATTTTTTGGCATTTTCCCATCTAGACTGGATCAGGTGATTTTAATTGTGCACCTCTCAAGCAGCTTGCAAATGTAAAACTTCCATTTTCTATTAAGAAGTTCTTTTCAGTTAATTTTCTACGATAGAAAATGAAATTTCTATGTGAGCCAGCCACTAGAGAGTCTGAGGGAAGCAATATCTGGGTTAACAGACTGTTTTAAACACATTCTCTCAGGACCTTTCTCTTCCCCTTCAGCATTTTCAGCCTGCCTCTTCTTTCCTGCTTGTTTCTTCAGTACTCAGGCCAATTGTGATTTACTTGAAAAGGTAGACTGGGTGTATTAAAGAATGTCTTTTCATAGCAAGTGAAGATTCAGAATAATCTGTTTGTAACAGAAGTGTGTTGGAGAATAACACCCAGGGTAAAACTGGAGGTATGGTGGGTAGATCGAGACACATTGCACGGACAAATAATAGGCACACTAGCAAACAACTAACTTTTATCTAATTAGTTACCCTTGAGGTAGAATATGTATTAGATCTTAATTTACAACAATGCCAAAAATGAAGAGAAATCTTTACTCTTGTAACTACAGTTGCCCCATATTTACCCACATTTTTTAGAAGCCTCATAAATATACTACTAGTGTGTACGTGACAGCTGGACTACCGCTATGCAGTCTGTCTGTGACATAAAGGCGCAGGAACAGATTTTCACAAATGACACACTAAAAAAAAAAAAAAAAAAAAGGCTTTGTTTCATAGAAACATATGTGCACACACGTGTATTTTATTTTGCATGTTATAAAAGTTTTCATAGCCAGCTCTTTGTTCCAAGACTTCCAGACTTCCATTTGCAAACTTGCAAACCTACATTATAAAATACTTAGTCCCGAGTCAGTGCTGTGCACTGCCTTTGATAGCAGAAGCCTCTATTTTTTCTCCCAGCAGGAATGCTGGATTTCACTGCCAGTTGCTTGGAGGTAGGCTGATGGTATCCAAACTAAAGGAGTACAGAAAGAATACTTATTTTGTGCCTGAAAAGCATTAGCAGGTCCAGTGAAAAGAACTCAAGTTACAACACCCTCAGGGCTTTGAAATAACACTCGTGACAACATTGCATTGTATTCTAATGTAGTATGATCTAACTCTTATCTGAAGAACAGGCGTTTTGGACTCTACAGGGACTGAAGGTAGTACTTTGTATTGACATAATGACGGACTGTAGTCCTGCAGGCCTGTGTAAAGATCATCAGATTCACTCAGAACTTTAGGCTAAATTATCAGTCGCAGCACAAATAATAAAATCCCCTCAGCTCAATTATGTGGCTTAGCCTGAGACATCAACACCTCCAGTTCATACACCACATTTAACTGTCTTGTAATGGATGTAACAATAGAGTGTTTTCATCAGAATAATTTTGAAACTGATTCCATGACTTGTGTCAGGGTTTTCATATTAAATATATTTAATCAATGAACATTAGACATGAGATTTCCTAAAAAAAATATTTACTCTTAATTCACTGAAGATGATAAGAAAAAAATATATATTTGTATTGGGTTTACATGGCAAAGGTTTGGTAGTGGGGTGGGGGGACACGGATTGCAGGGGTGGCCTCTGTGAGCAGAGCCCAGCAGCTGCCCAATGTTAGATAAGGGACAGTTTCACCTGGCTCCAAAGGGACCCGCCGCTGGCTAGAGATGGGCCATGAGTGATGTTGGTTGGGCCTCTGGGAGAGCAGATTTAAGAAAGGGGAAAAAAAAAAGAAAAAAGGTGTGCAACAGCAGCTGGGAGAGAGGAGTGAGAACCAGCCCTGCAGCCCCCAAGGTCAGTGCAGCAGGAGGGCAGGAGGTGCTCCAGGCATGCAGCAGCAGTTCCCCTTTGGCCTGTGGAGAGGCCCCTGGTGGAGCAGGCTGTCCCCCTGCAGCCCATGGGTCCCACATGGAGCAGATCTCCACGCTGCAGCCCGTGGAGGAGCCCCCGGTGGAGCAGGTGGATGTGGCCTGGAGGAGGCTGCGGCCCATGGAGAGCCCCCGCAGGAGCAGGCCCTGGGCCGGAGCTGCAGCCTGTGGAGAGGAGCCCACGCAGGAGCAGGGGGTCTGGGGGGAGCTGCCGCCCGTGGGGGACCCGTGCTGGAGCAGTTTGCTCCTGGGGGATGGACCCCGTGGTACGGAGCCGTGTGGGAGCAGTTCTTGAAGGGCTGCTGCCTGTCGGCAGCCCCCGCAGGCTCAGTTTGGGTGGGACCCCACGGGGAGCAGGGGCAGAGAGTGACCGTGAAGGAGTGGTGGAGACAAAGCATTGAGGACTGACCACAGCCCCCATTCCCTGTTGCCCTGCGCCACTTGGGGGGATGAGGTAGAAGAGGGTGGATTGGAGGGAAGGTGTTTTTAATTTGCTTTTAGGTTCTCACTGTTCTAGTCTGATCTCCCTATGTTGAGTCTGTTTTGCTTGTGATGGCAATTGGTGAGTAATCTTCCTGTCCTTATCTCAACACTTGAGGCCTTTTCTGTTGTAATTTCTTCACCTCTTCCCTTGGGGAAGAGGAGTAGGAAGGTGGTTGTGGTGAAGTTAAGCTGCCCAGCCAGATAAAGCCACCACAATATTTTGTTTTAGGACCAGAAAAAAATGATGATCATTGCTTTGTAGATATAAAATTCTAGAATTTGGTAATTTAGCAGTTACTATTATTTTCAAGTCATCTTTTACTTTTCCAAAATAGGCTGATCATATCAGTGTAGCTTTGAGCCCCATATTAATCTGATCAAACTGATTTTTTTCATCTCAGTATTACTTTGGCATTTCAAATGTAACTGAGCTGACCAGACACCTTTGTTGATAATAAATAGCAGACATAATCTCTTAGTGGAGGTAGCGCATGGTAAAAATACCAAACTGTGATTTTAGCTGAATACAGCTAGATAAAAGCATAATAAGATGGGTGAACAATTGCCTGATGGGTTGTGCCAAAAGGGTTCTTTTAAATGAGGTTACACTGGGATGGCAACCTGTCACTAGTGGGGTTCTCCAGGGTTCCATTTCAGGACCAGTCCCCTTCAATGGTGTCACAATTGATTTGGATGAAGGACTTGAATGTTTTTTGAGCAAGTTCGCAGATGATACCAAATTGGGTGGAGCTGTTGACTCTGTCAAGGGTGGTGAGGCCTTGCCAAGAGATCTGGACAAATTAGAGAGCTGGGCAATCACCAACAATATGAAGTTTAACAAGAGCAAGTGACGGATTCTGCACCTGGCAAGAGGCAACCCTGGCTATATGTACAGCCCAGGGGACAAGCAACTGGACAGCAGCCCCACAGAAAAGGATCTGGGGGTTTTGGTTGACAGCAAGCTGAATATGAGCCAGCAGCATGCCTTGGCAGCCAAGAGGGCCAACCGTACCCTGGGGTGCATCAGGTCCAGCACTGCCAGCCGGGCAGGGGAAGGGATTGTCCCGCTCTGCTCTGCACTGGTGCAGCCTCACCTCGAGTACTGTGTGCAGTTTTGGGTGCCACAATATAAAAAGGGCATAAAACTGTCAGAGAGCGTCCAAAGGAGGGCAGCTAAGATGGTGAAGGGTCTGGAGGGCAAGGCATATGAGGAACAACTGAAATCCCTTGGTTTGTTCAGCCTAGAGAAGAGAACACTGAAAGGAGACCTCATCATGGTCTACAACTTCCTCACGAGGGGAGAGGAGGGGCAGGCACTGAGCTCTGCTCTCTGGGGACAGCGACAGGACCCGAGGGAACGGCATGGAGCTGGGACAGGGGAGGGTCAGGCTGGGTGTTACGGAAAGGTTCTGCACCCAGAGGGTGGTCGGGGACTGGGACAGGCTCCCCAGGGCAGTGGTCAAGGCACTGAGCCTGCTGGAGTTGTTGACGTGCTTGGACAATGCTCTCAGACATATGGTCTGATTTTTTGGGTGGTCTTTTGGGGACCAAGAAGTTGGACTCAATGACCTTGTGGTTTCCTCCAACTGCTATGGATATTCTATGATTCTGCTGCATTTTCTGCTGCATGAAATGGAAAAGTCAAATTCATAGTGGTACCCCGGCTTGAATTTTCAAGGGTGGCATTTGGGAAGAACAAAGCTATTCTTCTCATCTATCACATTTTTTGTTGGGAATCACTGAGAAAATACAGAGCTATAGTTACAGATTTAGAGTTGAGTCTAAATGTAAGTCTGCATTATAATTGTGCTCTACGTGTGGGTGAGCTAAGCTCTGTACAGACTGTTAAATGCCTTGATGTCCAAACAACAAAGATGCAATCAACTTTCAAAGTTATCTCTATTTGAGTGATACTCTTGCTGAGCTCTAGTTCCTGCTGGAATGATGCACTGAGAATTGTACAAAAGCCACGGTGTAGGAACAGTGCTGCATTTGAGAGGAGAGTGGGCAGACTTGGCAGTAAAAGGATTTTGTCTGGAAGATTGCCACACTACACAATTCCTGCATGAACCGAGGCAGGAGGCTCTGGCTGGGCTATAGGTAGTGGACATCTTGGGTGCAGGGTAGACCCCCTTTGCCGCTACAAACAGGGATATTCTTTGATCTGAAAGAATGAGTCACAGGAAAGCCTACAAAAGCCTTCTGACATATTTTACTATGAAAAGGGATAACCTGGCCAATCTTATGCCATGGTCTGTTCATGCAGGAAGATGGTTCTAGCATTAATTTTTGGGAATCTTCAGTGAATGCAAGGAGATGTGAGATCAGGTTCCCTGGGTGAAGGCAAATACAGGACTGGGACTTTGAACTCCAGAGCTGCATCCCCAGAGACAGCTTCCCAAATCCAGGCGTCCTATTATCTGAAAGCCTCTGACTATTGGCCAAAACAGGCATAAGCAAATTTAGGCTCAAACATTAAGCCATTTCAGCATAGATAATGGCATTATACCATGACAAAACCAGTTGCAGAGATTAGTCTCAAGCCCTATGGGTAATGACACAAGAAGACTCAAATATATTCTCTCACTTCACGCATATTCATGCTGGAGAGTGTGTCAGCAACATGCAGTTTATCTCAACCCACAGAAATCTATCCATAAGGCATGTACAGAAACACATCACAACATAGTGACTAATCCTCCACCAGCAGCACTGTTTTCTTAGTCACTTGGTGGCTTGGAAGATACCCACATTTAGAACTGAACTGACAATTGAAAGTGAACTGCACTAATGGATTAAATAAACCATTTCCTGATTACTTATTTGGAATCTCATGAAGATTTCCTTCCATACTGTAATTACTCAAAATGAATCCCAGTTTATCAGTGTACATATATGTGAGATTATTGGTTTATAGAGAGGTGCATAAGACAATTATCAACATCTTTAAGTGACAACTGGTTATATAAGTAACATGGTTCTGTCTCTTTTCCCTCACTGGATGAGTATAACTGTCAGCATTTGGGCTTGAAGAAGCCAGTGTGGTGCTGAATACCTCAGAGGAGGGTGGTGTTTTAGGGATAGGTTGTAGCTAAGAGAAATAAGAGCTACATGAAAGACTTAAAAATTCATCCTTTTCAAACTACATAAGACATTGCTTAGGCAGGATCCTAAAAAATCCCCAGCCTCCTACACTATTGATATGAGTGCAGAATTTGAACTTAATTTTGGCTCGCACTACTCATACAAATGAGTCATCTGTGGAAATGCTGGATGCACTGGCAAAAAATATCAAAATTTGTTACTTTGGACCTGGAAGGGTCGACAGATCTAATATTGTCCCTGGTGATGGTGTTACTAAACTCCCCATTGCCATACTTGAGGCCATCAGTAAGTTCTAGACATAACTGGATCCCCATGGATGGAGTTATGAAGCAACTTCCATCCAAAATTGGATGGAAGCAAGGATACGTCCAAGTTGCCCTGTTACACCCTCCCAGGCAGTCCCTGCCTCTTGCACTATGCTGCCAAAGGTTAAATAAAAGTTCATATAATTTGACAGTACTTACCTAGCGTCCTCTCTGCATCCTTTCTCTTTACTGATAGATTGTTCAAACACACTCCACACATAATGTAAGTTTATCTCTTTTTTTTTTTTATTTTTTTTTTCCTGACAGGATATTGTGACCTTTGAACCGAAATATCCACAGTCTGCTATCATAACAGAGCTGCTGACATATCAGTATAACCCCGCTTGGCAGGCATCCCTGCAAGCGCTATAAACAGTTTTATTGCTTATAAAGTACAGATTTCAACTACCTTGCACTCTTTTAAGGGAAGAGGGCTCACATATACCATGAGGAAAGGAAACACTGTAAGCATGTAAGTCTACTGAGGCTTTGTTTTTGGGACTATATCTCATTGGTCTTTCCTAAGGAACAAGAGAAGAGGGAGATGTGGAATGGCTCCAGGTAAAAGAAACAGAGAGAAATGGTGAGATACATAACAAAACTAATAGCAGGACTGGTCACTGACAACGTTAAAGAAGGTAGCATGGGACCAGTGTATTTCTTCCTTGGGGAAGGGCAAAAATTTTTCAAAAAGCAAAGACAAATTGAGAGAGAGTATATAGCCTGCCTGTGCTCAGATCTCAGAAAGATCACTCAGGTGACTATGGGATCCACATGTGAAATCAAAGGAGGGGTAAGGATGGTTTCTGTTAGAATATGCCTATGATTTAATGGAGAGTTTATGGCAGTTAATCTAGGCATACTTGAGTTAGCTGTAAATTAACAAACCCATGTCCTGCTAACAGTGGACTTGATTAGTAATTACAAGTATCCAGGGTCCAGGGAAAGATTTATAATCTGTGCTGAAAGCCATGTTAGTGCACTGAAGTATTGTCAGTATGTACACTGGCTGGGTAATTAGCCTATATATCTTGGGTAACATATATGTCTTGAACATTTAACTTGAGTGTTACAAATATTTTTCTCTCTGTGTACAAGGATCCAGAATATGGCTCATAACATCATACCACATTGTATGCCATCTTCCAGCAAAGGTCCAGGAAGAACCTCACCTCCTGAGATGTTTATGTCCTAGCTGTGGTAGCTGGTACCTTAGTAATTTCAGATGGACAAAACAATTAGACCAAGAAGATGGTACATTGCTAAGCAGCAGGACCAAGTGTGTTGCATGGTATTGTGAGTTATGACGACAGCGAATAGGTTAGGAAGGCTCTGAGTACATTGGTCAGCCTTTCACTGTGGCTTGGGAAGGCATTGCTAGAACTTATTTCTGTATACTCTTTGCAGCCTTTGAGTGTTAACTGCAGGTTAACAAGCTTTGGGTCACTCTGACTCTATAGATCCCCATGGAAACACTGCAGTTCAACCACTTTTGGACTGACTGTGTTTCAAACACTCTTTTTACTAGGACTGGCTTCTGCTTTCTGGCTGATCCAAGTGGGCTTGGTCTCTGGAGGCAATTATCCTTTCAAAGTTGCCAGCAGCTGCTGCTAACAGTGATTCAAAACAACCTTCTAAAGCACAGTTTATAACTGTTTTCTGCAAATGTAACTATGTGAGGAGTGTAGTTAAACTAGCACTGAGGTTTACCCACACCTCAGCTTGCTTTATAGGTTTTATTATATTTGGTTTGGGCACCTATGATATTTGGACCAAGATGGACAGTATCTCCTACAGTTACTGCCTCACTGTCTGCCCACATTGCCCTTCCCCAAGTAGCTTTGCTCTTCACTTTTCTTCTTCTCTGGGAAGGTTTTTTAGCAGATGGATGTCCTTTGATCACAAGCCATAGAAGTGGGACAATAAGCTTGTTAACCTGAGCCTGAACCAGGCAGGTAGGCACTTTCAGATTAATAGCCTACCTATTGTTCTCTGAAGGACTCTTGGTATTTCCCCTGGAGATATCTTATCTCTATCACTGAGCAAGCAGGAAATGAAACATAGATTCATAAAGTTTAAGCCCAGAAGGGACCATTAGAGGAGCTATTCTCATCTTATATATAACAGAGGCCCTTTAATTTCACCCATTTATCCTTGTAGTGAGTCCAATAACTTCTATTTGACTAAAATGAGTACTCCTCCTAACAGATGCTCAAGATTTAAATTCATGCAGTCAAACAAAAAGTGTCAAGCACATAAACAGAGACAGGTAAAGCAGTCATTGAAAAAGAATACAGTTGTCTCCCTCATTCTTTGTAATAGTGCCTGGCTATATTTTGCAGCAGTCCTGGTATGTTCTACTATGTCTGCATGAATGACTTTAATATTCACCCATCCTCAGCATAAGAGATCCTGAAATTTAAGATATGTAGCACCCAGATTAGACATCATTATAACCTTGTTAGCTAGGTTACAAACTATAGTATATTGATATCAGTACAAAAGCAGCACAATCACATATGCAGGGCTCCAAATATCACCGATTCATAAGTCTGGACTAAATGAAAGAAGGTCACTCCAACAATTCACTGCTTAGTTATTATCTCATTCCCCAGCTCTGTTATGGCTCACAACTCTTGCTGCCCAAGACATATTTACCATAGGGAAGTCTTATACTGTGTACAAGACATCACTGGTACAAGACACTCAGTGCCAAGACATTACAGGGTGGCAGCTCAGTCAGATCCTAGCCCTCTTTTATTTAGCAGTGTAGACATTGTCAGTGAGTTTAGGCAGCATATAAAAAAGAGCTGAGGCCAGCAAGGAAGTCATTACAGTAAAGTGCAAAAGAGTAATGTACTCCACGATGCTTTGCTACAGAGCAGAGAACACTCCAGACCATCATTAACTGAATTAACCAGCCCATCTAGCCAAACTGATCTTACTGTCAAACATAAAGCAATTCCATACAGTAACATATTTGGACATTTCTGCTGAGACAAGGAAAAATTAAGACTTGTTGTTGTTTCTATATGTTATGGTGGTGCACCTTCCTGAATGCACAATCATACCTGCATTCTTTCATGGTGTTTGCAATCAGTCATTGAAAATGGGGAGATTATGAATCCCCCCCACTTCCTGGGGGGATGCCATCTCAAGGAAGCCAGTAAGTAATGCAAATGTGGTTATAGCATTTCTTTTTCTAAAGGTATTGCAACATTTAAAATTGACTTTTGTCCAAGAGATTGAGAAAGGTTGTATTTACATAGCATTCACTTGATTTGACAGAAGTATTGACCTCTCAAAGTTATGAACACAGTTCTGTCCGGGTCAACTTCAGGACCATGTTACTTAGATTTATTTCCTGGTGGATGTAATCTGCAGCATGCTCGATCATACAACATTTCAGTCTGGAACATTGCTGGCCATGTAAATCCAAAAAGACAATTTTGAGGAGACTTTGATCTGTCTTTTTCTATCAGCTTCTGAATTTGAGAATATGCTCATATGAAATAATTCAGTGAAGTCTGGCATCTCACCTTTGGCATAATCTATAACTCTGGCTCTGAGATCCCAGAGCAGAATATGCTTTTATTCCTGTGAAATCTTATTGTACTTCTTATTGCTACCTAAATGAAATTACAAAACCCACAATGCCATGAGGGAGTACAGTTAAAGCAATGTATGAATGTGTCCATCCAGGGAGAATATTTTGCTAATCCAGATAAAAATTTCATGGCATCCCTGATCTAACAGAAGTTTTACTTCATCTTCCCCAGTGCAACTGTTGGAAGAGTATTCTGCTGAAGCCCATGAACTAATTTCTTGGAGAAAACTAGGGGAGAGCATGCCGAAGAATGGAAGGCAAATGTGGAAACTATAAAATTCAATCTGTCTTCTGTGGGATTCCTTGAATTTCAAGAAATTAATTTAATTATGTTCTCATCTGAAGAATAATTAATTAACTATTTAAACCCACAATATTTTATTAGAATACATGTGGTTCAATTCCAGGACTACGGATTAGCACAAGGAATGAATTTGTAGGACATTGCACAACGTTCACTTCAATAAACAGAGATTTCAGTGATGTCTCTGTTTTCGAGCATCCCATCCAGGATTAAATAAGATGTTAGTTTCCAGTTTATATTTTCTACCCATTATCTTCCTTCCTTCCTTCCTTCCTTCCTTCCTTCCTTCCTTCCTTCCTTCCTTTCTTTCTTTCTTTCTTTCTCTTTCTTTTCTTTCTTTCTTTCTTTTCTTTCTTTCTTTCTTTCTTTCCTTCCTTCCTTCCTTCCTTCCTTCCTTCTTTCTTTCTTTCCTTCTTTCTTTCTTTTCTTTCCTTTTCAGAGTAAAACGTGCTGATAAGAATATGCCCTAATCTAGCTTAGCAACCACTCTATCAGTATTAATAACTATCAACAGACTCATTAATGTGTGCCTGCTGTGTGTATTTCAACAATATGAATGTCTTACTATGCAAAAGGTATCAGATATTAAGGCAATTTTTATGTGGGCTCTGTGACCCGATTATCATGGAAAGCTGAAATATCTTATGTTCTCAGTGTAGTTCAGAAAACAAAGGACAAACTTTTTGACTTTGGATGCTTTATATATATATATATATATATATATATATTTAGGTATTTCATTTATATTCTGAGTTTAAGCACTTGTATTTTACCATTTTATTCTGAGTGTAGTCTATAATTTTCAACAAGGTAACTGACTTCCAAATTTATCTCTTTATGTGTATTGTTCTACTGAAGTCCAGTTCATATTGAGAACACGTACTTTTTGCAAGCAAGAATATCGTTCTTTTATGCTAGTTTTATTCTGAAGTAGCCTTAATAACTCTGGTTTATGCCGGGGTGCCTGAGAACAAAATGAGGTGCAGTGTCAAAAGAAACAGCATATAGAACTAAATTTCAGTTTTGCAGCCATCATAACAGACAGTCCAGTCATTTAGAGAATCTCATCTTGTCCATGATAGCTTCTTTACTGTACTACAGAGAACCATTGAAACTTTCACCTCATTACCAGTGTTTGCATACCAGTGCAAATTCATGTTTTCCTATAACTACGAAGGAATCAGTGGAGTAATGCCAGGCCTTCATTTTCTTTGCTACATGCATTTTTTGTCCTTATTGCTTATTTAATATTATAATATTCAGCAATAAAGGTCATAACTTCTTCAGCAATACTGCTCCTACTAGCATTTCTAAGGAGTCAGAATAGTGTTTGAGAAAAATGTAATATATATACAAAAGCCAATCAAGTCATTAAAGTTGTATCTTATTCTCCTGTAATGTTCCTACTGTAATATTCAGCAAGAGTTTTGGAGTCAGTTTGACTGACAAAAAGACAAAGATTTTTTTATTAAGTGTATGGGTACTCTGAGTCTCTTCTGGCTTCAGGAAACACAGTATGCTCCTTTCCTTCATCAATAACATGATAGATGTTTACAGAAATCATTTAGATTCCCAAGACTTCTTTTGAAATCTCAAATTCCTAACTATGTCATTGTCTGGGCTCATTATGAATGTTAAGTGCTGCAATGATTTTCATAGGTGAGCAAAGGTGAAGGCTTTTGTGTATGTGTTTGCTGTTTGCCACTATCAACAAGCATCTGCCTCCACAGAGACCCAAACAGTTTTCAGATGATAAGCAGATGTCAGCCTTCACAGACAAAGTACTTCCCAGGAAACACTTTTTGCAATGACATACTCTCCAAAGAAAGGGAGCTCGGCTGTCACAGTAGGACAATAGTAGTCCAGTTTGTTCGGGACATTGTCACCACTTACAAATCCAAGCCTTTGCTGCCAGAGAGCTTCTGACTCCTTCATCCTGAGGCCCAAGAAGCCAAGCATTGTCTTCACCAGGAGAGAGAGCTGTGGCCTGGGGATGGAGCTGCAGGTCTGCAGGGAGCTGTGGGGAGCCAGCAGTGGCTGCAGCAGAAAGACAGGGCAGGAGGTTGAGGGCTCTTGGTGCCTATAGGGCACTGCCTGGAGCAGCCTTCTGGGGATGGGCTGCAGTCTGCCTGTTTAGTTGCTTTTGGTGCTGAAGACGTGATGGCAAATGTCCTTGGGCATTTACACCACACATTTCATCCTTTATTTGTCTGAGCTATGAGTGTACCCATCCCCAGTCAGCAGCTCCTGAGCCATGGGAGCCCTAGTCTTGCCCACAGCCCTGCCTGTACTTGTATGGCACCAGATGCTCCATTATACTTTGCTCCTCAGAGCAAATATGAGGCCCCTGGGGCAATGTCTCCCTTGTATCGTGGTTACAGGGGAGCCAGATATAGGGAGAGCCCTTGCACAAGCAGTGGTGGTGGCTGGGAAAGGTGAGCAAGCTGCCCTGCCAGGCTGGGAAGGTGACCTGGGGAGGCTTGTGCAGTGGGGACAGTGCTGCCAGCCCTGAGCAGCTGCTGTCACGGTCCCTGCTGTGATGCTGGGAAGAGTCAGTTCTTTACATGAAGTTGATGATTTTGAAATGTGACAGATATATTGATGCCCTGAGAGCCTTGGAGGGTGTTCAGAGTTTACCTAATAATATCCTGAGTTGCTAAGACAGATGTAGTTGTTGCCAACAACAGAGAAAGAAATGGAGCCAATGATGAATGTAATAACACTTCCCCACATTGGAGGAAGGCAGTTGCTATGTACTGCAGAACAGCTTTTTTTTTTTTTTTAGCTTTTCTAAAGGATCTAATACACACTCTGGGTACATTGCAGGGGTTGCTGATGCTTTCTTCAAGAACTGAAGTCCCCTGTTGCCAAGTTTATGACATCTTTACCATGTATTTTAAACAGACTTCATGGCTGATTTCCATTGTCATAACAGATACTCTTTGAACTCAAACTTCACTTAGTCAGCTTTTCTTTACACAGTACTCATCAGTAGATTGGTGTGACCATGACACCCATGTGAAACTGATAATATCTGCATCACCTTATCTAATACATATATAAAGTTCCTGTTGCATGATGTTTTTTTTCATATACAGTTATTTAAATGTTTGATCTTTTTTCAATAGGAGTAATTAATTAATGCTGGGAGTTCAGTGTTCGGTGATGTTGCTTTGACTTCATTAATATGCTCCTTTGTACTTCACTTCATTCAATATTTGCAAGCAGTGTTTGCAGTGCGCTCTCTTCCAGAGGCAATGAGCCGTACGGCCTCTCTTTGTTTCTGTTGGTTTACCTGCAGCAGAGCTTGAAAGGCCTGTTCTGCAATAGCTTATTTTTTTAAGTAAACAATGGTGTTAAAAAATTTCTGTGTCGTAGAGTTTTGATTGCAAAGAATTGAATCCACACCTTTAAAACTCCTGGCTACAGTTGTGTTTAAAAGCAATTTAAGCATCTCTGCCTCAACAACAGTGCAGCATTACATAATGCTCATCTGCTCAAAATCAATAGGCACCTTGTGGCCAACCTGAAAGCTTGCCAGGCACTGAAGTTAGCCTCTGTATGTGTTAATTTGAATCTTCAGAGAAACTAGTGTCAGTGCACAACATTTACACAACAGTTTTGCGGTTGGAGCAATCACCCGGAGGTGAGGGACCAGAAACCCAAGGCGTGTTGTTTGAATAGAAATCTTTCAACGAGTGGGTTGAAGTTATACTCCTTTTCACGTTTTTCTTTTAACCATGTGAGTCTAATATTCCAGGCTGAGGTATGGCCAGGCAAACACCCTCTGTCTTCCTTTCCTCCCACCACAACCCTAAAAGATGGGTCTGTAATGTGCTCTACAGGGCAAATTCTGGGGATACAGGGATACAGGTTTGAGCCCTCTCCTTCTGAAGGAGGAGTCAAACCCCCATCACTCCCTTCTTTAAACAGTACTCTCTATTACCAGTGGTCTATTATAAAAATGGCATGAACACAGCCAACAAGCAGCCTTCAAAGGGCTAGAGTTCAGTTCATCTGTACAGCTTCACTCAGCTGAAATTTCACTCAAATTTCACTGAAATTTCAGTGAGGGCAGGAAGGATTTTCGAGCCCTGTAGGTTTTCTGGCTACCCCTATGTGGCATCCTGTTCAGTGTCAGTTTTCAGGGGCACTACCTCTACAAACCTCTAGATGACCCAGACATCTATAGTGGGTTGCATGGTCCACCCTTTGGAAAGCAGGGGCAGGGGGAAGTGGCTAAAAACCTCAAGTTTTTGATATTTCTGATATTTTGCTTTCTTTTTTTTTTTCTTCTTCTTTACATTCATCTCCCCACCATCTCCAGAGCACTGTCTGCCAGGTGCAGAGGGACAGAGGGAGGTTAGTGCCAAAGTGGATCTTACCACGTTTTCCTGGGACCTCTGCACTGGAATCAATGGGATAATTCTTAGGAGTCAGTTCTGCTTATGGTAACTCTGACCAAATGAATTCTGTTTCAGACCAACTCTAAGTTTCAATTTAATATTAAATATCTTAGAAAATATTCTTCATCATGGCCAGGTTTTCAACCTCTGAATGCTATGTGTTCAAAGGCAATTTCACCATGTTTTTTTTAGGGATTCCAAATAAATTACTAGCATCTGAAGCTTAATCTTATATTCTGTACTGATGCTCTCAATTGCCTATAGTTAAAAAAACTGCAAAGACTCCTAATTAAACCAAGTTATACACTGCTTAGTACCAATAATGTCAGCTGTTTGTTTCACTCAAGCAAACAAGATGACTACCCACCCCATCACAATGAGGGGTACACACAATACATGAAAAAAATTAGTTTCAACAGCTTTTGAAGCATGAGGACAAAGCTAAAAAGTTTATTTTTAGATAAACTTAGAAATGAATATGCATTTAATGGAAATTTGATCCAGCTTTCTTCATCTCCTGGTGGGTTCTTGGAAGACTTTCAGAAACTTTTAAGACTCCAGTGATAGTTTGTGCATTTTGTATTTTTGTTTTAATTTATAAGGGAGGTATTGGCATTCTGCCTGAAATTCCAGGGAGAAATGTTGGCTCTGAAAATTTTATGGTGCTCAGGTTGCGATTCTGTGATGTCCCATAAAAATGCTACCCACTAAGAGAAGGATTCGGATCCAGGCTCTTAAACTTAGGTTCTGATTCAGTTACTATTCACAGACATCTATAGCCATTTGGTATGCTCTGAGATGGCTCCGTCTGCAGTTCCTGAAGGGCACGTATCTTCTCTACGTTCTCTGCCATAAGCCACCAACTCTGTGTGAATCTTGGATGCGGTAGGCTGAAGCAAAAGGTACTGTGAGCTATGAGCTATGTGTATAAGCTCCCGCTGTAGCCCATTGAAATAACTGTTTTTCTCACCATAAGGTAAACACCTTCATTTGGTGAACAGCTTTTCAGATTCCACTGACTCATACCCCTAATAATTCCTTTTAAATGTAATTGTAAATTTGCAGATCATCCTCACTGAAATGAATGGCATTGGGAGAGATGAAACGGAGAAAATTGCCATGCATGCCTAAAAATTCAAATTCTAACTGCATTAAGCTGGTAACTCTTGTGCATATGAATGGCTTTGTGCACTACATAGCCTAACTCTTTGAAGCATTCACAGGAAGCAAATACATGGATGTGGGAGCACATCTGGGAGCTGAGAAAAGGTGGCTCCAAAAATGTCTTTTCATTCAATATGTAACAAGCTGTAAGTTTTTGCTATTTATTCTCAATTAAAGTAGCATGATAACTATTTTGAAGTATATCGTATATGCCTTACCTACTGAAAATATCGCAGGTTATAGCAAAAAATTATACTTCTCATTAATAACAGCCTGCTGCTTTCACTCCAGACTCCTGTTGGAACACATGGCTTCCCATTCTTCGCAGTCCTTACTGTACATGAAATGACACGTTTGACATTGTGATGTTTTGTAAAGCATTTTTTAACTTTGTATCTGGCTAACCATATAAGCCTCCTATTTATTTCCTTGTTAATACAGAGTGTTGTAGCCAGGAAAAGGCAGAACCAGCAATACAGTCTTCTGGAAAATAACCTGAAAATTGTGAGATGCAAATCAGTCATTCATATGTATTTTGCTCTGCCTTATGGCAAGTGATAAATCACATCATAGTACAATTTTAAGCCTTGTCACAGGACTCAACAAAAAATAAGTTTTTCCCTTGTCCTCAGGTTTTTGGAGAGGCCTAAAAATCCTTTATGCTGATAAACAACTAGATAAAACCAGGACCAAAGATAGAAGGCCAAGACTTTTCCCTTGACAGCAAAACTCCTGCTGATATCAGTGGGGAAAGGATTTTGTCCTAGGTTGTCATGCTCTTAGACACTGTTGTGCCTCAGTGAAGCTGCCCCTGGTAAGTTTCTTTTGAAACAGACTCCTTGGAAGGATGAGGAAAATGTACTTGGCAAACAAATTAAGAGCTGTAGCAACTGCCCAAACACACCCACTACATGAATGAAACCCCTCAGTGCTATGCTCCCATCATTCAATTTCTGATTGATAAATCTGTGCACAGAGCAGCCAAGGGACGTTTGCACATTGCTGGAGGGAGAATGGGGGAGAAGTCAGGGCCAAATGCAATAAATTTGTTGTGCTACCTATACTCCAGATACCTCTAATTCTACTGCAAATCACAATGCAGAAAATATTGCTATCCTTGGCAGTGGTCCCCTTTGGAAGCAAACCACACAGCTCACAGTTGGCTCAATTTTGGTCCAGAATAGATCAATGGGAATTTGCTATTCACTTCACCAGGAGAATACCTGAATTCTGTTTTAGCAAGTAGCAACAGTTCCTGGTGGTATAGTGTTTTGCCATTTCTAAAAGTAGAAAACTCAAAACAAAAAGTAAAACAACAACTTTTTTCCCCAAGTGATTATAACAGAAAGTATTAGAGATGTAAATTTAAAACCTTTATCTCGGCAGATGAGTTTTTCCTTTTACTCAACTTGAAAATATTTTATAAAGGAAGGTTAGAGAAAAACTACCCTTGCTCAGTAAATCAGGAAAAGTGAAGCATAAAAAGGGAAAGGATCTGTCTGTGGCAATGGTGTTTCAGGTCACTGACTGAGCTGGGAACCAAGTATAGACCTTCTGACTTGTAGCTCAGTGCCAGCTGAGCTGGATCATGCTTCTCTCCAGGCACACAAGTGTATAGACCAACCTGACCAACTCTACTTGCCACCTATCCTCCCTACAAAACCAGTTGCACATGGAGGTAGGAAAGATTTGAGTAGCTTTCAACGGTTGTCCACTTGGTGCACTCAGAAACCTTTGCTGTACTTCTATTAGTCCTCTCTGCTTCCTTTTAACTCAATTTCTCCAATTTGTTCCCTTCAGTTTCATATCCTCCTCCTGCCAAGAAGACACTGGTTTCCAAAGACTGTACATTTTATGATCAGCTGTCAGTAGCCATAGTAAAAGGCAAAACCCCCACAGCACACATTGCTTCATCCCTGTGTGTTGATCATGGTGGTGGCTGGGACCTGCCCTATTCCCAGGTGCTCTCCAGGAGAGGAGCTGTGGCAATTCCACTTGCCCTTTAAACCTGGGAAGCGCGCCCCTGTTCAGCACTCTAAAGGACTTCCCAGTGGTAATTCAGGTATGAAATCATCTCACTTAATTTTAGACATCTAAAAGTGAGCTGTCTGATTGGAGTTTTCACATCGGGCCTGCTTGTGCAGTCACTGAACACAGGCGAGCATTTCCAGAGGCTACTATATCCCAAAGGCTGGAGTCCAGAAGAGGTGTGATAAGCTGCCCCCTGGAGGTGCCTGTGTCTCTTTCTATAGGCTAAAGACAGTACCTGGCTAAGCAGAGTAGACAAGGTGCCTTATGTTTAGGTAGGTGTCTTTAGGTAAGTTAAAATCTGCCTTTGATATCTTCACACTGTATTTTCCCCATCTGTTAACTGGGATTAATACAGCTGTCACAGGAATGCCAGGTGTCCACATTTATTAATATCTGCAATTATGGGGAGATCTTTGAATGTATAACTATGGAAGTATGAAGAACTCATTATTCACAGCTGTGACAGATGGCAGAACTGTTTTGGGGCACAGTTTACTGTAAATATTCTGTATATTATGTTTTGCTAGGAGGTGTAACAAGGCAGCAGGAAGATAGGACTACTTGCATTGCCTTGACTATAGAAATGAGGGTCCAGTAGCTGGTCCCACAAAGAGGGGGAGAGCAGCACAGCTTTTTCCATGAGTAGCTGGGCAGACTTATCAGGGAGCAGCTCCTAGAAGGCTGCATGGGGCAGAAGAGGAGCTAGCAACACCTCCAGCATGGAATGGTGGCAGTGGCACAAAAACTTGTGGGATCCCAAGATGAGCGGTGTCTGGCTGTTTTTTGGTCCGCATCTTGCCAGATGCAGGCCAAAAGCAATGCCTTTGGTTTTCCTGGGGAGCCAGAAGATATACTCTATGAGAGTTACAGTAGCCCAGGAAGATGTTGAAAGATGCTGGACTGGAAAGTAAAGCTGGAAGAGAAGATGCCTCTTGGAAGGGCATGTTGAGGACGGAGATTTATTTTCCAGCCTTTTAATTTATTCTGTCTCACCCAGCAATATTGAGTGTATGCCATTAAAGGAGTTTTTTTTTTTCTCATTTATTTTTTTCACACTCTGATAAATCTTGCTTTTGACTACTGCAGTCTTCAGATGTCTTGCAATGTCCATGCTCTGAAGAAAAAACATGGTAATTTCACCTCTGGCTCACAGGGAGTCATGTCACAACCATATACTTTCCTCTCATGCTGTCTACACTGGCATGAGTGGTTGTCTAGTATAAATGAGTATAGAATCTGATTCAATTTTATTAAAGACATTCATAAATAAGTATTTAGTCCTTTGCCAAGGGTATAGGGCCTGGAGTTTTTACAAGATGTTTACAATTTGTTTGACTTAAGAGATGTTACAAATGCAAAGTTATGTTTGAAAGCAAACAAAATACTGCTGAAATAAGGGTTAAGCTACTTAGGCAGCTATTTGAGAGCAAAGCGTTTGCCATAAATCAATACTCTCACTTAACTCACAATAACTTCCTCAGAAATGTACAAGCGATAGATGGGCATACAAATGCCTTGGAGCTGGTGGAACTGGAATGCCTTAGGCCAGTAGGGAATTTGGCCCATCACCTGTGATTAATATTAATTAACTTGAAATAAAGAGAGTCTTTTCATAATCAGAAAGGTTCTTTGCTTGATGTCAAATTACAGGCAGGAGGCCAGTTTTCTTGCTCTATCATGCCTAGCTCAAGCCATTTTGACCTTGGCAAAAACAATAGAAAAATGAGCATTTGGAATGTAGAAGTGGCAGAAATAGACAGTAGAGCAGCTGGAAATATAGCTCATGAGAAGATTCACAGACATGCAGAGGGCCAGGCCAGGATGCCATCTTAATAAAGGCATATTTTGAGGATTTATTTGGTCTGAAATGAGATACTGATGTTGTACTGAAATGAAACAACTCATGGAAGGTAGGGGATTTTGACAGATAGTTTGTCTCCTTTTGCATTAAATATTCATTTCTGGGGAATTTTTCAGCCTTGAGATTGTGTGTGCATGGTGTGAAGCACTGGAGAATAGGGCTCACCATTGTACCACCCTATCCTCTTGTGTTTTTATAAACTTGATAAATTAAGTAGAGCTGGACCTCTCTCCACCTTCGGTTTTCTAAAGAATAAATCCCATTCATACTCTTCTACCTGTATTGAATTCCTTTCACTTTATCTCACAGGAACAGCACACGATTTGCGCCATAATATATGGAAACCCACACCGCTCATGCTTCTGTTGCAAATGTCAGTGTAATGTGAAGCATCTGTTTACTGCTCTCATGAACAATTATGCTGAGGCACAGCCTCAGACTGGTATTGAGAATTATTTGGGTGTTCATAACAGTTCTCTTAGAAAGGACAGCTTCTGTGGCTGAACTGATGTGCTGTCACATACATATAGCAATCCACAATAGACTAAAAAAACACACAAAACACACACACACACACACACACACGCACGCACAAACAAGAAAAAGGGTTAGCAGAGAACAACCTAATTGTTTATTTATTTATTTATTTATTCATTTTACTGTAATATCTTCAAGGGGAGCAGTTACTGAATATTCAAATTATTTACCTAATAAAATTTCATATAGGCAGGTGTTTGCCCCTAGGAACTGCTCAAACAACAGAATTTCTGTAAGAAGTACACTTAAGAACACAAGCACCAGAAGCAGAGTGCAGCTTGCATTAGCAAGCATTTGCCTCATTGCTGAAGACAGATGACAGTATATTCATTTTTCTTACACATAACCATTTGAAAATTGGGAACGAACTTCTGAGAACAAGTATTTCACTGAAAGGACCCAAAAAACTGTAAAAAATTATTCTGCAAATCTACCTGAGAATATACGGTTTTAAAACATGTTAATTTATACAGATCTGAACCATTCAATTAAGCTCATGTTCAAAATGGTTTCCTCTGACAGGAGCTGCCTGCCATCTGTTAAGTCAACTATTTCTATTGCCAATGATCTTGAGTTCATCATTTATGTTAGATTGATTGAGACTGTTAATCACAAATATAATCAGTTCTTTTCCTTCTTGCTTTGGGTCATGATTTTTTTGGGAAATTTCTTAATCAGCAGTTTCTGAAAGTGAAACCCATCCAGGAAGGGGAGAAGGGGTGGCTGTTATTGTTGCCTGATGGTTTACAGAGATGGTTGGTTGACCACAGTACTATAAGTGTGTGTGCATTTTCCTTTCATTTGATACACTGCCATGATTAAGAAGGATGGTGACCAAAGCTTTGGGTCACCTATTCATTCACTTTCCACACCGACAAGAACCTTTTAATTTTCATAAAAGGGTCAGATCCCAAAGGAAGTGTAAGAGACATCTGAATCAGCAATATTTGCTTCAATAACCCCCAGAAGTTTACTTATACAGTTCCTGCTAGCGAATCCTTGTATCTGGGACTCACATGTCCTTTGAGTAACATATTTTTTGAGGAAAACATTTATTTTTAACTAAATTAGGGACAACTTCAGACAAACAAAAAAGAAAGAATTGTCATGGTGTCTCGTTACTCCTTTTTGGAGATGTGCAACAAAGTAGAAGGCCAAAGATTTGTTTTTGTCTTGTTACATTTAGCAATACTTTGCTGTTTCTCCTTTTCTGATACTCATATGCACTTTTTTTTCCTTTTTTTTCTTTTCTTTCTTTTTTTTTTTTCCTGTCTGTTATATCTCCTGGTCCATTCTCTCTCTCCTTTGCCAAGCCTTTGCTGTCAGAAAGAGAGCTAAGAAAGGAGAGATGAGGACCATCCCCTCCTAACCCCACCATTCTGTACAGGTGCTGAACATGTCTTTCTTGCTCTGTAGCAGCACAGAGCATGGAAATTTATGCTTAAATTCTTGCTGCTGATGTTAGAGTCTCCTGGGTCATAAGTTCATCCTGAGAGTGTATATGTATTGGCTGTGCAAAACTCATAAAGCCAGGCTGGTGCAGCCTCTCCAGAACTGCAGAACAGTCAATAAGTACCTGCCACCTGGGAGCTGTCATGCTTGCATGAACAACATGGATTGTAAGAACCTCTCATGGCTCATTCCACCCCCACCTCATCTCCTACTGTGTGTTTTGACCTAATGCAGCAACTCAGGCTTTGTGCTGCAATAAGAGATAGCAGGGAATAAGAATAAATTAATTATTGACTTTTTAACCATATACTTCAGGGTTGTTTTATTTCTCTTTGCCTTTTCACTGTGGGTAATAGGCATCTCATCTGAGTATATGAAGAGCTGGGTGAAATTCAGCATTGAAGACAAAAGGGTTTTATCAGCTGGGTAGCAGTGAGGGTGCTATTACTTTTGCACCACCAGCTGCTTACTACATGAATGATTTACGAAAGTGTGAATGGCTGACTTCACATTAGCTCCTGTTATTTCAGCTCCCTTATTAGTAAGAATATTAGCAAAAATTATCATTCTTCTGTGTTTGAACAAGAATTTGGAACCTTATCTTGTTCTTGTAAAGCAAACAACAGCAACAACAATAACAACAAAAAACTCATGGATTGCATTAAGAACAAGATACACTGATGTACTGAACTTCTACAACTCCCACTGAGACAATGGAGTGAAGGCACTCTGCTTTTCCTGGGATGGGGAAATCTAGTTCATTCGGTACACTGATAAATTATAAATACACAGCTGATTTTACAACTAGGTCTTGATGAAGAGTGAACAATCAAAGAGAAATCAGAGTGGCCATTTAAATGTAGCAATACTCAGTTGATATGCAGAAATGAACCTGCATAGTATGTAGGCCACTTGGAATCTGTTTTGAAGTGTGTTACCATTTCCATGACACACTACATTTCCAGAAAAAAAAAAACAAAAACAAACAAACAAACAACAAAAAAAAAACCATACAGCCTTTTGATTGTACTCCACAATATTCCACAGTCGTTTCCTCACCGATACATAGCTCTAATTTACTCAAAATATGTATTGACACTCCAAAGCTACATAGTTCACTAGCAGTGTGAATTGTGAAGAACCAAGACAAACCAGAGGAGATAAAGATGCTGTTTTAACATGAAATGTGAATTCCCTTGGCTAAAATGCAAATGTATTATTACTTTGCTGTTCTGACTCTAAGGAACTGCAATGTAATTAAGCCTGATTTCTCTCCTATTGCAAGCCCTGCTATTTAGCTTTTTATCTACTTTGTTATCAAATTTAACAACAACATAATAATATAGCATAAATCCCAGAGATAGTAGGTCTTTAACCTGATCCTCCTCAGGAAGCTAGAGCGAATTTCATGGTATGCCATTATTGCAAGAAAAGTGCATGTTATGACTTCTATGAAAAAGATATCAAAGCAAAGAGAAAAGCTTCATGTATGGCTTCATGAACAGCCATACATTACCATGAAATTGATATATTTTTTTTCCTCTGAATTTGGATCTCAAAAACTAGGGTGTGGTTATTAGTCATGCCTTTTAAAGGTAACTGGTAACCCACAGCTCTCAAAGCTTGTGAGTGTGTGCAGTGCAGTGACAACCATTCCATATGACCACAAGGTAAAGCTCCAGCAGTATTTATTATTATGAGGAAAGAACTGCAATTTAGGATCAGATCCCCATAGTTATTTAGGTGCCTAAGGCTAATACGGGCATTTCCAAATCTGCAGCTGAGCTTCTGTTCTTCCCAAAGGTGACTGTTTCCCCCCTTCAGTGTCTGTAAAGTGGCAAAGCTGTTTCATTGCTGACTAATTGCTCATAGACCAAGGTCAAACTGAGGTCCAGAAGATTCTCAGAAGTGAAGTGATCAAGCAAATATGAATTTGCTATAGAGAGGAAAATCTCTGTGTTATTTTATTTATTTTATTTTATTTTATTTTATTTTATTTTATTAATTTTTTGTAGCCTTCCTCTCTTGACTAGTTCCCAAAGCATGTGCTAAGAACATGGATGGTGCCTGTCTAGGGGCAGGGAACAGTGGCAAAGCTCTCCCCCACTGCTGTTGCTGACAGGGAAGTGATGCTGTCCTTGGGGGATGTGGCAGCAGAGAATGAGGTCTGTATGTCAAGCAGTGCATTTCAGTGAAGCAAAGACTGTGCTGAAAGCAGTCCTGCACCTAGGGCCAGCCTGCCATTGTTGGCCTTAGCATATCCTACTCTTCTCTAGTGACATCCCTGGGGTTTGAGAAAGAGAGAAAGAGGGACAAGATGTGGTCCTTCATGCTCTGGCTATGTCTGTTCCTGCTTTTGCTTGTTTCGCCTGCCTTCCTAGCCCTGTAGGGTACCCTCCAAGCTTAGCTGACCTTCCGTACGGAGATCCAGTAACAGTCCTAGTTGGCAGAGAAGGAGCAGAACAATTTCACCACTATGACCATCAGAGAAGTTCCACATGCAGTTTGGCTGCCAGGGTTTGAGCTATCTAAGCAGGTGATTTAAAAGAAATGGACTGACGTTAAGGGTTTTTGGTTGAGGACTGTAAGTAGAGGACCCCTATCACCTGGCTCCACCATTTTATTCATCTAAGTTTTTCCCTTTCTCTTTTCCTCTCCTTAGCATTTTGCTTCTGGCCAGGTGGCTCCCAACAGCACCTACAAAGGGATGGAGAAAAAAAAAAAAATCTTCTTCCTTGTTTGGAATTCACATGATAAGACTGGTCATCTGAGGTTTATTTGTGACCGGATTATGAAAACAATTTTATAATAGAAACACAAATTGGTCTGTAATCGCATTGATTTTGATAAATATTACCATCCTCTTCTATGTGTGTATGTGCGTGCAGGTTAATCAGAAAGTTCATAGCCTTGCCTGTGAAAATCTACCTTTTTAAAATGTAGATTTGAATTTGGAAGTTTAATGAGATTTACTGAAATCTTACAGCATTTTCTGCTCAGAGTCACAAGGCAGAAGAAGCAACACTACAACGTGTCTCCTGACCTTTTCTTGAGCAAATTGACTTTCTTGGATATACAAGCCAATTAATAACTCCATAGACAGTAATTACATCCGTATGATATTTATTGCACACACACACAGAGACGTACACACAAATAAATAAATAAATCCACAGTCAAGTATTCAACACACAGCACCAGCATGAGTACTGCTTGTATTTTAATCAGGAAGCTCAGAATCATGGAGCTCAGAACAAGCAACCCACAGGGTAAAGCTTTAGGAATGACTGCAGAGAGCTCCTCTGCTTAAACTCATAGAGCAGCTGACAGCAGAAGCAGGAGATTGTTTTACTGGGATAAGCAGAATATAGGATGGTGTAGTTTCCGTTGAGTGTCAATCCAGCAATGGCCAACACTGGGAGCCTTGGGCTCCACTCAGCTCTTGAGAGGAGTGTGCACAACCACATCTGCCTTTCTTACCCCTGTGTGATCATTGCTATTTAGATAAAGAAAAAGAATCATAGAATATCTGAGCTGAAAGGGACCCACAAGGATCATCAAGATCAACTCCTGGGTCCTCAAAGGACCATCCCCAAACAAAAACATAGTTAGACCATGTGTCTGAGAGCGTTGTCCAAACACTTCTTGAACTCTGGCAGGCTTGGTGCCATGACCACTGCCCTGGGGAGCCTGTCCTAGTGCCCGACCACCCTCTGGGTGCAGAACCTTTCCCTAACACCCAGCCTGACCCTCCCCTGTCCCAGCTCCACGCTGTTCCCTCGGGTCCTGTTACTGTCCCCAGAGAGCAGAGCTCAGCGCCTGCCCCTCCACTCCCCTCATGAGGGAGCTGCAGGCCGCCATGAGGCCTCCCCTCAGCCTGCTCTGCTCTGGGTTGAACAAACCAAGGGACTTCAGCTGCTATTCATATGTCTTGCTCTCCAGACCCTTTACCATCTTTGTAGCCGTCCTTTGGACACTCTCTGATAGTTTTATGCCCTTTTTATATTGTGGCACCCAAAACTGCACACAGTACTCAAGGTGAGGCTGCGCCAGTTCAGAGCAGAGCAGGACAATCCCTTGCCCGGCTGGCAGTGCTGGGCCTGATGCACCCCCCTGGGTGTACCCCACTGGGCCTGATGTACCCCCCTGGTACAGCTGGCCCTCCTGGCTGCCAGGGCATGCTGATGGCTCATGTTAGCTTGCTGGGACCGGAACCCCCAGATCCCTTTCTGCAGGGCTGCTCTCCAGCATCTCATCCGCCATTCTGTACATATAGCCAGGGTTGTCCCTTCCTAGGTGCAGAATCCATCACTTGGTCTTGTTAAACTTCATATTGTTGGTGATTTCCCAGCTCTCTAATTTGTCCAGATCTCTTGGCAAGGCCAAGACCACCCTTGACAGATTCAACAGCTCCACCCAATTTGGTGGAGCTCCACTCAATCTGCGAACTTGCTCGAAAAGCCTTCAAGTTCTTCATCCAAATTGTTTATGAAACTATTGAAGGGGACTGGTCCTAAAATGGAGCCCTGGGTAATCCCACTAGTGACAGAAGGCAGGTTGCCCTGTCTTGTGTGTGCTCTGTCCCAGTCTCAGTCTCTGTGCTTGTCTCATATAGACCTAGTTGCCTGGGCTTCACATCCTAAAAGTAGCTTTCCTGCATGGCTATTTTCAGTCCTCTATTTTCTTCCCTTCATTCTACTTATCCATAATCCCATGAACATTCCCCACCTCTTTTTCATCAGACTCTTACCTCTTGCCTTGCCCTCTCTTTAGTCACTGTTTCCCTGAAAATTACCTGTCCTCATTTCTCTACTGTGAATATGGAACCAGTTTCTGACAGCCAGTTCTCCTACAGCTTGTGACAGGTTTTCAAATTCTGCCTACCACTCCATGAAGATCAAACTCACCAGAAAGCATTTACAGGCTTCTAAAGGCTGGCAAGAGAAAGTGACGTTGCTTTCCTGCTTCCCCAAATAGTCTGTAGTAGCCTGATTTGTAGAGCTCTCATCTAGGAAGTAAACTCAATTCCATTTTCAGGTTGAAGCATGTTTTATCATTTCAGCAGTACAATTCAAAATACAGTTTCACTGGGTGGGAAAGTGGCACAAAACCTGGGCTGGCTAACCTAGTGGTTGGACAACTGTGGTAAGGCTTGGTTCTGGTCTTTTCTACTAAGAATTTACGTGCACTTGGCATTAAAAGTCATGAAAATAAAATGCAGAAAGACTTTCTGAGACTCAGGCATTTGTTTCTTTTCATCTTGTAGAAACACTGTGGTATCAAATAAGACTGTTTTCTCTATATACCTTATCCAATATATTTTGTACTTTTTCTGTATCATCACAGAGTGTGTACTGGACTTTCACTGGAGATGGTAAGTCTCCTGTTTTGCAGCAAACACATGGTCTATACCATCTGAGTGACAATAACCACCCTTTACTTCATTTTTTCCCATGATCCTAAGACCCTATGAAAATAAGCAAGACAAAGTATTTTCAATCACATTTCAAGGTGCTGAGTGCAACACTCAGAAGCTCTAATTTGCTCAAGATTACCTTGTGACTCCCCCCAGGAATATTCTTGAGGAAATTATGAGAGTGTAGTTATTGATACAATAGGAATAGCTCTGGTAGCACCAGCACCACTGGGAACTTCTTCCAGGAAACCCTTCTGGCAATGTGTATGATCCAACAGTGGGTGTCTTCCCACATCAGCCTCAATTGGAACTATACCCAGTGACACTTCAGTGTTTGTCCAGCTCTAAGAACACCCAGCACATGACAGTCCCCCCAGCAGGTCTATATTGGTAGGTGTGTGGTTGTAGAACTTACTGCAGGGATTTGGCTTTCATCAGTAGCAAGCTCTTGTGATTCTGCTGGCTAAATATTGACATGGGTTTGCAGGAAGTCCAGGTCTGCCTAGAAACCAGTGTATTCACCACTTCTTGGGCTCCTTTGCTGGAAAAAAAAAAAAAAAGGATTATTATTATTATTAATTTTATTTTATTTTATTTCATTGAGGGCCCAGGGGGAAGATCATAAGTGCTTGGTTATCAGACAATACTGTATTCACTTTGCCGATCACCTGCTTTGCTCAGTGTCTGGAGGTATCCAAGATGACTATCACCAATGGAATGTCTGAGAAAGCTTTCCCATTACTGTCCTGAAGTATTGGCATCAGCAGAGCCCGAGGCCTGAGACCCTGACCTGTTGATGGAGATATCCAGTGTCCAGGGCTTACAAGTCCTCAGGCCTGCAAGAATGACTGACTTCTTTTTGGATTTTCCCCTTGAAAAGCGGATTTTCCATTTGCTCATTCAGGTTACGTGTTTGGATATCTAAGCAGTGCACGGCTCCGTGTCCCTCCCCATCATCTTCCCAGAGGGGTTCAGTGCAAGATGACCAGAGTGAGACAGCATCTTCTAAAAGGGCACTTGGTGGGTCATGGACCATAATTCAGTAGATTCACATATGCATCTACTGACATTTGAGAGGTCCTGGAGTATCCAAGACATCCAGGACATCCAGAGAGCTTTACATAGAGAGAAATCTGTGCCGATAGGGGTCCAAATCATTCAGGGTTGAGAGACTTCAGGGATCTACAAACACCACTAGATTCCCATGTGTCTGCATCCAGGTTGCACAGGGTATGGGTTAGCTGGGGATGGGAAAGAGAAGGAACCTGCCAAGTGGTCCATCTGAGCCCAGTGGTCTGCAATGGAGGAGCCTGTGGGACCTAAGGATTTGCAGACAGGTGGAAAACTCCACACCAGACTGTTGACACTGAAATATTTCTCAGAAAAGCTCTGTAAGAGCTCTGACAATGTGCCTGTTCCCCAACAGACTGTACCAATCTTTCCAACAAAGACCACTGAAGCTGTCACAGCTGAGCTCTTTTCAATAACCTAATTAAGTCCTCATTATAGTGTTAGCTGTGTTTTTTTGTTTGTTTTTTGTTGTAGTAGTATTTTAATAGAAAATACAAGCTAACATTTGGATATTAAAGTGTGAAGAAGTGAAACGTTTTTACATGTGATTGGTCAGGAAATGTCTCCATCTTGATAAATTTGGTATGATACAATAACTATAGCTGCTACAGAATAAAAGGCATAAAGTAAATGGTGGCTAAAGTGCAATGAAGAGATAACTTGTATTTTGCGGAAATTAATATTAGGGAGTTGTGCTATAACCTTATCACAGTGCTTAAGTGTGGATGATAAGCATCTAAATATTACAGTAAAATTAAAGTCTGTCACTTTGTAACCTATTCCAATGATTAATTATTAGGACAGGGTAATAAAGTTGCAAAGAGGTGGTATTTCATTAGTATATTATACTGTCCATATGACATGGCTTATCATCATGGTATTAACAAATTCTTGCCAGTAATTATAAATTCACTAGAGCAAGTCCTTAATGGGAATTTTTATTGGTTTCAAAACAGAAGCTAATAGTAATCTTCTTATGGAGACTGCTCTGGCCTTTCTGCTGCTTTCATGAAGGTGAAGACAGAACTCCCATTGCCTTTAGCAGATGTTAATCCACCACTTTTTGCTTTTCCTACAAAACGGACACTGAGGTACCTGACAGACAACCTTATACAGCTGTCTGCTGTAGGAATAGTGACTGTCACTCAGTGTGCCTCTAGGTCTTGGGCTCCTGTGGAGACAGGTAACAACCACAGCTGCAGTATGTACTTACACCTGGTGATCTGAATATATTGTTGTGATACTTCCATAAAAGAGTGAAGAAAATTAATGTTTTGCTTGTCTAAATAACATTTTTGAAAGAGATGCATCCATTCCACAACAGTAATGAAAGAGGAAATTAGTCTGAAAATAGTTTAGGAAAACAAGTAGAGAGATGTCATCCATGTATTCTTACTGTTCCATAACTTCAGATTTTGAGCTGGAACTTTTTAGGAGACATTAATCTTTTTATACAAATACCAATCAAACAACGAGCTTGCTTTCTTAGTGCAATTTATATTGAAGGTCATATTTCTCTCATAATTATGTTCTTTGTAAAACAAGATTGCTAATTAGTTAACTAGTAACTGATTAGTTAAGCAGCAGCCCTGGTTTCCCACTAGTTAACAGGAACCGTTGCATACATAAAGTCTCATGCATTTTTCAATGACAGGAGAAGCAATTTTTTTTTTTGTTTTTTTTTTTTGTTGTTGTTTGGCAGCTCCCAAATGTCATTTTGCTGTAGCACCTATGTTAGGAATGGATAAAATTTCTGTTAGTGTCTGGGAGGTTTTCCAATTAAATGAGTTGGAGCTGACAGGACTTGAATGAGTTATTGTCTGTTTTTATGTCTTTTTAAAATTTGACTGCTTGATTATTTTAGCACTTCAGCTGGGTTGTTAACATAACTTAGACTTTCTGTTAACTTCCCCAAAGTGACCTACATGGTTCCAATTTTATATGCAGCCCTCACTTAATCTGATTTCAATTGCATCTAGATTCCTTGACAGCTTTGTAGTTCTGGGCCTCTGTTCCTACACACCTGTTCTAATTTGAATTTATCAATCATATTATTTTATTTTAATAAGACTTAAATAAAATCCAAAAGAATGAATTCATCTTTCCTCTTCAGCAGGGAAGAAATATATTATGCTTGGATAGGAATAAACATCATCACTAATTATCATTAATATATAATTAAATATGTCTTAATAAATTATTTAAAATTACAAAGGAGCGAGCACTTAGTGCCAACAATTAATTATATTTGAATGGAACCTCTGATTTTCCTAAAACAGCATCTGTTTTATTTACGGAATTCACAATTTCTTGTACCAGTTTGGAGTGTGTCCATTATGTCATTTGCTCTTCAGAAAAAAAAAAAAAATTAAATTTGGTTGTAATGAGAATTCCTTTTACGAAACAATACCCAATATTTCATATTTTTCTACATAACAGGGAAAGTTTCTAAGCTGTTACTGATCTTACTCGGTTTATTTCTGTCAATTATTTATTTCACGCATTTTTTTCTAACCTAATCAATTTTCACACTTTTTCTTTTTTTTTTTTTTATTTTTCCACACTCAGGCTTGGAAACTAGAAACAATCCAACAACCCAGTTAGCTGAGGTGATGGCTTCAGTTAAATAGAATAAGGAAATCCGGTATGATGTGATTTATTTTATCAAATGCACACTGAATACCGAGGAAAGTTCTCTATGACTGATTTCTGTGCAATTTACATGACAATCACATTGGGCATTTGGTACTATTAATGCTTTTTGAAGTCAGGCCTTTGTTCTTTTTCTGTTGTATGTGAATGAGGGTATTTTTTCTTTTCAATCACCAAACCAAGAATCCCAGTTTTACACTCTGTTGTTTTACTCTATGAACAAAAGCCAGCTAACCTGGATTAGGAATATTTAGGGATACCATCTGTAGGCAGAATATCAGCAGCCATGTGCCAAAGAAGGGCATTGCTGTGGATGCCAAAATGTTGTAGCTTTCCATCTGATGCACTGAAATTCATAATGAAGACCCAAGATCCCCTAACTGGGCAATGCAGAAGCTCCACATGTTGCTTGCTGGATGCCAGGTCCCTTGTGGCTGCATGTACACACAGCCACAGCCTCCTCCCAGTGGACTTGTTAGCCCCCAGCAGAGATCCAGAAAACGGCTGGGCTCATCTCATCCTACACCCTCAGGCTCTCGGGTCCCAGCAGGTACTCCTGGACATGACCATGTTCACTAAAAAATGCACCTGGATCCCATTTCTTTGGCAAAAGTTGAAGGAGAACATGATTGTGGGTATTCCTTTCACACAGTGCTGCAGTCACTGGAGTGTTCTCAGGGGCTGTGTCAGGGACAACAATGTCCACTCCCACCACGGCCACTGCCACCACAGCTTTTTCTGGAGCAATAACTTAGGGTTTAGTGTTTAGCCTTTAGGTAGCTACATCTTCTCATCTTCAGAGTAGCTTCAAGTCTTCAAGGCTTGTGAAAGAACACCGGGAAAGTAAGGAGGTAATTTAACTGTTAGGGTCTCAGAAAGCCAAGCTCCTTTATCTCTTTGGCTTTTAGAGTGTTTGCCCTGAAAGAAGCAACTATATGTCATAGAATTACAGAATCATAGAATGGCTCGGGTTGGAAGGGACTTTAAAGATCATCTAAATCCAACCACCCTGTCATAGGCAGGGAGATGCCACCCACTAGATTAGGTTCCCCAAGGCCCCATCCAACTTGGCCTTGAACACCTTCAGGGATGGGGCATCCACAATGTCTCTTGGCAACCTGTTCCAGTGCCTCACCACCCTTACAGTGAAGAATTTCCTCCTAACGTCTAGTCTAAATCTATCCTCTTTTAGCTTAAGACAATTCCCCCTTGTCCTATCATTATCTACCTGAAGGTATCTGAAGGTATTGAAAGCACTGGTCCCAGGACAGACCCATGAGAGACACTTTTCATCACCGGTCTCCACCTGGACATGGAACCATTGACCACCACTCTCTGGGTGTGGCCATTCCTTATCCGCTGGATGGTCCACTCTTCAAATCCATATCTTTCCAATTTAGAGATTGGGATGTCGTGTGGGACTGTGTCAAATGCCTTACAGAAGTCCAAGTAGATGACATCACTTGGTCTTGCTTTGTTGACTGATGCAGTCACTGCATCATAGAAGGTCACCAGATTGGACAGGCACAATTTGCCCTTGGTGAAGCCATGCCGGCTGTCCCATATCACATCCTTGTCCTGCATGTGCCTTAACATTGCCTCCAGGAGGATTCATTCCATGATCTTTCCAGGTAAGAGGTGAGGCTCACCACTCTGTAGTTCCCTGGGTCTTCCTTTTTACCCTTTTTAAAAATGGGAGTGATGTTTCCCTCTTTCCAGTCAGTAAGGACTTCACCTGTCTATGTTGTGGTAACCTCAAGTCTCAAGATAAACTCCCTCAAATCTTGACTTAAATGCTTAGTTTAGCTATAGTCTACATCTTTCTTACACTCAGTTGCTCCAGATGATATCAGATGGAATCTTGTTGAGATGCTGCACAGGCATACAGCAGGGAGCACAGGAAACAGGCAGCCTTTGCTAGGGAGGGCATGTATTTGGCTAGATATCACAGACAGATATGGTAGGTGGAACTACATATAATGTGCAAACAGGGTGATGGCTTGTAGCTGTCAGTATTACCTCTACAACATTGAGTTTATTCTACAGTTGTAAAGGGTTTTTGTGTATATTGCTCTGTTTTTATTGAAACCTGGTATCTTGAAACTCTAAAGGAGAGCTATAGATAAGCAATGAACAACATCAAAGGACTAAGTTTTCTGTTCACATATAAGAGATTTTGAAGCTTCTTTTGTTAAACTGCAGTCCTGAAAATATGACTGGACTAAAGAACATCTTATTGTCAGTGAAACTGATCAGACACTGATATTTAAACAGAACAAGACTTCTAGTTCATGTTCAACATATCTTGCTGTCTTCAGTATTGTTCACCTCACTTTACTACCCCACTTTGAATAACCAGTCCTACTGTTCATGCAGAAAAAACTTAACTTGACTTTTTGTTATTTTCTTTGGTGTTTTCAATATTTTTTTTTCTCTTAGTGACATTGGGGAAAAGGTTTTGAACGTTTTGTCTTCTTTTCCAATGTTTGCAAAGCAGCCAAATATTGAAACTATCTCACTGGGACATTTGGAGAGAAGTCCTAAAGATCTTAGCCCTCACTCACTTATAAATTCCAATAGACATGGTTTTACGTTTTTATTACACTGATTATGGTCTCTCTATAGCAGTAAGATTTTCACATTCACATTTGCATTGCACAATCTTTTTCATATTCAATCACATCAAATTTTGAAAGTTGTCTAGCTAAAACCAAAGGCATTTATCCATTCATAAACACCTGTGATGAGACACAGTCTCCTGTTGGGTATTTATGGTCTTCTAATATTAGGTCCTTAGGTAAGTGCACTCATCTCTTTTCCAAATGAAAATAATCTGCTTTTCAATGGAAGTTAAACCTGGGCTTACATATTGTGCTGAACTATGCAATGATTACTTGCCTCCTAAAAATAAATCCTTCTTCTGTTTTAAAAATCCTTAAAATGCAAAAAAGCTGTCAAGATTTGCTAACATGTCCTTACACAATAGCAAAATCATTTGGCCAACTTTCTTATGCCAAGATTCCTTTATATTTTTTCAGTTTGGAAAACTGGGTTTTAAGCAACTGTGAGTGGATGCAGGGAAATTTAAATCACTCACCACACTGCCCATCATTTATAGATTTGTGCCCCCATTCAATATGATGCCTAGCAACCCAGATCTTTAATTAGGCTGGCCCAGCTCCTGTTAGCCAAGCCAAATGAAGATATATCTAGAGCAGAAATTCTCAAACTTTTTATCAGTGAGTTGTTAACTCAGGATGTAAGATGGTATAAATGATATCTTGCAGAGAAGACACAAAAAGGTATAGTAGGAAGATATATCTACAGTACACAGGTATACAATAACAGCCCTACTTTGCCTGAGGCTACATATCTCATCCTTGCAGCTATGACACAAATGAGAGGAGCAACACTACATTTGTGGGAGCTCCATCCTGGGATGAAGTGCAATCCCCTATAGAGCAATTAGAATGTTATTTAGTGACTGAAGTGGATCATAGGATAAAAATATTGAGCAACATTGATTTGGGGATATCCCTTCTGATATATTAGCGGTTTCATACACATTTATCACAGTCATCTGCTAAGGGGTTCTGGGATAAGATAGATTTATTTAAAATAATGTATTTTTAAAGAAATATGAATAAGATTTCCATAGCCTATAAGCCTAGTCCCCTGAAATGATCTGTCAAATGTAAATCATCTATGATATTATAATAGAATCTATAATTCTATTATTATGATTATTCATGACTATTACCTTGTATCTATGATATAGTACATATTTATTAAAATTTCCATAATCATCAAGGCATTTATTTAATTGAATAGACTTTACCTTGATTATTCTATTTGTTCTAAGCTGAGCTCTTCTTAATGCTCTGTTCCCAAAGGACATAGTTTCAATGCTCAGTTGGCATCAACAAGTGGTTTTTTTTCTACAAATAAAAGCAGTCAATGATCTCCCATCACTGATCCTCTGCTATTTTTTCCTCTTCCATTTTTTTTTCTTTTAATTTTTCCAAATGAGTGATTGCGAATAGCTGTTTTCATTTCTGCCATAGCTTGACCACTACTTAAGTAAGCAGCTTCAGGAAATATTCTCATCGCCATTATTTTTCAAAATGTCCAGAAACACGCTTCTGACCTATACAAAAAATGTCAAGGGTGAATGACAAAGTATTATTCAGTCTTCAGTAGTCATCTAAGTACAAGCTCACATGAAAATGGGGAGTTCAGGAGTTCAACATGAGCTCAAATGTTATTAAGTCTGCTTTCCACTAGGGAGAGACAATCAGTGATAAATCATTATAGTAGGGTATCGGAGTCAAAAATATATGTTATGGCTGCTATGTCCATTTAAAATTATTATCTGAATAAATTGTACTACTGTGACTGGACAAACAATTCAAGACAATGACCAGCTAAACATGAACAGATGGGATTTGGCTTAAATCAATGAACCAGTGGTCCCTAAAAGATGCAGGTGACTGTGTGTCAAAGACTGTGACAATCAGCATGTGTGGTTGGAAAATGCTGCAAACTGATCCAGAATAAAAATCAGTGACATCAACAACACAGATTGTAAATATTGGCAAGTGGATGCCACACATTTTTCCTGGATGAATCTGACCTTTTTTAAAATTTTGGTTTAACTGATCAAGTGACAGCTGCATATCTGCTACTTGAGGTTTCTTTAAGCCCTGAAAGAGATCATAGACTTCATTGAAACAAAAAGCTAGAAGGAGACCTTAGAAGGTCATTGATTTCATTCCCAAATCAGGGTCAAACACAGTTTCTGGGTTACCCCTGGCAGACATTTCTCTAACTAGAGCTGTTCATCAAAATCTCAGGTGCTAGGATTTCTATTACCTTCAGAGATAACTAAATCTGTGCTAAAATACATTTTGAAAGCTAGGATTTTTTATTTTTTATTTTTTTATTTTTTGGAACGTAATCTAAATGTCTCTTTTTTTAAATTACGCTAATTATTCATCTTGTTGATCACTGCCAACAAGAACAGTTGATTACTGTTCTAGCAGTCTCAAATATCTTAATATGATTATAATGTCCTGTCTCAGTCTTCTCTTTTCTGGCCTGAACATTTTCTTCAGCTTTCCCTGTAAAGATTTTTAGATCATGTACTTTTTTCTCATTTCTAGGACACTCTATCCAGTTTAGCAGTAACATTATTTAATGATGGTTTTCAAACTGGGACATAATGTTGTCATTGAGTCTCTGCCACTTGTTCTGGGGAGTGTAATAATGACCTAGCATTAATAATTACCTGCATGTTAATATTTAACTAGCAGCATCTTGTATGTAATGAGGTTTCAGAATGAGACTTGTCTCTTGTGACAGCATCTCAAGCACTGACTCATTTTGTGTGTATCCCCTGCACACCCCAAGCCTTGTTTGCAGTGTTGCCAGCTGCCCAGTTACTATGTGTTTTCTTGTTTTGTATTTATGAATTTAATTTTTGTTTCCTTCCCTGAGAACTTTTAATTTGGCCTTATTGAACTTCATTATATTGATTTCAGACTAGTCCTCTAATTTATTGAGTTCTTAATTCTGCTCCTGTTCAGTGCATGTTACACTCCTCAACTTTATGTCATCTGCAAATTTTATGGGTCAACCCCCCTTTTTCATCATCCCATTTCATAATATTTATATTGAATATTAATGGGAAGAGACTTTAGCAGGTTCTCCCAATTTGTCAGGTCCTTCCATTTTGAAAGCAAATTTTTTGTTAAATCCACTTCAACAGTATTTTCCAAATTTGCATATGAAAACGTAGCAGGGACTGTGCCACAAACTTTTCTAAAGTCAAGACATACCATATTTACTCTTTCTATCCTATCCACTAGAACTTGTTAGCCCAATGAGAGACAGAACTAGAAGGATATTATTGCTCTTGAAAAATCCATATTGAGCTTTTTGTTCCTTTGTTTTTGGTTTTGTTTTTTTAGCTTATTATCCTTCAAGTGCTTACAGTTTGGTGGGTTTAGGAATTTGTTTAAACATTTTCCTGTCACCAATGTTTAGCTAACTGGCTGATAGCTGTCCTTTGCAAAGTTTGAGGCCATATTTAGGCTTGGTCCTCTGGTGAACAAGTTAAGGAAAATTATACCTCAGTTCAGGTTTTAAGTCCAAAAAGAATGTGAATGCTATCATTTGGATTTCTGACAAAACTGAGAGTTTTGGATAGGGGAGCTTTTATGCTCTTGAAGTCACAGTATGGCTTTCCTGTGCTGACAGCCTCTGTGAACAATATCTACTTACTCCACATTGACACAGACAAATAGGAAACATCTGAATTTGAATAAGGCTAGCATTCCAGAGGATGCATTCATATTCCCATTAATATTTACAGCTGACTTTGCTAGCATTATAGACAGTTTCTGGAGGCAGAGTCTAGAAGGAAAACAAATAACTTCTTCACTTCAAGGGAGGTGGAGCAAGAGAAATTCAAGAGATGTTATGGGCTCATTCCTTAAGCAGTGAAGTAGCTTGTATTCAGAAGACAAATAATAGGTTATAGCCTTTATCTGAAATTTCTTGCCAGTCACTTTTGATAGTCCCTCAAGATGACTATTTGAAGGTACCTGAATATTTCCATTATTTTCTTCACTCTCTATTTGCAAAGTGAAACCAGTGGAACTCCCTTTTTTACACAGTTTATCCCTAGATAACTTCGCATAAATATACCTAGATGCTTTCTTATGATATCGTGTTTTATACAATGAGGCCCAGATACCTAAGGACACTATGCACTGCTGGAATATAAAATAAATAAATAAATAGATAGATAGGTAGATAAATAAATAAATGATGTGCATGCCAATACTGAGCCAAAGGGGAGGAAATTGTTCCTTTGCTCCTCAAATGATTGTATAAGAAATCCAGACTCGGCTAGCTGGAGCATGTAGAGAACAAAATTGTTCAAGGGGTGCCAAACATGATTATACTGTCAGAAAGAAGTATATAGAGGGAGTATGCATGTGAGAAACAAATACAAAGAGCTGTGGAAGCAGTGTGAGAAAAGGACACAACATGACATATAAAGGACAGGACAGCGAACAAGTGAGAGACAGAGAACAACACTGAATCTGAGCAGGTAAACTGTCCCGTTAAGACAGGGTATGCTGTATTCTGGTTTCTGCTTCCGTGATTCTTACTGTAGTGAGAGTGAAGTCACATTTTAAGCATCCTAACTGGTGTGTCAATAACCTAAATTGAAACCAAAGTGCTGTGTGAGAGGTTGGGGAAGTGGTGCTGAGCAGCAGAGCTCTGGTCTGCAGGGAAAACTACCAAAGGCACCCAGTGTTGTCTGCGCAGGCGGACCCTCTTCAACTAATCCCACCTCAGGCAATATGGGTAGATGATAGCATTGCTGTTGGTGGAGTTACAAACCAAAAATAAATGCACCTGATGGTACTTCTGGAATTAGGAGAGAGTCACACAAGTGTCGGGTAGCAGTGCTGGGCTTTCGTGCGTGCACCTATGTTCAAGGGAAGCACCTCCGTTCCTACATACCCTTGTCCTACTGCCTCCCTAGCTGAACACGCAAGAATGTCCATCCAGCCAGGCCACATGACATCCAGAAGTAAAACTGTTAATGCTCTCTGTCAGTGGAATACATAACACAAATGCCTACATGCTGGGATTGCAAAAGAAGCCCTACAGGGTGGAGTGTGACTGAATTCAGTTACTCTAAATTACTTCAAGAAAAAAGCAAACAAACAAACAAACAGACAAACAAACATTCCACCCCCCTAAAAAAAAAGAAGAAGAAAAAAAAACACACAAAAAACAACCATATGCATTTAGCAAAACTTTCCTCCCTCGGTTTTGGGCCAACAGAAAGCAAAGTACTATCAGGAGACAGCATGAGGCTTCTTCAGAGTTAAATTTTTATCCCTGGGTACAGGGACAAAGCTTTGCTCTTATTTGTTTCAGCCCAGGCCCCCAGGTTATTCTAAATTTAGTCAACCAACTGCCAAGATGCAAAGCAAATAATACATATATTATCTGAATATTTGTCTAAATATCAAGCAAATTCTGTGATCTGACATATATATATATTTTTTTCTGCAAATAGGATATTAATTTATAGTAAAACCCATAGATGATTAAGACAACAATACCTGTTATGACTCAGTTATGTCTAAAGTAGATAACAAATGACCTCAATAAATACATATATGAGGTGCTATCTGGAATATGGATGTTGAAGAATTATAAAGAACAACACCACAATAAACAAGTTGTTTAGCCTGGAAAAGTGATGAGAGAGGACTTGGTAGAAATAAATGACAAAAAAGCTAAGCAGGACACTGAGATTTAACTGAATTTAAGGTAAGTACGAGTTAGATTTACATAACATCAAAAAAAGGTTTTATATCTTCTATTGTTAACCTAGGAAATTCATTGATAATATCCTGGATATCTGTGTTACATATTTAGTAAGACTGAAAACAGAAATTAGACATTAATAGGGACTAGAAGAGCAACAAAACTCTCTTCCTAAACAAATATTTGTAAAAAAATATGCACTACATAGCTGAGAGAGGAGAAGAGATAAAACTAATGTCAACTAGTGGAGATTTGACGAATCTTTTGGTGAGGAGTTTACAGTATTAACAGTTTACTAAATGTTAATATAAAATTTCTGATCACTGCTAGACACATAATGTTTATAAGTGGAAAACCTGATATGATCTTATATTTCATGCCTATGTATCTGTTAGTACACTAACCTGATTGTTCTGGACAATTTGTCTCTTGAGCTTACTTAATTCAAAGATGGTTATTGACTAATAGCCACTTGAATCAATTTTTAGAATGGCCTAACCATTCTGGGCAGAATATACATTTAGGCATTCATTATATATGCTTGTACAATGTGTCTTTATTATCAAGCAAACAAACAAAGAACCAAAATAATCCAAGTGGTTAAAAAATGGCAGACTAGTTAAAACTGAGATGTACTGGAGGCTTTCTTTGTCACTAAGCGTGTGACATGTCAGTATTACTATTTTATTATGCTAAGCATGCAGTTCACTCAAAGACAGATTTTTGTAATGCATTTTTCTGCTAGAAACAAAATACATATCTGAGATGTTTCTCACAAAATAATGGCTTTTGAGAGAAATGCATTTTATACAAGTGAGGTTTTATATTCAATGCTTGCATACAATCGGTAGCAATTGCAAAGATCTAGTTGGAATTAGTGCCTGTGCTGGCTTTATGTGGCAAGGGTTCGGTAGCAGGGGGCTGCAGGAGTGTCCTCTGTGAGCAGAGCCCAGCAGCTGCCCCATGTCAGATCAGAGCCAGCTCCAGCCAGCTCCAAAGGGACCCACCGCTGGCCAGAGATGGGCCATGAGCAACACTGGGTGGTCCTCTGGGAGAGCAGATTGAAGAAAGGGAAAAAAAATGTTATGCAGCAGCAGCTTGGGGACAGGAATGAAAAAATGTGAGTGAAACAGCCCTGCAGCCCCCAAGGTGAATGCAGCAGGAGGGCAGGAGGTGCTCCAGGCACACAGCACAAGTTCCCTGCAACCTGTGGAGAGGCCCCTGGTGGAGCAGGCTGTCCCCCTGCAGCCCATGGGTCCCACATGGAGCAGATTTCCAGGCTGCAGCCCGTGGAGGAGCCCCTGGTGGAGCAGGTGGATGTGGCCTGGAGGAGGCTGCGGCCCATGGAGAGCCCCCGCAGGAGCAGGTCCCAGGCCGGAGCTGCAGCCCGTGGAGAGCAGGAGCAGGGGGTCTGGGGGGAGCTGCCGCCCGTGGGGGACCCGTGCTGGAGCAGTTTGGTCCTGGGGGATGGACCCCGTGGTATGGAGCCGTGTGGGAGCAGTTCTTGAAGAGCTGCTGCCTGTGGGCAGCCCCCGCAGGCTCAGTTCGGGAAGGACTGCATCCTGTGGGAGGGACCCCACGTGGAGCAGGGGCAGAGAGTGACCGTGAAGGAGTGGCGGAGACGAAGCACCATGGACTGACCGCAGCCCCCATTCCCTGTTCCCCTGTGCCACTTGGGGGGAGGAGGTGGAAGAGGGTGGGTAGGAGGGAAGGTGTCTTTATTTTATATTTTCTCACTGCTCTAGTCTGTTAGTAATATGCAATAAATTTTATTAATCTCCCCACATTTAGTCTGTTTTGCCTGTTATGATAATCGCTGAGTGATCTCCCTGTCCTTATCTCAGCCCCTGAGGCCTTTTCCATCGTAATTTCTTCACCTCCTCCTTTGAGGAGGGGGAGTGAGAGGAGAGCAGTTGTGACGGAGTTTAGCTGTCCATCAGGGTGAAACCAACACAGTGATGTCGTATCTCACAGAAATCCATTAAGTCTTGTTTAAAGTAAGAAATTCATAAATTCTTAGAAGTAAAATTGCTTTATGTAGTTTTGCTGTAAGTTCTCCCATAATCAAAAAGTGATATTAGTCCCAGTATCCTTAAACTAAGCAATTTCCTTCATATTTTATTACTGTGTGTGCTACCACTCTTTCATTTGGTCTCAACATGTCTTGCAAATCATGGAAGTAATATTATCTTCATTTTTCATAACAGGAATTTTTCATAAAGGGAATTGAATCATACAGAAAATAAGTGTTTTGTCTGATCTGCCACTGGAAGGCCATGGCAGGGTCAAAAATCAATCCTGAACCTTTTGCTGTGTAAGACCAGGGCACACAGCAAGTCCAGGAAAAATGTGACCATTAACGGGAGGAATGAATGATGTGAAATTACTAACACAGTGTTGCAGACCGGCATTCTTCCTCAAGTTTTGAACTTAACCCTTGTTTTTTTGTAAGTGGGTATTTCTACTTAAACAGAAATTAAATTCCTCTGGGAGAAGAAGGGAGATCCGATTGGACATAGCTCATGGTATGCTGGGAAACTGTTTAAGTTATGGTTGTATAAACTCTTTGGACCTACAGTATTTAACTCTGACTTCTCCCATCTACGACTAACATCCTTCCTGTGAGCTCTCATTCTCATCTGCAAGGAGCAGTGTCTGCCCTCCAGTATCTACTGGAGCACCTATAATATTGCCCTCTGTTTTTTATTCTTTTTTTTTTTTTTTTTTAACCTGAGGAACAGAATAGTTGTTCACACTGAAATTTAAGTGATCCAGAGGCAGCTGAGTAAAAGTTTGCTGAGATGATTGGGGAAGATCAAATCACACAGATATTCTTGTTGGTTTCAACCATTTCATGTAGTCATGTCTGGTTTGAATGAGTCATGGGTGAGTTTTTTCACAGTTGTGACAACTGGAGACTTATTTTCACAACTTTGTTTTTGGTAAAAAGAAATAATTAGATCATTTAGTCTGACTGATCTGCCTCTTGCTGTGTGTCAGCTCTAAAACTCCCCTGTCCCATTACGTGGCTGCACTAGTCCTTGTAGGTAATTAAGTTTGAAAGTCTGACGTTGAGATTGTAACCTTGACCTCCAAAGTTGATAAAGGATATGAACATTGTGATTTATGTGATACAGAACCAAATTCTTGTCTTATTGCAATCATAGATCTTCACATGAATCATAAAAACTACTTAAACCTCCTCCCCTAATTTTTTTTAGCAAAACTGACACATTTTTACCAGTGTCAGTTCCACAGTGCGTGTTCAGTGATTCATTTTATTAATTGGTTATGGAAGTTGATGTAGCTCTACCTTAGAATGACAATTCTTCTAAGTCTCATTTCTTTCCAAAATGCAACCAGAGAAGACAATATGTCTGTGCTGATAGCATTTGCCATTTGCATCACACCCTTCTGGTTGGTACAGTTTCCTAGAAAGTGTGAGATCTAAGTTCAAGTTAACAATCTGACCTTACTTATTTTGTGAGATTATTGTCATATTCAGCTACAGGCAAGTTCTACAGAGCTCTATATCCTCTGCAATTTCTGTGTGTGCTTTACCTTCTTGGAGCACCCACAGTGCCTGGTTTCTCAAGGGGAGTGGCAGTAACAGGCTGTGTTTCTAGATCTCACTGGGGCTTAGGCCTACATGCAACAAGTCACAGCCAGAAGCAGAGCAGGAGGTGCTTTGGAGCTTGCAGGTCCAGCATGGACCAATCAATTGCTTCAGGTGCCTGCAAAGGTATCGTAAAGGCTGAACAGAACTTCAAACACACCTGTCCAAAATCTTGCCTCAGATAACTACAAAGGTCCCTGACATTATAATTCTAATCCACTCTACACATGGGAGTTTCAGAGAAAATATTTTCACATGTAAAACTAGGAGACCCTTTACATACAAAATGAATGTTATACATAGAACAAGAAAGACTTTAGAACTAGGCAGCTTCTCTGTGGATTAACCAGCATTATTTCAGCATCCCACAAATGCTATATTTCTATGTAGAGGTTACCAGATCTAGTTGCTGTTGCCTCATTGTGCTACCTAGAACATTCGTTATGGATAGAATGAAAAGAAGTTGTTTCTTCATGTTTTCCCAAGATCACGCTAATAACAAATGTACCTGCCAATGCAACCAATTCATTTTTTCAGTTTGATTGCAAGTACTGCAATAATTTTTTATGAACATGATGATTTCAGGTGTGAAAATTTTACCAGTTGATTCAATATTGGTTCTCCTTAACTTGCTCTGTATTTTAATTTGCTTGGCAAAATTGTACTAAAGGAAAAACTAAGAGTAAAGCAAATTTTGCTCCTTTATCTTAGAAATGGCCTTCTTCCAATGTGCTTTGGCTTGCTCATCCTTTGTAGACATAAGAAAACACATAGCAGGTATATTCCATCAAATGGAAATGATGAAGTAATTCAGTACACTATAATTCCAGACTATTACTCAAACACGTTTTGGTGTGGGTGGGAGTAGGAGGAGGTAGTTGGTTTAGAATTTCTTTAGTCAGGGAGTGTGGCTAATCAGAAAATGACATCCATTTAGTAACATTTTCTACTTGTTTTTCCATGTCTGACGTAAGTTGACCCAGAAGCCCAAGTACACTGCATGTGCTATTAGTCTTGCCCCATAAATTAAGGACAAGAAAAACAAGAAGAGGATGTGTGAGTACAACTTGCTAGAAACCTGGAAAATCTATCCCCATTTCTGTGGGGAAAGAGAGCCATTTGGCTTATCCTTCTGTAAGAAAACTTGCAAAAACCTTAATTCAAATTGTAGCACTAATATGGCATCACAAGAATACATCTAATAACTTTGAACCGGCTTGCAAGAAAGCCTTATGCCTTACTACTGCCCAAACTGCTGCTGGACATAGCTGCTGGATCCCATGCCTTTTCAAGCCATTTGCACCTAAACACTGTGTTTAGATCTAGAGCTGAAGGCATTCTTTGAAGCTCCAAACCTTTCCTCTGGACAAGGATGCAACACAACCAATACAGAAACTAAAACACCATTTCTTTCTTAAGTGTGATCTTCCCTTTGGACTCTTGCAGGTACTTGCATGGACTTACTTCCACATGGGAGTAGAATCAGAAGACAACCATGCTTTGCCATGATATCTGAAGAAATTACCACCAACTCTGCCCAGCTCCTCTCTGCCACCTTTTTACTGGAGACTGCTGCTCATTCAGATCTGGTGGCGAGCTGTGTGCATAAGGCCTCTCTTGAACCATTTCTGTACAAATGGGGTGGGCAGTTTAAGTAGTTGGTCTTTGATAACTCTCTACATTTTGACTGAAGTTATTTCAAGACCAGCTCTGAGAAAAACAATATCTGACAGCAGGAACCACCAACAAATGTCTGAGTGCAGGTGAAGGAAAATTGTGATTTCCTTAGCTCAGCCAGCCAGAAATGGGCATAATCAAGCACCAATACTGCAGAACTAATCAAATCTGAAGTGCCCTGTTACTGAGTTGGTGGTTTCTCACCTCTCCAGGCCAAGGCAGCTGTCAGGAGCACAGTTCAGCAGGCGCACTTTTGGCAAGTTAAGACATGCAACCAAAATGCAGCTCATAATTTGTCACTGTCACTGTTGCCATCACAGCAGTCTGTATTCTGGTTGAATGCAGCCTTCTTTCTTGTTTATTACAATGTGGGGGGAAAAAAGAAACCTGAGCAGTTGGAAAATTAATAAAGGGAAATTGAGAATTTCATGTTTTTCATGGAAAAGGAGAAAGAACTATATTATTTTGAACTTAGCCTTCACACAAGTAGGAACAAGGTTTGTGGATAATGATAATTCAAAACATGAGGGGATTAGTCCTAGAAAGGGAATTAAAATTAAATCATAGTAATCATTCAAAATAGGGCATAAAGGAAGGTTTAAAAGTGCATTTAATTATACAAACTTAGTGAATTTATATAGTAAAATTAACATGTAATCATGTTCAAAGGCTGTGTTTAAAGTTAACAAATTAAGTTATTTTTGAAGACATGATAAATAGATTATAGTCCTACTGACAGAGAAAATTATAACATACAGTACTTCTGCTCTTTGATAGTCCTTTTTACTGCAGCAGAGGGATGGGAACTTTCCCACACCTGAGTGATCTGAGTCCTACAAGGAAAACCGTCCACAGAAGGTGGCTCTTCTCTGACTTGACCTTCAGTGACTGCCTGGGGCCACTCCAGGAGGCTGCTCAGAGCTCTCCGGTCAGGCTCCTGCTGTGAGATGTCCCTGGAAGAAACCTTTCCCTTAGTTACAGAAGGAGGCTCAGGAAATTATATCCTCACAGCTAAGCATAGACTTTGTCAACAACCTTCCTAATTTCTTAGTTTTTTTTCCTAGCTACTGGTTGTCTTACTGTTCAGTGTGTTCAAACACACTCATGCATCTCCCTGCACTTTCAGATGCAGATATGTCTCAAGAGCTGCAATGTATTGCACATGTAGAAAAATAAGCACTCTTTCCTTCGGAGACCTGTTGTAGACAGACACTTAATTCAGCATATTATATAAAGAGACACCACAACAGGCTACAAGCATCCTTTTGATATCCATCTGAACCATTTCTAGCACAGCACTTTTTTGCCTTCTATTCCTTCCTAATAGACTACAATTGCAGAGCAGATGGGAATAGGAAGGTCTGTAACTTGACTCCCAGTCACACCTTGCTCAGGAAAGGAAATAAGTGTGCCACAATTACTGACTGACTTCTTTTTCCTGTAGTCCTTGAACTTTAATGAACTAGAGAGAAGAGTATGGAAAGAGAAGAGTCAGGAAAATAAGGTCATCTACCCAACTGATCATATGCACTCTTTTGCTTTCTTCCAGTTTTTATTTTGGTATTTGAAGGAAATGTTTCCATCAGTACAAAATGGCAATAAGCCGTTTGAACAATGACAATCAGAAATGCAGTGTAATGCATCTGAAATAAATAAAGAAATAAATAAAGAAATTTGATTCTTCTTTTCCTTCATATGACATCTTTCTTCATTTCCCATTTATCTCCATTCCTGTACTCTGCTCCACTTTCAGGAGTTTTGTTTTAATGAAGGGGCAGAATAATTTGGCAGCAGAGGTTATGTTCTATCGTCATTTATCCGTGAGTCCAAAAGCTTGACATTATCTCTTGAAAATGAGTTAAAAGATACTTGCCGATCTGGACATGTATCTGAAACCAGTCTGAAATTCCAGAAGGTGTTTTTTTTTGATGCTACCAATTACTTCCTGCATTTCATTATGTCTCTGTTGCCCTTCACTTTCATAATTCCCATAGGCATCAGCAAATAGGGTCTAAATTGAAATCTATTTGCCTAAACAGATATTTTCTATCTCAATTTACTTGTGACAAGCTTAATGAAATCATTAGGACAATGTGTATTTGTCCCACTTAGCTTTCAGAAATTGCTTGCTTATGTCCAAAAAAGTTAGGTTGTAGAACTCTGATGTGTCAAAATATCTGGACAATATAGAATATGTCTTATCTGCAGCTTCATTAGCTACCTGCATATTCACATCACAGGACTTCTTTCTGTTTCTTTGCTTGCCTGTGTTATTGGTCACACAGTGTCACTCAGAGAATATCAGAAAAGCCAGAAAATGGGCTTCATTTCCTTCCCTTAAAGACACTGTAGAAAGGAAACAGACAGACACACGTAGTATTTGTAACACACATGCCAAAAAATAAATAAATAAATAATAATGTCCCTCACAAGCAACAATGACAAAACAGATCAAAAAAACAGACTAACCAGGCTATTCATAATTAATAAAATCCTTTTGGCATGAGCTTTTTATTTGAAAGTAAAACAAAGAACAGGGTAGAGGGTAGGAATTAAGCTAGAGAGAATGGTACAGTTTCTACGTAAGCAAACGTGATATGCTAGCTGATTATTTCCAGGAATCTATAAAGGTTTTCAGCATAGGCTGTTCTTCATGTATGTAACATTTCCAAATGCCCTGAAGAATTATTACAGCCTAACATAGAGGAGGTATTTTTCTGGGAGAGACAAAGTGATGGCTCTGCATGGACTAAAGCAGATGATCAGACAGAACAATAAAAAAAGATCCAAGACAGCACCAGTTTTTAAACATACATACTTGCTGCATATCCACTCTTCCTAATTCATACATCAGAGTGTGATAATATTATGCCCTTTCTAGTCATCTAACGTTTTCTGCCCAGAGTTGCCAAAATTGTCAAGAGACAAATCTTATTTCTTTTCCTATACCTACTCTGTACTAGATAACATTTTAAATGCCATGGATTTTTTTTTTTTTCACAGTGTATGTTTTTAATTGTTTTTTTTTGGTCTGCAAGGTAAAAGCCTATATAGCCATGAGTTGTTCATGCAAAAAAATATATTATTTAGAGAACACACTTGTAATGCCAAGGGATTTCTGGAATTGTGTATATTCATACAGTAATCCTGAGGCTGTGAGTAGGTCAAGGTGAAGAGAAAAAAGTAAAAGTGAAAGGTCAGGATACAAGTTAATTTTGCCACAAGGGTTTCCATTATATGACAGATACTTAGTGTTCAAGAAGGAAAATTTATGTAACAAATTGTTTGCTTGCAATATAGAGCATTTCCTCAAGAACTCCCAAAGAATTCCCTTTTGAATATACTTTCCCTTCTGCTGCAAGCAGAGGCATTGTTTGTGAGTTACACTGCAGAATAGTTTTTCTTGCTGACTGTAATGGGAACATCTCAGAGTCATCAGCTGGTAATCAGTAAACTTTATGTGATCATTCCATATTATAATTATTGGTTCATCATATGCCTGGGGGGGAAAAAAAAAAAAAGGATAGAAAATTGATATGAAGATAATATATTCTGTAAACAGAAATCTATGCAATAGTTTCTAATTCCATTTATATTAATTTAAACTGGACTCACTCCTGGAACTTCAGAGGATTATTATAAGTTCACTGTGGTGTTGCTCAGCACCCAACCCCAATTTTTTAGAAGTAAACAGGTTACATTTGTGTGGTATTATGAACAGAATTTTCTGTTATTCAGGGGACTTGAGAGTCAATTGTTATTCAGGGGACTTGAGAGACAGCCTAGAGCAAAATCAGTAAGACATAGATCAGAAAGGTAATGCCTTTTGGCTTATGGAAATAACAGAGCACACATGCTGGAAGGAATCCCAGGGACTGCACATACTCTGCCCTTGTTTTTTTTCATGGCATTTTGCATATAAAAGCACACATACATCTCACTGGGTGAGAATTGTTTGTGCATTTAGAAATGGTGCTTCAGCCTGGAAGCCTTTGTAAGCCTTCACTTTTCTTCAAATTCAAAAGTACCATTCATCAGGTTGAGGACAGCATGTTACATGACCTCTGTGGCCAGCCAGTGGGTTACTGATGCAGTGATCTCTCCCAAGCCTCTCTCTGCCAATGCAGGTGGGCTAATAGTTTTGGAAGAGGTGTGTTTGTGCAGTGGGGGTTGCTTTTAAATTCTTCGGGAAGTTTCTCCTTTAAGTTATATGAGACGTAATGAAGGGTGCTACCTCATATACATGCACAGCACTATGCGCTGCCTGTTCACCCATCGAAGTTCCCAGAAAGGGACTTCTCTGACCAAATGTGACCAAGTGTGTGCAGATATAATGACATTCATTATGCCTGCACACACTGACTTGCATGCCCACCCAATGTGCATGCACCCTACTCTCTCCAGTTGCTGGCACTCAGACCTCCAGACATGCACGTGCACACAGAGTTCCCTTGCCCAGGAGAGTAGTAAGAAATGAAGTTAAATGAGAAGAAAGAGCAGATGGTGGTGGTCAGGCGAGGGTGGTACAAGTGGCTGGACAAGCACTGATCAGCAACTTGTTTACACATAGCTGACCTCTTTTATTGCTTTACTCCTTCTGTCTTCCCACTCTGGCTGCTCCCCAAATCAACTTGATCCCCTCCTTTCCCCACTTTTTGTTCTTCCCTAAACATACCAAGTCTTATATAATCCCAAGAAGTGTTTCCCCTGCATTCTGTATGCCCCCCACCCATGTAGATAATATGCCCCCTCAGTCTGTAAGGTTATATATAGACAGCCCCTTCTGTTGACTAACTGACTGGTGTTATCTCTGGACCATAAAGATGATTGCTGTCCTGTGATGGCCCTCTGATGAGCCAGGTCAGGGTGTGGAGACTTTTTTTTTTTTTTTTTGACACACAGGGTAAAAGCCATTGCAAACCCAATGCGAATGTCTGAAAAAGGTCAAATGAGTGATGCCATAAAAATTCCCATTCTCCCCATTGACTGCTTACCTAGCTTGGGCAGTCATGTGAATCTCAGACCTTCTGGTTATATTAAACACGAGGAACCATATATAGTAGGGAAGAGCACGAACATTTTCCTCTTTACATCAGTACAGGTCCTCCTGCTCTAAGACTTCAATCCACTTTTATTACCTTAAGCTATTCCATGCTTGCTCAAAGGCAGCACACATTCATGTGTTTATCCCATGTATTCTTACAGATTCCTCTTGCTCCTCAGTAAGCTGCACTAGCTTAGGTTTCCTTACATATTGGAAAAGGTTTCTTGGCACTTAAATGAACATGAAGAACTCCAAATTACTATAGGCAATTCTAATCATTATAAACTAGCTGAATAAAGATAACAGGAAAGAAGTATTATTAATGCTGCTATATTTATAGAAGCAAGGTTCTATTATTCTGTACTGCTGATTAATGTTAATCAACCTAAATGCAATCTGAAAACTTGTAGTAAATACATAATTAGGGCATTTCAGACCTACAAATCCATCAAAATGCCACAGAACTTACGAGAAATATTTCAAAGCAATCTCTTTGTTACTGATGAGTATCTTTCCATCAGAATTTTAGAAAGTATTCCTGATGGACATTTTGGCAAACAGAATTCCCACCAGTAATTTAAGAGAACATTCTGTGTTTCATCTTTCCAGATGCAGATAAATATAGATGGTTCTAAAGAACACCATTTATAAACATCAGAGATTCTTTTAAGGAGAACAATGTATTCTTCTAAGGACTAATTGTCATGGAATTAAGACCAGACAGCCTCCTGCTACACAAGTTGACATGTCAAAGAAACTATACTACCTAGAATGGGGAACAACTCAATGTATGCATATGTGTGCCTCATCATGTAAAAAGAAAAAATAATTAAAGGCAGAACTTTCTTAAATTAGAGATCCATCCAAAAGAAATCAAGATATTTTTATTCAAGAATTCTCAAGTAGTTGTCTCATTTCAGTTATTCTAATCCTGCATAAGAATACAGGAAGTCCAAAATGTCATGAATCTGGACAGCTGAAGAAAAAAGAAATACCTAAGTGGATTTGCTGTACTTTCACAATGATGAAATGACGTTTCATTTATACCAGTGCAGATGAAAGAAAAAATAGTCCTTGTTGTCTTGGTGGCATTGGCATTAGTGAGAGCTCATCTGAGCAGTCCAAAAAAGAGCAAAGACCAGGGTGATTAAGCAGTATGGTTGTTGATGGGTTCAGCACTCAAGCTCACTTTCTGGCTATCTTTCACTTCTCAATACAGGGAGAGTTTTCTTTCCATGTTTCTAAATTACATATGACAAAACTTCAGCCACTATACACCTTACTCTTTTCAACTTTCTTTGTTGAACAAGCCATTGACATGGCAGTAGTTACAGGGTCACCTCACACTCACTAATTACAGTGGATCCCAACACAGAACTCAGGGAGCACTTCTACTTGCTATGCTTACTGTGAGGACAGACCCAAGACGTGATGCTGGGAAAGCAGGGACTGAACTGAACAAACTGAAAGAACTGAAGCTTAAGAAGACAGGAAATAGCATTTCAACTCTTAATTGTAGGATGACACTGGAACAGTTTGGATTAGATGTGATCCTCCTCCTGCTAGAGATAAAACACCTCTTGGAAGGAGCTATTCAAAGAAAGGCATAATTTCCTCCCTCACAAATCCTGACACTCTGTCCCATCCATTCTGAGAAGAGAGTTACAGAAGCAGTTCTCAGACAAGGAACAAAGAACAAACGATGCCTTCTTAGTAAGGTAAAAGGTTTCTAGATAGTTCATTGTTGGACAGTTTCCAAATGTTGCAGATGAATTAGGTGGCAAAGCTTCCCTTGGCTTCTGTGGCAACAATAGCATTGAATGACAAATGGAAGGGCAGGTAAATCCAGAAATGTTGCTATATCATGTCTCACTGTGATAGCAAGAGCACTGGCATATGCCACCAAGCCTGGTTTTGAGTCTTAGCAGTGTGATTTAAAATGTGGATATAGCTGAATTTGCGGCTCTAGAGTTTTATAGAAAAAAAATAAACCAGCTTATCTCTATTGCTCTCTAAATCCAGGAGCTATTTACAATAGTGATTATGTTGGTTTGGAGTGGTGTTTTGTAGGGGGGAACCACACCACGTCAATACCTGTGTAATCTTACTCCAGTAGTCCAGAGATCTGTCTAGCTTTATTATGATCAGTTAAAGCTGATGGCCTTAGTAAGTCTGTAGGATGCAGTTTTTCAAACTACTGGGAATGAAAGCAGAACATAGTTAAGTTGCCAGGATATGGTTTGTGTGGAAAATTTGTTTACCATATTAGTGGAGATGGTCAAGACCATATTCATCTAAGGCGATGTTAGGATTGCCAAATCCAGTAGACTGAGAGATATGAGGTAGCCGCAGCTTTGTCTGGGAATGCATCCCAGTAGACCCACATGCACATATACACAAATACTTTTATGTGTGTGTGAGGGGCTGTTGAGCCTCCTTGGACACTGGGCAGTGGCTAGGGCTGGTGCTGCCTTGGCACCACCAGGTAATGGGGTTCCCACTGCTGTTGCTGCTCTGCTCCTTTGCATTTGCAGCAGTCAGCCCTCAATCACAGCACCTAACAGACTCCCATTTGGGGATGCTATTTCTGGTTCCCCATCTGAAGGCTTTGACAAGACGGTGAAATAAAGCACTTTTTGTGACTGGAAGCTACCTTAAGAAATGTTCCTGAATCACAGTCTCTGCAGGTTAGGAAAAAAAAAAAAAAAAAAAAAAAAAGCAAGCACAAGCACATTACCTAGGAAAAGAGGAAATAACAAAATAACATATTTAACATATTCTGAAGATCTTCCTTGAGTTTTTCCTTTTTTTTTTTTTTTCTTTTTTTTGTGCACATTGTATGGTTCCTGTACATCACACAAGACCATAAAGATAGCCAGCATTTCTTTTTACAGTCAATCTCATGTTCAAACGAGTTCTTTCAATTGTACCTTAATACCAGTGAGGACAGTGATATAAGATACTGAGAACTAAGATTAGAAAATAAGGCTGAAAATAGCAAAATAACATCCAGCTTGGAAGAAATTTAAGTTAATTTATCTAGGGAAAAATGATACCAGATACAGCCTTACTGGGAGTGCAGCTTTGGGAAAGGAGGTGCAAAGGATTTGAGCTTTTGTGTGTTAGAGCACAGCTTGGCTCTGACCATTTCAGAGACAATTGTGATTGTTCTGTGTCTTTCTACAGAGACTTAGTACTGGAAGAGTCTTAAAACCTCCCATTGCCCCAGTAAATTGGAATGTAGCTTAAGTGATGTTTTAATTTCTGCTAACTTAGCCATGGTCCTACAAGATTCATTTTTTGCTCAGGATGAAAAATTATTTTTATCTTTCTCTTTCCTCTTCCTTTACTCTTTTTCTGATTTTTTTTCCCCTCTGCAGATGCATCCTGTACACCAGATGTAGAGAAGCTGGTCTATCCAGCCTAGAGTGAATACATCCTTTCATTTACTCCCCTTCCTTAAATGTGGAGCCCATTTTGAAGTAAAGGGAGGGAAAATGCTGTGATTCATACAGTATCAATATTTACATCTATGAGTCCACAGATTTGTTAAACTGTTTAGAAATCTCAAAGAGACTAAGCATTCATTTTCTGTAAAGGAAAAAATGAGCAATCTATTTTGTCAGGACCTTCTGTGCTGAAAATATTCTGGTCCTTCTCATAAATACTTTTGTGACAGACCAGTGAGGCTTGCTCTAAAATGTCAACCATCAAGAGGTTGCTAGCTTAATCCTCTTCATCTGAGAAACTATAGAGATACCCTGGTATACATTACATCTGGAAACAAGTATTGGCCAATAATTGACTTCTGGGATTTTTGTTTACCTCTTTTTTGGACCGTATGTCCTTGATTGCAAATATAAATTCTTCAAAAATTAATTACATGGTTAAGTAGGTGAGATATTAATTAAAAAAAAAATATGTGGGAGACCAGATTTAGCCATTACAGAATTATTGCTGTTCACCTGGAGCACAACAGTGCCAAAGGAGAAATCTCAAAGAAGAAATCACAAAGTTACACCAGTGTAAATGAGATTGGGACATGGCTTAACATGTGTAGCTGAGGGCAGGATGTGTTGATGCTGCATGTTGAGTCTGTCTGGGTTCTCTGCTGTCACTTAACTCCTGTATACTGGCAGAGGGGAGAGCTAAATGGTGGACTTAATACCACTCACACTATTCACCAATAATAATCCATATGTGAATAAATGGCTATCTTTCAACATTTGTACAAAGCCATCTTTACTGAAATCATTAAAATTGGCATTCCTGAAGTAGAAAAAAGGGAAGACTGAAGTAGGGAAAGGCAGCTTCATGTGCACTGCCAGCTTCAGGTGAACTGTCTCACTGTTCTCATCAGCCAACACCCTCAAGTCCTCTGCAGGACTGTTCTCAGCCCACTTGTTACCCAGCTTTTATTTGTGTTTGGGATTGCCCAAACCTAGGTGCAGGCCTTGCACTTGGCCTTGTTGAACTTCATGAAGGAGTTGCAAAAGCCTACCTCTGAAGCCTGTCCGGGTCCTCTCTGGATGACATCCCTTCCCTCCTGTGTGTCGACCGCACCACACAGCTCGGTGTCTTCAGCAAACTTGCTGAGGGTGCACTCGATCCCACTGTCCATGTTACTGACAGATGTTAATCTGAATCTGAAATCTGGATGCATCTCAGTCTTGCTTATGGAATCCAAATGAACACAAAGAGTTTAAAATGACATTTTTAAAGGTGATTTAATACAGTTAGATATATGTAAGAAGAATTTTATGTACACTGTTGGAATATATTTGTCAATACAGGGGGTTCCAGCCCTAAATTAGGAGACAGTATTATTGTTTGAAAGTTGTGCTTAAAAAGTAATAGTTACTGCTGACTGGATTTACTGTTTCCCAAATTATTATTTATTATTTTTTTGGTGCTATTACTATTTTCATCTAACTTGTTTTTTTAAGTTTCTGAAGTCAGAATATAACAATTTTTTACACTTCTAAGCTTGCAAATCACTAAATGCTTAGGAAAGCTCTTTCTCCGATTATGTATAACAACAATTTGTCCACTCATATAGATGTTGCATGGGTTAGTATGTTCAAGACAGAAAGCTCTGAGATGCTATATTTACAGTATTTATATGTTCACTCGAAACATTCAAAGAAAACAGTGCATGCCAGTTCAGCCACACTACCTACCACCAGGGGTGTTTCCACGCTCCCCAACCTGCATGTTCATCTCTGCTCCCTTCCACCTCCATAGCAAAATGAGTCAAATGCACAGGAGCACACATACTTCTTTAGGTACCAGATGAACTGGAGCAAATTAAGAAATGATTCGGGTGCTGGAGAGACAGGGTCCCAATGTATAATGTGTAATAAGGTAATAGGTAGCAAAGGTGTTTCGTAACCAGTTATGGTACAGGTGGTTTATACAGAAAGTTTCTATTAGACTCTGGTGGATCCAAAATTTGTCACAATTTCCTATGAATCAAATTGCTAGGAAATATGACTCAAACCCTGAGTAAAAGGAAAAGACTTTAGTATTGCAGTATGGAGCACTGCAATACCCAACTTATGAGTAATTGGTTTCCACCACAGAATCTGAAACCCTGCTTTAGGTAAATGGATTCCTCTTACAATGACAGAAGGGAATCAGTGACTCTGACCGGGTCTTCCCAAATCAATCCCTCTGAATTAATTAAGCTCACAGGGAAGGGAGAAAAGGGTGGATCTCACTCAGCACCCTGAAGAATGTGGTTTAATCCACTGGGATTTAATAACCCAGGATTCTCTCTTGCAAACGGATATTTGTGTTCTTACTTTCTTCTAAAATGAAATACAGATCACTGCTCGGGCAGAGAAGATAATGGGCAGGCCTCACTGGAGGACTGATCAGTATGCATACTCATCTAACAGCTTCACTGAAACACTACTCAAAGCATTCCTCGGAGACAGCTGTGATTGATAGACAAGTTGTCTATTCAAGATTGTGTTAACTCAGTTGGAAGGGTGGAACAATATGCACGGTCCTGCAAAAAAAATAAATAAATAATGCATTCACTGAACAGAGGGTGAATCAAGGTGAAACATCCAGACTGGAGGTAAGAGCAGTTTGAAATGTTGCTCTGACCACTCTATCAAGGGGAGTCAAAAACAGTGTAGCTTAGCTTTTGGACCTGGAGATATGGTAAAGCTTTGTCATGGGCATATGCGTGTTAAGACCTTGCTGGACAAAGTATTTTTTGTTTTGGCTATGCCTTCATGACCAAAAACCTGGCTATGACTTTGCTACCAAACTGAGTTTACAGCTATGTTTTACAAGACAAGATTAGTGCTGGAGTTTCCATACAGGATTACAATGCCAACACTGCACATCTACCAACGGCAGACAAAGGTAGAGCAAATGTGTTTATAAAATTGTTTTACTGTGTGTGAGAGACAGGGTTCATTTGCCTATTTTGCCTCAGGAAAGATCTAGCCTGCAGGTGGAAAAGTCTTCCATATAAATTTCCCCTGTGACCAGCCTACAGGTGGTTAGGGTGCACTCCTGGCAGATGTGAATTTGAATCCCTTCAGATGCAGAAGTATTCTTTGTGGTATGTGACAGTGCTCTAACCAGCTGGCCCTCCTAGGAGGAAAGCATCACCTTACCAAGAATATCCAAAAAAAACAAATTCCACCATTGTGTCTTGTAAAAATCACGGTCTTACATGCTCAAGCATGCTGCCTGGATGAAGTTGTTATAGGAAGGCCTATATTGCTGTATGAAAGAGGGTTATATGAAGGAGTAAGCTCAAACACTGACCAGCCACACTGTTTAATTCTTGTCCCTGATTTGAACTGCTTCATCTGTCTCTTTCCACAAGAGGTGTGCTGTAAAATGGCTTGTCCTCAGCAGCATGGACAGAAGCCATTCCACACCATCAGGCCCTCAAACTGGACCCTTCCTATTTAGTATTGCACAATAAGCCTAAGGAGACACAGATCAAACAGTGTTTTTGATGTCAGTGGAGAAATTCATCTGCTTTAGCTCAGGAAATCACAAGTCAAAGTCTGTGTAGTTTTCCTAGGCTGTCTTTACAGTCAGTGGAGAAATAAACACCTCTGGGGGTGACACAACTCAATCCAAGACCGGTATTTACACTGTCAGCTCCCATTTCGTTTCCAGGTCCTGACTGGGAGTGAAATTCAGATTGTCCAGAATTAATGCCTACCTTCAAGGGCTACCCAGCTCTCCCAGAGGAGTGTGCTGGGTGCTTTTGGCAGAGTGGTCCTCCCTAGGTTGATAATCTATCATCCTGCACCTGAAGTAGTCCTATAACAATACCTTGCACCCTTACGTGGCCAAGCACGCCCACACCATATTCCTTTGCACACAGCACATAAGGTAAGTTTTACACAATGAAATAAACCCCCCAGAATTATTTTGGTCACTTTGGACTGAATCTTACCCCACAGAACATTATTTTAGGAGTCACCACAAAAGGTCTAGAGAAGATTTGGCCAAACCTGGATGCAGTCATTTATCTCAAAAGAGTGATAGCAATGTGGTCTTCAGATAGTCAGTAACACCTAGCTTGGGGTTCTCTCCCTAATCTGGTGATAGTGGTGATGCAAAGCTGGCTTTAAGGTATGTCCTAAGAATCACCCTTTAGAGTTACCTTTTTTGTGTAAGGGGAATCTAGGGTGTCATGCTCAGATTTAGACATCTAACTTTTACATTGTTATGGATGAGCCTTGTAAAGTGATTTTTCATGACAAGAGCAGTAAAAGTGTTCAGGAAGGCATCATTTCCAACATAATAAACAAACGCATTAATCCTTATCAAGTACCACAACATTTCTACCTGTAATGTCCATGCATTACTGGCTATATCAGGAAAGGTTCTTTTGCTGCATAGCACAACATATTAAAATTGCTCTGAAAAACTGGATAATATTTATTACGCTTGTGACCCCGTGAGAGTTTGAACGACTGATTTGACAGCTGTAGTTGATGATAATAGACTTAGAAGCCATTAAAGAGTTGATAGCACAAAATAGATCCTTCCATTCATCATCTAGTACTGTGTAATAAAGAAGATACAATACTTAACACATCTATACTCTACATAAAGGCAAGAACCATACTCCTGAGCCCTAAATCATTTTACAGTTACAGAATATGGAGGACATCTGTGTTACCATGTGATTCATGTGTTCCTTTCAATGGCTGGGCACACCAGGTCTGACTAACAAATACCTGCCCTTGTGGCCCCATCACATAGTTGCTCTCTGGTGGGAAATTAATTCTGGGTTCTTTTATAAAAGGGCCTGATATCATATGATGACAGATGAAATGAGTTTAAGGCAATGGGATTTTTTAGTACTCGGGGCACATCTAATCTTAGTACCATTGCCTGGAACCCTGGTTACGTGGGACTGCAGAAATGGATCAGAGCATATGGAAGTGTTGCACATCTGAGCATATAGATTACAGATTGTATAGATAACTATATTCCCATGGACTTTATCCAGTCTGGTTTTGTGTAATTCTGTATACTCTGTTTTTGATTCACTTCTTCAGAACAATAGCTTTAGAAATCATGCAAATTCCAATGGGCTTTGTATGCAGACTGTACACTGCAGTTTGGTTTGCAATGTTTGCAAATGAACTAGTACCTTCAGGCTCATGATGAGATTTGTGTTACAAAAACTAACTGCACAATCACCTAAGAATTACTGTCATCTCTGAAGTATAAAAAAACTTTTTCTTGTGCCTTCAGAATTCAGACTGAAATAGAAAAGCTTTAGGTCTTTTACAATTCCATGAAAACAAAACAAGCAAACAAACAAACAAAAACCAAACCAAAACAAAAAAACACTCCAGCAGTACTGAAATGACCTCTTCTTCTTCCAGAGAAGTAGCAGATTCTATCCATATGCTTTGTTGTTTCTTGAATCTTTGAGCTTTTGGGCGGGAAAGGCTAGGTTCTGTTGGAAAAGTGAGAATATTTGATTTGAGGCAGGCAGGTTTTACTGAATTTCAGTTTAGTTATATTTAATAAACATTCAAGTGAAAGAGTGAAACACTTTTTTTTTTTTTTTTTTTTCCCCAAATGATAGAAGATAAGTTAGGAAGAAACCCAGAAAACCCTCAAATCCCTCACCCTGACAGTGCTGGATATGCAATACTGAGCCCTCAGCCAACTTTATAGTGATTTAACATATATATGTATATTAAGGTATTCTTTTAGTAGAATTCTGGGCTAACATTTAGCTTGTTTTTCTTTCTCTGTTACTACAAAAAGACCACTTCCTACATCTAACTGTCACTTAGATCCGTTCTTCACTTCCTAATAGATGCAAGGTCACAAAGGATACGTCAGCTGTAAATGACTGTTGAATCCAAGGAGCAAACCTTTGTCCATTTTTTTTAATGACATCCTTCTCTCTACATAGTTCTTGGCATTAATTATAATCTAAAGGTTTCTACCAGACAAGAAGGACAGAATTTGCCAACCCATATATAGACTGTAATGGCAAGGCCAAGCCTTTTCTCATTAGCCCTCAGTTTGCTCTGCTTTGTTTAGCTGTCATCAGCTTGATCTACCAAGCAAGTAGGGTTCACACCATCAGTAAGTGGAAAGCAACAGCAGCCTAGATTATAAAACTAATGTGAACTACAAAACAGCTAATTCTAATAACATTCAGCAATTGTTATTTCTTCTTGTTCGATAGGAAGTCACATGATGCTGCTCTTCAGTATATCATGACCTCTTTGGCCATCCCATCCCACCCGTTCTAGAGGAATAAGATGTAAAACTAGCTGTATGTACCCATTTCACCTGTGCGAATCAAGAAGTACATATCCCAGTAAGTTGTTCAAAGAACTCATATTGTCCTATTTACGGATCAGGCAGGTCTGTAAAGAAATCCCAGAGAACTAATTAATCAATAATTAAAGAGGGAAAAAGTATAAAGAACTGTGTTGCTCTTATCCCTGGAAGCTGACAGAGCTCTACAAATAAAGAAGCAGAACAAACATTAGCAGCTGGAATAACAAGTATACTAAAGGAAACTGTAACAGCCATAAAATGAACAAATAATAATATGCTTGAAGTCTATTGAAGTTACCACCATTTCTCTCTTTAGACATCAGTTATTTTTCTCTTAGAGGGAATAGTACAAGGTTGGCAGGTCTGTATCCAATTCACAATATCGTAGCCAGGGAGAAAAACATCCCTGAAAACCTCAATACAAAAGAAGCAGCTGGCTGAAAAGATAAATTAGTGCCAAAGTACTCAGCCAGCCCATTCAAACATAAGCAAAGGAGGTAAATACTACCTGTTGATAAACACATCAAATGAAGCAATTGATGCTCTCGGCTCATGTGGTACAAGGTAATAACAGCCAGTGCACGTGCTCACCAAGCTGCTCTCCTCTCTGAAGGCTAGAGATTGGGAAGGGGATTATACTAGTTTCAAAAGTTTTTGCAATGACTCTTGTGCAAAATAAAGAGATGGTCCATACATTTTCTAATTTGAGGAATTTGGGATTTATAGTTTTCTGGTCAATATCTCTCTGACTTGGTCTGCGTCAGTCTACCCCCTCCACTGAGCTGTACTCATCTTTGCTCTAAGTGGGGAGTAACATATACACTGCTTTCAAGGAAAGAGCTTTCAGCCACTTTTTCCTTTATAGCTCTGTACCAGAGTTGACAGAACCCTACACTGTGAGAAGGGCTACTTCTGCTCTGTGGCTTATGAAGCTGAACCAGAAAGCATAACCGCTAAGTTGTCTACATGCCTCAAATGACACATATAGCTTTGCATCCATATGTCCAGCATATGCAAGGCATGCTTGGCCACATAGAATTTACAAATCTGTATTGCCTTTGAAGCAGCCTGTGGTGGAGTATATGTAAGAGACCTCCTCTGAATGACACATATGCCCAATATCAGCCATGTGATGCAACTGCAAATACTGATGGGACCGTATGGTGGATACACAGGACATTGTTTGTCTGGTCCATCTGCACTGGAGGTAGGTGGTGTGACACTGAAGAGGAATAGCGGACCATGTTATTTATCCTAGGAATGTGTCTCAGTTGAAAGGTCTACAACATAGTCTGAACACAGGCTTGCATGCAAACTGTTGCTCAGTGTGCAGCAGCAGCCAGAAAGACAACAAAATAATAAGCTTCATCAAGAAGAGATAAGATGAGACATTTGAGAACATAACAAAGGACAGCATCTTGCTTTGATGAAAACCTTGGTACAGCCACGTCTTGAGAAGTACATGAAAATATGTGTATTTCCAGTTTTTAACTAAGAAAAACATAGCAGAAGCAGCTAAAAGATCAAGAGCATAGAGCAGCTGTCTTATGAGAAGAGACTAAGGCCAGGAAAAGACTTGTTCTCCTCTTACTCTTTGGAGACAATAAGGCTGGATGAGCTATGACTGAGGTTTACAAAGCTCTGAAACCAGTAGATAAGGTAAATACAGAACTGTTATGCACCAAATTGTGCAATCCTTGAATTACATAAAAATACATTGTTTAAACTGGTAGAATCTTGAGTTAAAATACATAAAAGAAAGTACCTGTTTCCAGTGGGTGGTGAACTTACATAATTTATAGCCACGAGAGTGTGTGGATGCAGATCATGTCAATGCGTTCAAACAGGTGTCACACAACCCATGTTCAATAGGTCCACAAAAAGATACTAAAGGGCGAAGAAAGGAATGCACTTTCTAACACTCCTGACAACAGCTAGGGGCATGGGAAGTACAAGAAGAGACAGCACAAAATCTTGGGGCCTGTGTGTCTTGCTGGAACAGCATCTGCTGCTGCCAATGGAGAGACAGAAAAGTGAGCTGGATAGACCCCTGGTCTAACCCAGACAGGCATTTCTTCTGTTCTGCTGTTTTTATCTTCACTCTGCCATGAATACAGTTATGTGCTAGGCAATTCATATTCTGTCGACTTCAACTACTTCACTATCAAATAGTGAACAAGAAAGAAATCAAGAAAAGTATTTCTATATATTAACATGTTTAATTCTTTATGCAAGCTTTTGTTAGTCAAGCCCACACAGCTGCTGCAGTAAAAGAATACATCTGTTTCTGACATGATATAGAGTCTAAAGGTGGAAAATGACCAGGTAGGAATATGATTATCTAGTATTCAATTTGTGTGTGACATTCGGAAAGCGGCAGGAAGTGAATAAGGATAATTCTGTCATTATCGCATAGTGCTCACACTTTAATGCTTTTATAATGTACAGTAGACTTTCTGGGCCTTTCCACAGTAATTGCTGGGTTGACTCAGTATGCCATCAATATTCTGCAACTCCATTATACTGCAAAATGGTAATGGTATTAAAGCATGATAGTGGGCAAATAATTGCAACATGAAGCAAACAAAGAACGAGGAAGGGACAGAAGCATTGTGTAGACAGTATGTTGTAACTCTTGATGAGGTGGGAAGGGAGTTGGAGATACTTTGCACAGTTAATATTCCCATCTGTGGGGGTCTAGATGTTGGGTTCAAAAAGCTGTTCCATCCAGCCACCAGCGGAAGATTTGATTTAATATATCTGTGAACACTTTTCTCCGGAGCACACGAACAAGCCTGCTGATGGTCAAGTTACTATTCAATTCATCAACAAGAAGTCAGGTGGTTTTATGGATTTCTATATCAGGGTCTGCAACAGTGATATTTCCAGAGGTTGCAAAGGAACATATATCCTCAGGTTTCAAATACAAAGCCTAAAACTTCTTGATTCAACAAGGTCTACATAATGTTTCATGATATGAACAACTAGCATTATATACTTAATTAGAATGTTCCTTTGCTGCAGGATATCTACAGCACCTGGGACACAAAGTGACATATGAAGGGTGGAGCATAATAAAATCCTCATTCATAGGTGGAGGTAGTACCTGAAACTTGAAAAAGAAATCAGAGCCAAAATGAAATATTCCATTCACTGACTAGTGAGGAGGAAGAAACAGGGAATGTCTTATACTCTTTCTTAATCTCTGTTTCTTACAAGCTGAGCACATTTATTATAGCTAAAATATATCTTAGGCTTTCTGAAAACAAAGCATGAACTATAAATATAAAATATTTAGACTGTTTTTGTGAAAAGTTGATTTTCGGTACTTATTATTTTGTTCTTTACTAAAAGCAGAATAAATTGAAAGCTTATTTTTATGAAACAGGTGTCAAATCCTCTGAAACCTTTAAAGAAAATTCTTTTGAACTACCAAAGGTATGAATATTTAATTAATGACCACATATATGTCACAGAGTCACAGAATGGTTGAGGTTGGGCACCCTGTTCCAGTGCTCTGTCACCCAAAACGTAAAGTTCTTCTTCATATGGCGATGAAACCTCCTCTTGTTCAATTTATACCCATTACCCCTTGTCCTATCACTGGCCACCACTGAGAAGAGTTTGGCCCCATCCTCTTTACATTGTCCCCTCAGGTATTTGTAGAGGTTGATAAGATCCCCTCTCAATCTCCTCTTCTCTAGGCTAAACAGGTCCAGCTCACTTAGTCTTTCCTCATAAGGCAGATGCTTCAATTCCTTAAAAATCTTTGTGGCTCTACACTGGATTCTCTCTAGAAGTTCTACGTTCCTTTTGTATTTATTCAGGCCTCCTACCACTTCTGCTTGGCTTCCTGAATGTGGGGGTGGATGACTTCTGAGCTTGGAGGAAGTGATTCTTGCAAGTCAACCAGCAATAACATTAATAATCAACCATTAATGCCAGTTTTGATTACTTTTATCTTCTTTTGGCAGTTTTCCTATCTTTCCCCATTTGTGCCTATGTAGTGCTCTAATTTGCCCTGGATGATCTATACAAAAGTAACATTCTCAAATGAAAGCAGTAGTATTGAGTGTGTTAACATTCTGAAATCCCTTCTGGTTCTTTTTGAATCAAGAGGTTTTGGTTGTCTGTATGAATTAGATAAGTTATTTGTTTCCAGTTCAGTTCTGGAGAAGTAAACTTTCACTGGAATAACTTAAGTTGTGGTTTTCCAACCACACTGCATTGGAGAAGGAAAAATAAACCAATAACAATTTTTTAATAAGCTAATTAATTTTAGCTTACAGATGCTCATATCAAAACAGTAAGTAGCAAATCAAACTTCTTGCACATAATGAACAGAATTTGCTACATAATGCTTTTATGAGATGTGGCGAGACCTGTATTTTCTCTTTTTGGATCTATTTGAATCTACTTTCTTTTTACAGTACACTAGGAATAAAAAAATTAAAAAGCCAAAATTCTTTCAGATTTCAAACTTGAATAAAGGTTGGGTCCCCAAAATCTTGCATGGAGTTTTCCAGTTTTCCATGTCAGTTGGTCTTATATCACCTATTTCCTTTCCTTAACATCTTTCTTCCTTTTCTTCCGTTCTGCCCTTGGAGAATACCATCACTGCAAAAGGAGTTAAGTGATTTACTCTGCAGCAGTTAATTGGAGGAAATATTAAGGAATTATTCTGAAACTATGGAAAATGGGTAATTCATGAATCTGTCATAAACACTGGTCTGAGGCCACTTCCCTCTCCTAAAATACTTCTAAGGTCAGAATTCTTGGAACTGTTACTTACAGCACCATATGCAATTAGGACTTTCTGTAGCTACGCCACAGTAACAGAAATGATACTGTGCAGCAGAAAAGCCCTGGGGACGTACTTGTTAAGAACAAAGAGTCTTCTTTTGCAATGAATATTCTTGTTTCATGTGTTCTATGAATATACTTGAAAATGCTATTTTGTTAGGCAATTTTAAACACCCCTTTTCATCCTTCTGTGGTGATGGTACTGTGTTGTTTTTTTTAATAACTTATTTTCCTTCCCCCAGGATTTTTGTGAACTGTAGGCTCCTGGGATTAAAAGGAATAACTTGATGTAGGAGAGAGAACTTGCCAGTTTTGTAGAATAATAGGCCTTTCTGTTCTCTAAAAGCAATCACTCTCTGGGTCTGCGTTTCTGCTAACAGTGGTCCCCAGTGGCAGTGTGCTAGCCAGCTGTCCTCTGCTTGCAAAAGTTATGGTTAAATGCAGCCAGCCTCACTCTGAAAAAGAAACAGAACATCTAAGTCATGTTGCTGCTAGTTGTAAAATATAAATAAAGAAATAAATAAAACTCTTGATATTATGACAGATTTTATGACTAACATATGGACTGAGATTTTAGTCCTCAATAGAAAATTCCTATTCTTTGATACACTCCTTAAAACATAACTGAGATGAATAGCTATAATGGTTTTAGTTAAACTGTGCTTCTTACCCTGTTACAGGAGAATTACCAAGAAACCCCTGGATTTTGTAGCATGGCAGTTCTTCCCTTGCCTGGAAGTATGAGAAAGCCTTGAAAGGGTCAGTCTGCATACACCTTGTTTATGCATTTGCTGCTGGGGAGAAGACAAAAGTGTTGAATATTGATCTATGTTGGATGTAGAACCATACACTGAGCAGGCTGTGCTGGAGGAGAAACATGAGAGATTTTGTTTTTTGATTCCCCACAGCAGACCCGTGCTCATGTCGCTCAAAGATAAGTAAAATGAAAAGTCCGTTCCAACATGACAGCCTTGGCTGATAGTACTACCCATTGTGTTGCTCTAGGTAATGACTTGGCTTGCTATCTTGGAAAAAGAAGAGAGAAAACATTTATCAGTTCCTTTTACTTTATGTATTTGGAACATCAAGCATCTTGTGCATTTTAGAGAGGCAGATGAACTGTTTCTCTGACAGGTTCTGTAAGATGCTTTTTGTGGGTAGCCCTTTATACTTAAATGAAAGCTGTAAATTCAGATGGATTTTGAACACGCCTACAAACCAATCTACTGGGAAGTACTAATATCATTGCAAAAGCTCTGGTGAGGTCTCATCTGGTATAGACTGTACAAAAATATTCCATACACAAAACCATGAATCCGTGTTTGTGCTGAGCCTGAAGAACCTTTAATTATATGTGAAAATATGAAATAACAAACACTTTGGAATAGAAATGATAAAATTGAATTATGAGCTCCCACTGCTTTCTCTAGGTTTTTTTTTTTTAAATTATTATTTATTTTTATTAAAATGTCCAAATACTTTGTGTAAGGCTGGTGCCTCCATTGTGAAAGGAGTATATGCATACAGTGACCCCATTTGACTGTATGACGGGAATTTTATAATGAAAGATGATGTCTGTACTCTTCTCCATCATCTTGGCTGGGGCATCATAGCCCAGGCTGAGCCAAGCTGGTTTTGTGGGACCACAGCAAGCATTCTGTGATAGCCTGCATTCACCTAGCTGGTCTGAAGACAGAAGGATGGTTCCTGAGAGACCGGGGTAAAAGTGCCAAGTAACAGAGAGGACTGTACAAAAGAAAATGATTTTGGGAGCTTTCTCTTTTCTGTGAAACCCTCAAGAACATCTGAAGTTACATGCCACTGCTTTTTGTTGCTGGGATACCTAGAGAAAGAAGTGGGGGAAGGCATTGACTTCTCTGCAGAGTAGCAGAAAATCCCCCAAAGAAGATGATTTTCAGATCCTAGGGACACCAAGCAACCATTCAGGTCAAACTCCCTAAGAAACGGAACTGGAGAAGATCAAAGAGTTTTGTCTCCCAGTCATCTAGCATGACCTTCTTATAGTGCGCATGTAGGAAAAAAGTCTTTAAGATCTTCCTGGAAGTAAATATTAACCCATCATTAAATCAGTCAGTAGAGTATTCTGTTGGGTTTTTATTATTATTATTATTATTATTTAAGGACTGTTACTCTTGTTACTGTGTATATTTTAGCATTACATCTGTCATCAAATTGTGGTAAAGGACAGCTGAATTAAATGCAGTTATCAATAGCACAAACAGCAGTGAATTGTACAGCAGGAGTATTAACGAAACACTTTTGCGAGCATCGGGCAGCAAAGGTTCTTCTGACTTCACCACCAGCAGTTGGTGTCTCCCTTGGCAGGGGCCTTATAGCCAAAGACCTACACTGAATATGTTTCACCTCATGCAGATTCTCATTGCTGAAATGAAGATGTCCATGTCAAGGACCTGTGGCTGACAAAGGTAAATAGACACTTTCAACATCTATTGAAGAACTGTGTCACAGAAGTCCCCTTTTTTTCTGTGATGCCATTCAAGATAATCCAGATAACTGGCAAAGGTGTTATACAACTCCTATAGTCAGCAATATTCTTCACCAACATGCAGTTTCTTCAAAGCCTTCAAGAAATTGTCTGGGATGTTAAACAAAGCAAACTTGCTCCTCAAGTACTTTCAGAGCAAGATTAACACAAATTCTTTCTAGAGCAAAAAGGGGATAGAATAAATATGCTTATTCAAGGTTGCAAGTAGGCACCTAAATCTAATGCTAGAGATATCAGAGTTCTCCTTTTCTCTTGTATGTATGTATGCATTTATTTACTTTTATTTTGGCACCTCCTCTTGTTAAGCTTATATACCCCACTCTTCCTTGCACTCATCTTTAGGCATTCAACCTTTCTCATCCAACACAAAGAGTTTTTATGTCAAAATCAGCATTGTGAATTCTATTCCTAGAATAAAGTACCTGAAAGTCCCTTTGTAGAGCTAACCCTTGAAATCCTCATAGACAGGTTCAAGAAAGATGAATTCAGACTGAAGCAGGTGCAGAGAAGAGCTATTATGATGATGAGAGTAGTAGAGAGTATATTTTGTGTGAAAATTAAATGCTCAGGTAGTTTAACAAAACACAGGTCACAGAGAGGTGATGCAAATGTTCTTTATAAATACACTAGAGAGAAAGTAAAGCTATTTAATGTAAAGGAAATGCTCTTACAAGCATGAACAGACATAGACTGCCAATGGAATAAATTAAAATTGGTACTAGGAAAAAAAAATATCTATTTGCTGTTCCAGTGAAGCTGTGGACGAGCCTTCCAGCAAGGCTAATAGGGAAGAATGGGAAGTGTTTAACTTCATATGGCTCCCAAACACCAGAAAGATGGAGTCATCTGATGCACCTGAATTGTTTGTGACAACAGAGGGCTGTTGATTTTGCTCACAATCTTGTTTTCCCTATTTTTCCACTGCAGACATGGAGTTTTCACTCATTTCTTGCTGAAGTCAACCTGTAGCTTTAGCAACCAGTTTCAGGTAGGGAAATAAGCCTGGAAAGCCACAGATCTCTGTGGACGCTAGAGATACTACTTTGTTGGCATTGATAATATCAGGTGTTGATGGCATCCTTCTGCTTTTTATCCTTAATCACTAGCTACTCTACGTCCATGTCATGGCAAGTCCCAGCTCAGGAGGCCCAGCTACAAAGCATGGCTGCAGTTCCAGCTGCATCACAATGACGGAGAGACTAGAGAAGGATGAAACCTATCCCAGGCAGCCCTTATCAAACACGTACCTGTGGCACAGCAGAAGGTCAGGTGCTTGCTGAACAAGGAACAACTCTGAGCCATGGTTCAGCTGAAGAGCTGCTGAAGAGCAAACTAAGTGCCATGAGATTCATTCTTTGTTCAGACAACCTGGGATATGCTGTCTGACCCCAGTCTGTTCTTGGGGAGAGCTTTGCCCTCCCTTCTTTTCACCCCAACTCCCTAGAGTGAGGAAGAAAGGAGCTGCCTCTGCTACAGCCCCAGGATTTTTGAGCAACCCTGAGAAAGAAAAATGTAACTGAGTGTTCCCTGCTTCTTCTCCTTACATTTTGGGTGATCCAGTCTTTTCTTCTACCTATTCTACTGTGAGTTGGTTGTACCTACTTGTAGCTAACATGACCTTGATGTTTTTTTTCTGTACCAGAGATGATCTGCTGTAACCCCATGAATATGAAACATAATATTAAACATTAAGAATCGCTCTTTTCTGTAGCTGCAAGATGTGAATGAAAGAATATTAACTACCAGGTATGTATGAGATCATTATGTTGTTTTTGTTTGTTTGGCATTAATATTTCCTGACTGATATGAAATATGAGATCTACATAGCCAAAGCAGTCTTCAAAAGCACTGGTCCTCCATTCAGTAGCAGTGGTCCTAAAGGAAGTTGCCTTCCAATCCGTGTGTTTGAAACATCCCAGGAGCCCAGAGTAGTGCTTTGTAATCCTACTTCTGCTCCCAGCTGTGTTATCTCAATAAAGGACCAAGTGCAAACCACTGCTCCACAGTTCCAGCACTACAAAAGCCAGCCAGTTTCATTTAGTGGCCTCAAGAGAGTCAAGATTTAAAATTTCCACTAGATTTGAATTCCACTCTTGTGCCCTGGACTCATTTCTAAAACATAACCCACAGTGGTTCTCAGAATTAGCATCTTACAGCACTTATACGTGGCACTGTTAGCCATACTAAATATGACACTGCAAATACACCAGGCAAGCCAGGGTAAACTAACTAAACTAAATGCTAAATTCTCTCTTCCAGAAGAACCTGGATCGATTTCAATGGAACTAAAGCTTTTGGTTAGATTGCTCTCACACAAAAGGATTGGTGGTACATTGTTCAGTTTAGTGATGTTAAATGTGCCTTTTATGTTCAAGATCAAAAGCAACATACATTTAATAGACTGACATATTTAGGGGAAAACAAATTTCCTTTATGCACACCAGATGGAAATTATAGATGCTGGGCACAAAGCAACAATATCTATAAATCTAGTATTTTATCTACCTATTTGAGGCTGTACAATTAGAAAAGTTATCAATTACATTGCCACTCATGATACATACCTGCTGAAGTGTCCCCTTCAGGAAGATCAAGTGGTGAATGCATCATGAGACTAAAAGATGTACAACACTGAAATTACACTACACTCCCAGGTCGTGAGCTAGGTTATCTGGAAGCAATTGCATTGCACAGGGAAACAATGTCAAGGCCCAGGGAGTGCCAGAATTTACACTTTACAGTCTATGATTACACTAAGCAGGAGATCATTGGGATCATTTTCATGAAGTTCGTTATCTTCATGATCCATACCCAACGGATGATATTTTTTAAAAATTGGAAAAAGTATATTATGGATACATAGGGATTAGGGTACCTCAAATAGTCAGTAGAAAATGCCAGGGAAATATTTTTTTGGTAGTTTTTTCTCCACTGATTATGATTTGTTTCTCAGGGCAGCAGCACAGTGCCTCTGTGACACCAGGTTAGATTCATCCCATCTACTTTTATAAGCCTACATCTGGGCTTGTCATCCTTTTTATAATGAGCAGATAAAAACTCAAAATTTCAGAAATTCCAAGAATTCTAAGAAAAGATAAGTCATGCCTTAGTGCCTGTTTCTCCCCCATCTTAAAAAAAAAAAAAAAAAAAAAAGTAGAGAAACTTAAGTGTAGGCATCTCTGTTTCATCAGATGAATTTTATCCTGGGATTTGCAGTTGTACACTACCTCCTGGATGTAAGCTTTTTATTTATGTATCAGAGGAGGAAAAGTATGTGGTCACTTCCTGCACAAGCAGGAACAGATTTGGCAGAAAGGTCCCTGGGCTCTTGCCCGCTCACTATCTTTCAATACCATGAGCATTATCCCATGCCACCAAATCCAGCGTGAGTTACGAAAGCCCTCTCTTATCCTTACCTTATTCAGATTTTCCGTACATTATATGTTAGTAATAAATAATGAAAACTTGCTCAAGAAATTAAATATACCACTTCTAGACCTGTTTCATGTGAAGGAAACAACAGTGAATTCAGAGTTGTTTTTTCCTGGGAGAAAAATGTAATTAGTACTTTGGGAACTCTCCTCCTTCCTGTTTAAGTTGGGCATATAGCCAGGAGCATAAGAACATGTAGATCCATAAGAGAAATCGAGAGCTCAAGTTTGGTCTTGGTCTTCAAGTACTTGACTGAGATTGGGTAAAACTGCTGATTAGAAAAAAGCTGATTGTGCTAACATAATGATTTGTGTCAAGTTCATAGCTGTCTCCAAAATTAAGTGAGTTTTTGTTTTCCTAATTCATTACTTTGGTCTGTTTTTCTCAAAATTAATCCATATCTATTAACACAAGTAAAATTAAGCAAGCAATCCTGTTTCCTAAAAGATAATAGCACAAAGAAAGTACTGCTGCAGGAAATGATGCTGCCAGCATTCCAGCTAACCAAGGGTTTGGCACTATAGAAACATGGCATAGAAACAGAGTTTTCAAGAGCTGTAGTTCCAATTATAATGCAAAACATGATAGTTCCCATGCCTTTTAACTAGTGCTGCAGGTAGAAAAATACAACTGCTATACTACCTTGGCCAATGTGTTTTTCCTCTGTCCCCATGTAGTTAGAGCAGTATTATTTTTCCTAAATGTTGCTTCCATCATCCATTTTAATTATCTTCTTTTATAACTAAAAGTGAATGAACAAAAAGTTCTCAATATCAAAAAATTTAAAAGTATAATGGTGCTAAGAGGGCTAAACAACCTCAGCCAAGGATCTAGCCAGTCTCCAGCAGTGAATAATAGCAGATGCACACGAACGTGGCAAACATGTTTTGACACTGATCAAGTTCTCACTCTGAAGATTGTAGCTGCCAGGGTTCTTGAGATAAAGATGTTATGTTTGCTTAAGACAGAGAAGGCAATGGAAGAGTTAAGAAGAACCAGGCCTCTACCAATTTTCAATAGTGAATTTGTTTCTGAAATTATGTGTTCTAAATAAAAAGAAAATGGAAAAATCCAACTTGTTATGGTTTTGTACAAGTAGGGTGCTTCTCTTCATTCTTCCATCCCCTGGTCCTAGCGCTGCCTTGGGTTCATAAGAAACCCCAGATTTACAAGCCCAGCAGCCAGCACCTGAGAAGCTGGGAGCAGAGGAGAGAACTTGTTCCCTCCTCCCAGTACAGCCATGACAAAGATTATAAACTGGATGTAGATTTTCTTCAGGGTGGCAAGAACTAGCTCTGGGGGCATATTTCAAGTTGTATCTCCAGAGTATGGAGTTTCCAAAACAGTTGCCTGAATTTTTTTTTTTAGAGCTTTAATTGAAATGGCCTGCAAAATTCAAGCAGACAGCTTTGAGAGCTTCAGACAGAAATTAGCAGAATTCCAGTTAAATCAAAACCGCAGAACAATAACATGAAGTTGAGCTGCACAAATAATACGAGCCCCTCAGTTCCACTCATTGCTACTCACCCATGTCACCTTTCACAATTCACTCTCTTCTATAGCCAGGTTCTGCACTGCTAGGTCTGAATTTATATTCTTGGTGTACCAGGCTGCCAGGGGTCCTTGTTGCTGCGACAGCTATGTGCTCATTTTACTGTCACAAGTGTTGTTGGCATATCCGGTTAAAACTATGTGTCTCGTATGTGTGAAAGTGGCATTCAAGCACACCACTCCCATGTGACAAGATTCAAGAGGTTTATAATATTTATAATGTCACTGAGATTATATTATGAGGGGAGGGTGTTGAGAGGATGGAGCCGGTCTCTCTTCAGTTGTGCCCAGTGACAGGGCGAGAGGCAACGGGCACAAACTGAAACACAGGAAGTTCTGGCCGAATATGAGGGGCACTTCTTTACTGTTAGGGTGACAGAGCACTGAACAGGTTGCTGAGAGAGGTTGTGGTGTCTCTTTCTCTGGAGATATTCAAAACCTGCTTGGATGCCACCCTGAACAATGTGCTCTAGGTGGTCCTGATTGGCAGGGGGGTTGGACTAGATGATCTTCAGAGATCCCTTCCAACCCTGCCCATTCTGTGATTCTGTGATCATCTTTAATCTAATTTACAACTTTTCTGTTTATCAAGTATTTTGTTGTAGAGACAAACAGAAAAACATCATAAATCTTTCTAAAACTATAGGTAGGGAATTGAAATAGTTTGCAGATGAGCCTTGTTATTGGACTCCACCCAGGCAGTCTAGCTATGATTTATTTTGATTTAAAAATTCCTGAAAGAAAGAGAAGGGTCTTCCTCTCTTGGAGGTAGTTTTGAAGTTACCCTTCTGAAAAATCATTTTTAAGCAAACTTCTCCAGGAGCTTTTTGAAGCACTGCTCTCTACTCTGCTGGGAGGCAGTCTACTTCAAGACAAAAAAGATACACAAACACAAAACTCTTTGAAAGTGAAGACTTTGGAGCCCAGTTCAGTTTCACTAATAAAGCAAAGATACCAGAATTTCAGTGCTGATGTGGAGGACCCTAGAGTTAAATTTGCCTGTTTGCTATACAGATAGTATTGCAGCAAAAGCTGCCTGTCTGAGGAAATAGATACAGAAGCAGGAGAAAATATGAAAACAAATATGGTTAAAAAAATTCTAAGTTACCAGTAGAGTATAAAGATTTCAGAAGTAGTGGGAGTACTAGTTACATGCAGGTGATACTGGTTGCATACAGGTGGGCAGAATGGCCAAGTCTGGAGCTGTAATATATGAACTCAGCAACCTCCATCCCTGACACCCGTTTGTATGCACCAGTCCTTTTCCTTGTGGACACCACTGCCTGCTCTATGGGAGGATGTAACAGCAACTGAGAGAGAAGGAAAAGTGCATTCACAGCCTTTGGACTAGTGCCTATGGCAGCAGGAGAGTATGGGTTTATTTGCTCTCAGCTGATGCCCTTGCACAGAGCTCTTCTCTCCTCCCACTTCTTGTTGAGGCCTTGGTTTCATCTATATTGTAATTTATTGTCTGGTGCTAACCAGACCACTTTCCTAGGAGTGAAATCCCAATTTCCTGTGTTTTCCCAAGATCTGGTTGTCTGGAGCATTGTTACTCTAGTAAGTAAATGTACTATAAATGTGTGATATCTGCTAGTCCCTTCTCTCGTTGCAACAGATGCTTTAGAGCCTTACTTAGGAAATAACTCACAGTCCACTGCCAGCCAACACGAAGGCAGGCAGGAGGCATGGAGACTTCTGGGTCAGGCCTTGCGTGTTTACACTGCAGATAAGGATGGGTACACCTCAGTTTTTTTGTCTGCTTACACCTTGCATGTCCAGGTGCAAGGCAGTGTTTTTCCCCTGGCAGACACTATGTTTCATAATAAACCTAGTGCAAGTGCTTTTGTCGATGTAAACAGTATGTGAATTTGACAGAAAGCATGCTCTGAAAAAGCAGCTCTGAGCCTAGGAATATTTTTGAAAGAGAGAGCAAGAACTTGAGGCATGTACATGCGGAGACATGAGCTGCCTGTCCCATGAGCTGGGGGTGGTTAGAGATGTGGAAGTGTAATGGCCTTTTACAAACAATGTAGGAATCCCCACGGCAGCTCTGACCAGTTTTTATGTTTTCAAAAAAGAGACTATAATTGCTGAAAGAGAGGAGGGCAGCAATTTGCAGTCCAGCATGTAGCTCTCTGGTGCTGTGGAGTTTCGCGTTTAATGAGAAGATGGGGTAGGAAGTTATCACTGTGATGAGTCTCTGGTATTAGGACAAGCAAACCAACAAATAGAAGAGATGTTTATGGGAAAAAGAGGGAGGCACGGAGATCTCTTCAGCTGCTTATAGGCTGCTATCACCTATTTAGCTAAACAACTAAAGATGGTTAAATGAGTGTTAAATTTCAGCACAGATTTAAAAGGGTGAGACATTCTCCCAGCTGCTGTGCACTGTGGCTGGTAGCACACAGCATGTCCAGCCAGCAAGTACATGCATGATCACTTTACTGTAATGAGCCACAGCAGCTCCCCAGGAAGGGATCTGGGGTGTCCACCTACACCTTGTGAACACTGTTTGAAACCGGGGACACTCTCGATGTGTCTACATCCATCTGAAAGCCCCATTTTGATTGCAGGGCTGGTTTTCGCTCCCCTGCTGTCTTCTGGCCTCCATCCTGATTAAGATTCCATGCTGAAGGTGGACAGTAGTACAGGGATAACAATAGAGGAGCCTTAACTGTTGAGAAAATAAGCCGAACAAAAAGATTGCAACTATACTCTGCAGGGCAGGTTTTCAACTCTGAACTCTAAAGAGAATGTAACTAGACATCAAAATAGTGGACTGTGGGTTTTGATCACACAACAGAAAGCTATGGATTTATTACAAATTGCAGTTGTGTTAAAGCATGCCTATAGCATGTGATGAAGGACAGGACAGAGAATGCTGAGCTACTGGAGATGCTTCCAATACGGCCACACACAGTGCATTGTTAGCCCAGTGTTGTGCTTGTGACAATCTTAGTCTCTTGGGAAGACTGATCAATCCAGGCAAATACCACACCCTGGCTCTACCTGCCTCACAACCAAAAAAAACCAGAAAGTTAGTTGCACCCCACTACCTAGTACTTCTGATGCTGGAACTGTCACAGGCAAAAGAAGTTCAGGTCAATCTGGACATGGCAGAACAATATCAACTTGGAACGATTTGGAAAAAAAGGACTCTGTCCTCCTGCAAAGCCCTAATCTTACTGAAATAAGTGCTAAGCACTAACTCCTGCATCTGCAGAGCAGGTCATACTCTATTATATTCCATAAATTCAGGCACTATAACATTCAATCATTTTCAATAGCACATTAGTCTTGCAGCCAACAAACGCAGCAAAGGGTTAACCTTTAGCTTCATTGAAACCAAGGAGGTTTTAGTGAACTTCAGTGGAGGCAGTATTCACTTTGTGATAGGTAACTGCGCTCAGATTAGAAACAATTTTCAAGTCCTCACAAATGTCAGTACACTATTTTCAAGTTACCCTGAAGCAGAATGAATTGTTCTTGCAGTGTAACGAACTGCTTTGGAGTAGCATTAAGCACACCCTGCCCCATGCTTTTCAGCTCCATATCCCATGGAGCGTGTGCTCGAAGCCATATTTGATGCGTACCGACACCACTCACCGCTCAGCTCAGGTTGTGGCATTGTCCAACCTGGGCTTTTGGAGACAATGTCATGAGAGCTCTGTGGTTCACGTTTAACCCTGAGCCAATTTACTGCATCCAGCCCTCTATAATCTCCAGCAACTTCTTCTGCCCACCTGCAAAGACATGTTGGGCAGAAAAGAAAGACCCATGTTCTCTCTGGAAGGCTCCTGGCACGGCTGGCTGCAGAGCAGGAGGGTGCTGTACACAGAATTCAGACTGCTGACTTCAGGCTTCTTGAAAAGACAATATGGATACACAGTGCTGGGCCGCTGATATAGCCTCAGCTTCAAACTGCTCCAAGGAAGTATCTGGTACAGGATGGACAAACGGAGACTGGAAAAACACAGCTGTGGATATCTTCCAGACTACTGGACTGTAGTCCTGACCCCATTCAGCTCCATCAGAGCTTGGCCTGTGACGAGGTTCTGGCTGTATTCAGCAGCTGTTGATGTGTCCCTGGTATGACAACAGGGTGCTGTCAGTGAGCCTGGACTTGCTGTTGGACTTGTACCTGCAGGTAGCTAAAGGTGCGGTCTCAAAGACTGCGGAGCAAAAGGTAGCCCAGGTGTGATGAGACTGATGTCTGCTTTCATACATTGCTGGGCCTCTGCTGGAAATTTTGGTCTGCTTTTATACATAAGACAATTCAATCTTCTGCTAGGGAGGTAACTGGACTTTTATGAAATGTATAGATGGTATGCAAAATCTAGGTGATATATGTGCTACCTTCAGAAATAAATGCTTCCGAGAAATTGTTGTTGCTTATTTCAGATCACCTCGAGCTTCTGGGACCCAAACAAATGCCCAGCTCTCTTTGAAAAACAGATGCAGAAGCCATTACAGCAGTACTTTTCAAGGGAAAATTGAGAAGTGATGTTAGTCTTCTGTTTGAAACAGATTTTCCTTATCCAAGATTTAATTTTATTAATTAGTATATAGCTTTAAAAATAAGAAGCAGAAGCAGAGGGATTCAGTCCCTTTCAGATTATCATCAGTGAAGTACTCTCATTCAGAGTCCAGACAGGGAGGCATATATCATTATTGTGATTTTCTGATGATACTTCATTTTAGAAACCCATGAGTATTTCAAACCTCATCAGTTCATCCAAAGCTCTAGTAGGTCAATTTTAATTAGCTCAAATCCTTGAATGGTGTAAATCAGAATAACAGCTGTCATCCCCCTTTTTTTTTTCCCCCTTTGGTCTTATTTTTCTTTGAGGATTTTAATACATGGAAATTAAGCCCTCTACAATAGTGCTTTACTTACAATTAAATGTCTCTGAATACTTCTTCATTCAATTGTATGCAGTTTATTTTAGTATTTTTATTTAAACAATAATGCTTTTTATTGAATGTGCTTTATTTATACGAAGTGCTTGAAACCTTTAATAGGTTTGAAGCTGCTGGGTGCTGAACACCCAAAGAAGGGGCCAAATGGCAATGCTATTAAGGAAGCTGTCTGGGTGGAAAGTTTGGGCTGACAGTAGACTGAACCGGCTTCTTTAGGAAACTTTGGCACAGGGCTGCCCGGTTTTTGGACCCCTCGCAGTTGATGTCAATGGGAAATGTACGCTTAGATCAATAGCTCTAGGAAGATAGGCATGTACCAGACTGGTTTCTAGGCACAGGAGGTGGGCTTTATCTAACCTTGCTATTTGGATGTCCCCAATATGAATGAATGTGTCTTGGCTATACCATATACCATGTCTATGAGCAACAACATAGGCCATTTTAAGATCTGATTCATCTCACCTATCTTAAAGACATAGATAAGAATGAAAGCAATCATTTTCCAAAAATGCTCGTAAATCCCATTAAAGACAAAGACATAGCTTAACACCTTCTGTTTGATGAAAATCTTCAGTACTGCTGACGTATTAGCTGCCTAATGGGGCTAAACAGGTGTTTTTGAATTGCTCTACGGGATTAAAGTGTCTTGTGTTCATGTAGATTTAATTTTAGGCACTTAAGGATTACCTGGATCTCATCTTCTCAGTTTATTTGGCCATACAGACACAGGAGAGGGATATAACAAGCAAAACCGTTGGAGATGATCTGGTTCCTAGTCTATTTCGCAGCACTACATCTATGTATTTAGGACAGTGGCCAAGCCATAGCTGATCTCATATGCAGAAATGCATCTTAAGCCTCCTAAAAAACTTAGTGCATTTAATTAATCCATTTCCATTCTCAAATCTGTAATGTTTTTCCTGGGGCACTTAACTGTATATGTCATTCAAAACATTTGAGGAGTCAGGGACAATAAACATTTATTATCACTGCCATACAGCCCTGCAATATGTTTTACGAACAATCCTCCAGGTTTAGTCATCTCCTTTGCCTTCTGTAGCTACTGCTGAGCATGAAAGTTCTCTGTCTGTAGGAATATCCATGACTTGTTTTGTCTTCAAAACCCAATGTGTGAAACAGTTCAATGAACCTGTATGTTAGACTGATACTATAGTGCTCCTGAATTTATGTACAATGCAGAAAAAATGTCTGGGGTTCAGAACTTAATGGAGATGCTTAAATTAGGAAGTAGATACTCCTCATCACTCTCAGTAGTCCATGGGAATAGACAGGTACCTCAAAAGGACCATTCAGATCTAACATATGTAGAACCACTCTTTGCAGGTACTTCTGTCTGCTGATCAGTCTGAAACCTTTGTGTGTCCTGGAATAATAATAAAAAAAAAAATCCTACCTTTGGAAGCTGGCAACATCATAACACAGAGTACATAGTCCAAAGTCAGAACTGTCCTAATCTCACAGACAAATAATTGAACAGTGGGAATATTCTAAGTACATTTAAATACTAAATTTTAGATTTAAACACTAATATTCAAAACAATGTTAACCCCCTTTTCTTCCCTGTCCCTCTGACTCCCCCCGGTCTAGCAGCAATTTGAAGCCTCCAGTTCAGAGAGACAAAGAATGGAAGAATGAATCCTGTGAAATGTGTTCTGTGGGGAAAAAAAAATATCAGATGCAAATAGAAATGAGTTTCAAATGCATATATGCCAAAGCACCAGCATTCAGTGAGCTGAGAAATCTGCAAGGGAAACCCCAACCTTTTGATAGGATTTAATTTTTCCTTTGGTTCAGCAGATTCCTTTTTCATTACTATCAGAAATATTGTAGAGCTTGCAAAGCTCTGGATAAAGTACAATAACAGTTTCAGCTGAAAGAAAAAAAAAAGGTACATGAGTATGATACACAGGATTAAAGGAAAGGCCTTCTGCCACAATAATTATTAGCTTTGGCCCTTACTTTCTGGTATTACAGGAGATGAAACTGATATATGGAAAGGTTTAGAGCAAGAAATCTATCGACTTTAAAGTGTTGGAACATTACTATTGAAGAACAGAAGAAAACAAAACAAAGCAAAGCAAAGCAAAGCAAAGAAAGCTTACTCAGCTGACACTGAAGGCAAACACAACCAAAATCACAAAACTCCAGCAGCTCTCTGTTGTTTTAGAATCTGTTTTGTGCATTATGCCCATAACATTCTGCTCGAAATACATTTCAACATCCTCAAAGATTAAAATTTAATATCACACCCAAGTATGAAATTGTAAAGGCTTTGAGCTAAAGTGGGAGAATTGAATCTTAAAAGGAAAATTTTCATCTGTGATTACAAGCAAGTGAATAAGCTCTAAAAGGAAGAAACTGAATTCATTTTCTCCTTGCAATTTCTACAGTGCCTGCACAATGCATGAGATTTTACCATACATGAAGTGGGATTAAAGGGAAGGTACATATTAATGAAGAGGTTTTACCTTAATATCCATTTCCAAATGCAGTTCAGTAGAGTGGTACAAACAGTAGTGAGTTATGGTGCAATTAGTGACATAGTCATCAGTGGCTGCTGATAAGACAAGTACATGAGATCCCACGTCTGTTTTTCTGTGAGGTCTGCAGGAGTGATCTGGGCTCTGAGAAAAGGCAGTACACAGTCACCTTAACACACAAATAAGTTTGTTATTTTGGTAAAAATAAAACAGCATCGGTCACATGTTTTTGCAGATGACTCCAATAATGTCACCTAAGTGATTTCATCACACATGAGCAGAAAATTAGCAGTGGTACTGATGCAAAAAAATAGGTATTTGTGCTCTAGTAGCATGTAATAAAAGCAAATATCCTTCTTCGTACCCTTCATGATGTTCATGAAGTGGTGATTTAGAGCTTCTATTTAGAGACATGTAGCAGAACCAGCAAAGGCATGAGCATAACCTAAGGGACTTTGTATTCCTTTTCTTCCTAATTGGGTTTTGTGTTTTTTGTTTGTTTGCTTGTCTGTTTTGCCCCAGACCAAAATTAGATTGTTAAGTCTTTAAAGCACAGACTCTCATTTGACATGAACTCTCATTTGGTTCAGTCAAAGTCACTGGAGTTTCACTAACTGTCAACTTGAGTTGGCAAAGAATCAGATTTGTCTTACCCTATGTCCCCAAAGAAGTCCAAAGTATACAACTGTGTGATGCAGTCACTTGAGAAAAGTTCACTAAATACTACACAAGTTGCTCCAGCTTCCCCATTGTAATTACTACAAAAGCATTCCCTGGTGTTATTCTTGCACCAGAAGAGAGTAGTGCTTCCTTAGCTCTTCCAACGGTGGTTCCACCTCCTAAGCTCCAGCTGCAGTATGACATATTTGTTTATTATGGTCAGTTATTACTTTGGCAAAGGTATTTCTCACTCCAAACCTGTTGGCCTTCCTTACATACAGTTATGAAAAGATTTAGGTACTCGAGTTCAAAATTCAGATTTTTAAAAACCCTATGCTTAAAATTCTCTGCACAGGAGGGATCAGACTGATGCAAGTGCTGAGACTACGTGTCTGTAGATACCACGCAGAGGGAAGACCTTCCCAGAATTGCACCATAAGGCATCTAAACAATTGTGTCAGGAAAGGTTTAGCCTGCAGCCCTCCTTTCTTTTTCATTTATAGATGCCTGTAAACGAAAATTTGTGCCTATGTCATGTGCCTACGCACCTATGCTAACTCTTGTGAATCTCTCTATTTAGCATATACTCATCCCTGTGTACTTTGTGGAGGACTTAGACAACTAACTTAGCAGTGAGAGTTTCACATAGGTGGCAAGGAGCCAAAAGACACTATTCTGGATCTAGGCTTATCAACAGTTTCTTGAATTAGCATTGAGAGGAACTGTTGCAGAAAACAGGAGGGTTTGCACTATGCAGGGATGCTCTGACAACCAAGACAGAATGGCTGAGTGCAGTGTGACTGACCACTGCTGCAGCTTTACTGCAGAGGTGCCAATGTGGAGCTGGCAGGGAACAATAGGAGAGATGTTTATGAGTCTGTCTAGTGCAGTGCTTTGTTTACTTGTTATGGCTGACCAGGGACAGGAGGATACAGTCTGAGTATTTATGTAGGTTGATGAGTTCTGCGGATCCATGAGTTCCAGTTCAACTGTCCTGGGAAGGGATCTTAAAGAACTTAACGTGTGCAGCATGACAGTCTGTTAGAAGAAGCAGGACACGTTGATTCACTTGCTTCCAGCTGAAGCAGCTGCCTGAGCAACCATAGGCAAGTCAAACTTTTCACATGTGAGCAGCAATCTGCATCTGGCATATGGAATTTGCCATCTTGCTGCTGTTTGTCGATGCAGCCAAGATAGCGACTGGGATTTGAAAAGTTTTCTGGATCCCCAAGGATGGTTCTAGGAATCAGAGCATTCTGCCTTGCTATGAACAAAAATCATAGGATAAAAAGGATAAAAAAAAGTATGGGATAAAAAGGACATCAGAAACCACTGCACAAGCCATTTTCATGTCAGTGAGACAATGTGCGTATCACATACAATAGAATGACAAAAGCAGTGGGTATCAAAGGTCCTCCTGAAAATGTGAGGAAAAAATAACTATTTGACTAAGTCAAAGGTCATACACAGGAAGGGAGCACCTCTTTAGCTTACCTTTATCCTTATAAAATTTCCTTCAGCTACACATGTGTATGTATAGAAGTACTACATAATTATCAGTACGGATACAGAAACTAACTAATCCCCAAATATCACTTGATCATTCTGATGTTTTCTTTATAAATAGTATAGGTTACATACACTTTCAAATATGAGCAGAATTACAGAAAATGAAGGCATTATAAATTGTGAAAAGCCAGTGTGACTTGATGTATTCCTGTCGCTTAATGAACCAGCTATTAAAGTATACCTTTGTAATTTATTAGCCATTTTATACATTAAACCTTAACCCAATACATGACGTACTGCTTTATAATGAGTGCATTTGTTCAACATGGTGCTGCAGTATTTTAAATAGAAATTGTTTTCACTTAAGTTATCTTAAAATGAGAACTATTTCTGTCAAACAATAATAACCAGGTACAAGCACTGTCAGCTTGAAACATAGTGAATCAAAAATAGTTAAAATGAAATTTTACCTCCACCTGACAGTCCTCCTGCCATATTTATGGATTTTATAGTTGTAATAAAATTTAAGGGGGACAGGGGATTTGATTGATTTTCTTTTTGCCACCTCTTAATTTTACAATGCATTTTGAAAGATAGATGCAGACAAGGGAAATAATTAAACCAAAAATGCTCTTAATAATATGAAGAAAAGAAGCTGAAAATAATATTTTGAGTCTATTTCAATTACAGCAAAGATGATGATAAAATTGGAATACTTTCAGAGAGGACTGTTTTAGTTTGTTTGCTTTTATTAGGCTAGAAATGTCCCTTTAACATTCTAATGTAAAATTGAATTATTCACATTCTCTCTTGCCTCAGAAGGATGAGACAAATTTTAAGGAAGCAATTAATGTCAAGCACGTTTATACTGGCTTGTCTTGAAGAAGTTGTAGGACTGACAGTTGTGTTTTTTGTGTTTTTTTTTGTTGTTGTTTGTTTTTTCCTTCACAGTTACTGTGAGTTTATCAGTAAAAACTTGATCTGTAACACTGCTTTGTTATACATTTTACTTGTTATTTGTGAGTACTTTGAAAGAACAGAAAAAATACTACTCTATTCCAAGCACATGAATCATACCTGTAAGATATTGTCTGATTGCTGATCTAGGGAACACTTTGTTATGCTAAAGTTCTTCTACTGAGATCTTAACAGAAGGTCAGGAAACTGTTGATTACAGCATGCTGTGGTTTGATAGGTTGATTATTCCACTTAGATAGTTGTTATCAATAATCTTATTCCACCTTGCGTGAAAAAGAGCCTGCATTTCATGGTTTATGTAGCAAAAAAACCAGCTTTCTCTTCACCTAAAATTCTTTGAAAATGTGCGGTATTTTTGACTTATGAGATCCCAGGTGCTGACTAGAGGTTGGTTGGGTTTACCTCTTGGAGCAGAGGACTTCATTCAAGCACTGAAAACACACACTGGTCCTGAGGGCTTTTGATGGGTTGTTGTCTCCAGAAAATAGCCAAACACCCCCAGAGCTGCTCGCTCACTCCCCCCCTCCTGCAGGACAAGGAGAAAATAAAAGGAAGGCTATAAAACTCATGGACTGTGATAAATTAGGGAAACCAAAAGCTGCTTGTGCAAGCAAAACAAAACAAGGACGTTATTCACTACTTCCCATCAGCTGGCAGAGGTCCTGCTACCTCCTGCAAAGCAAAGCCTCAGCACCCATAGTGGTTGCTTGGAAAGACAAACACCATAACCATTCTCCCTTCCTTCTCCTTCCCCTGAGCTGTTAATTGCTTGGGACAACATCATATGGCATGGAACAACCCTTACATCTGCTTGTGTCAGCTGTCCTGGCCGTGTCTCCTCCTAGTTTCTTGACCATCCCCAGCCTACTTGTTGGTGGTGCAGTGGGAAAAAGGGAAGGCCTTGGTACTGCTCAAGCACTGCTCAGCAGTAGCCAAAATACCCTCATGCTATCAACACCATTTTAGTCAAAATCTGAAACAAAGGACTGTGTGGGCTGCTATGCAGCAAATTAATTCCATCCCAGACAGACCCAGTACAGGGTTTCAGCTCAAAGGGTCACCTGTCAGCCTCTTTCTTTGCTACCTATCAGTCTGTGTTTGAACTTGGACAAGTCACTTCTTGGTGCCTCAGTACACTCAGGAGGAAAAGTTCTCCTCCTTCAAGACATCAAGAATCATTATTCAGAAAGTGCTTTCAGAGACATGGATAAAAAGAGTGATAGAGTGCCAAATACATTGTATTATTTTTAACCTTAGAATTTTAATGCTATCTCCTCTAGATGTATTCAGGAATTCGGCTTAGATTTATGCACATTGAATTTTATGGTTTTCATCAAACTTAGTCCTGCCTCATTAATCCTTTCATTTACATTTTCTGTGTATGTCAGGTCCCTGTTTGGTGAATCCACGCTCTGAGAAGACTTTGGAGATAGTTTTTAGAAACAGTTAAACATTTTCTTCCCACTAATATTTAGGACTGATGTTGTTTCATTTCTTTGTGTAAGCAGGTTAAAGTAAAACACTGATTTTACACTTTTTTTAGGTATTACTTTGTATGAAAAAATAATAGCTACAAAATTAAGCTTTGGAGTAACAGTGACCTACAAAGAAAAAAAAAAGGGGGGGGGGACAAACAACAGGAACACAGAGAACAGATCTGCTCTAGGGATAAATACTGCTTGTTTAAAGTTACTAACAGAAGTTCCAAAGATAAAAAGAGGATGGGATTTCATAGCAACTTATTAGATACTGCCTACTATGTGTACAGAAAGGATGACAATGGCCTCAGGTACTGTAAATTAGGCCAATGCAAAATTAAGAAAATGAACCAAGTTCAAAAGGATGAGGGAGAGTAAGAAAAACCATGCTGGATTCTAGTGGGATGTGATAATCAAAGACAAGCAAGCTGCGTATACATCTCAATTGGTTTCATCTTATTCATATGACTAACAGAGCATTAAGGGGGAATACTTCTAGAAGTAACACAAGGCTGGAGCCAAAATTTCTGAGTGCAATCAGCTTGGACGTTCAGCCTGAGAAAAGCTGTAACTAGAAGGTAGGTGTCTGGCCCCAGCAAGGAGCTACTTGTGCTCTTCATCACCATCAGTGAAAGATTCCCCCCTGTTATGAAGGTGCTGCACTGTCAAAATCACAGACCACAGGAGAGCAACTGAAGTCCTACACCTCCCAGACCAGGATCTCATAACCTTCTGCTTTATTTCCTGTGAGTGAAACATAACATACACATACAGTTTCTGAGTGAGCACCAACCCATCAGTTGCATGTGACTCTGATGCAGCTGCAACCCAGTCTTGCCCAGCCGTGGTGAGGTTGATGTTGGCTTTTCACCTTTCTGGACTTACTGCTTTTGCATTGGTGGGCACCTCTCAGCTCCGTCTCAGCAGCAAGGCTACTATGTAGTGAAATATGGCCACTGCTGACCCTTGCAGGTGGTGCAAGATGCAAAGAGATGGGCATTTCTGCATGGGGTTGTACCTTTGTGTGTCTGGAGCACTGCCACAGAGGTCACTTGTTACCTGAGATTTACACTCACTGAATTAATCTGATTTAGTCCTCACCCCTCCCTGCAGGTACTTTCCATCAAAATGGCATAGCAGTAACAGTCAATAACATACACATAAAAGTCACCATATAAAATGAAAAAGTTTAATACAAGATTGCCCAGTAGATTTTTTAAGTTATTTACTGTTTAAAGACCAACTGTAGAGTCTTTACACTATCTAATAACCAACTGACATCAACTGTAAATTCGACTTTTCACCTTTTTCTCTACTGCGTGATGCAGCAGTGGCTCAGGCTGCATGTGAAGGGCAGTTCTGTAAAAACATGTTTTTGATCATTTTTAGTCCTGATCCTTTTTATAGGGTATTGAGTTTCAGTACATTGCTATTACCCACTAATTTCATGGTCCATGGCTGAACATAAGGCTATAATTCAATTGTGGGTTTTTCTGATATTATAAACAGCAAGAGTAATGCTGATTTACATTCTCAGTATTCACTGAGGACTGTGTATTGTTATTTAGAACATAGGCAAGGGATTTGCAGACACCTAGTCATTAAGTTATTTAAAGTCTGTCATGCTGGAAAAGAAGACTTAATCCATAGAATGTAGAAAGTAAGGGATTACAGTGCTGGAGATCTCAAAAGGAAGAGATTACTGAGAAAAAAAAATGAGCACAGTGTGTTCACTTGCTGTGGAACAATCATTTGTAGGCAAGTAACAAACAGTGTGCAGTATGCATGTACAATCAATTTTTTAAACCAAAAATTATTATGTGGTTAATCAAACACATTATAAGATATTTATAACTGAATACAATGTCTACATAATAATACAAGGGAATTAATTGACAAAGTAATGAGGATCTCTTATATCTACTTATGCTTGTTCTGGCAGATATCTATTTCATGTTATGTTCAGATGAATAAGAAAGTACAGTCATAATTGCAGTAAGAAAAGCTATTGAAAGATATGAAATCAATAGCTGTCCTGAAACTGGTACCAGAAGAGAAATATTTTGCAGAGCGATTCACTGTGGAGCCACGCATTGTTGTAGCATTTGATCTTACAAGAAGCTGAACATTTTCCCTCTGCTCCAGCAGACCACTCATGTGTGGATGACAAATACAGTCTCCCTGACAGCACTGGCACTACTCATATGCTTATATTTAAACTGGTCCTTAAACAATTTGGGCTTTAAGCCAGGATACACAGCACCTTACAACAATGAGCCTTTAATAAAGATTGATTTACAGTCCAGAACTGAATTCTGCAGTCCTCAAGGTCAAAGCAGGTTTTGCTCATTCACAGCCTGTGACTCATGCTGCTTAAGGCACCTGGGTTACATATTTAAGTTATCATTATCCCACAGTCTCTACACAGGCAAAATGTCCTTTGGTCTATCTACTAAAGCAGATGTATTAATTCTACAGATCAGATTCAGGCTCTTTATAATAGGTTAATCCTTTTTCCTTTGCTTATTAACCATCCTCTATACTACAAGGTTTTAGGTTGATGATATGTGTCACAAACAAAGAAGCGATATTGCTGCCATCACCAGATGTAGTTGTATCCACATGCTGTGGGTGAGTGAGAGCAGAGAGGAGGAACCCGAGATGCTCATGCATGGGGCTTGTATATCTATCTTGTCTCTATCTATCCTATATCTTGGAGACTCCCACTCTGCTGGCTGCTTTAGAGGCCGTGAAGGCATGAATAAGTCACAGAAGTTGTGACAGGGCTGGTAAATCTATCATCCATCTATCTTGATGTCTGTTGCTTGCTGGAAAGCAGAGATTCAGAGGTATGGGAGCCTGCTCCCACTGACATTGGACAACCCTCTGCCCTCCTCCAGCCAGAGACGTAAGGCTCGTTCATACTCTCTCTCCCTAATAACAGAAGTTCAGGTACATCAACTTCTTCTTCAGGTGGCTGAAAATGAATAGAAATACTAAGATGTTCCCTCTGTTATGGATTGTCCTTACCATGCATGTAAGGAAGTTAATTTTATTAATGTCTATCCACTGAGTTGACAAAAACTAGAGCTTTTTCAGCTAAATTTGAATTTCTTTATAATAGGGAAGGCTGGTCAATAAAGATAACAGCATTGATCTAACTTCAGCAGAGAAGAAAATATTTGACTTGATGTCATACATTTTGATTAAGAAGCTAGAATAGCAGAAAAAATTCACATGATAAATGGATTAAAAATTAGTGATGTTATCGATCTTAAAAATAACTGTAAATGAATAGTCTTCAAGTGTGTGTGCTTCTCATAAGTACCTCCAGGTATCTGGGCTTCATTCTGTAGTGTGTAGCATTATTCTCAGTGACCTGAAAGGAAACATAACGTCTTTGCAGATAAGATTTACAGATCACGGAGTGAGGAGTTATGAAGAGCGAACAGGCTCTGACAGTGATGAAGAGAATGGTGTTAGGAAGGGTGAACAGGCTCTGACACTGATGAAGAGAATGGTGTTAAGCAGTGTTCAGACAGACAAAACATGAAGCAAGAGGGATAAATATAAACTCATATCCAAGATTACAAAATGCAGATTGTACGTTCAGGTGGGGGGAGCTTAACCTAGTTGCAGTCTAAAAAGAGTTTGAGGATCACAGTGGACAATCTGAATATAAAAAACTATGCTGACATTGCCCAAAGGGTTAAAACAATTCTAGGATACATTAAAAAAGGAAGTTTTCAATATGAGGATAGAAAATTGTGTTTTTGTGTGTGATGGGAGCATGCCTCCATGTGTCAAGAATTCCTGCTCTAGGTGTCCAGAAGACTGTTGAAAAATGAGAGTTCAGGGAGGAGCCATGACAAAGACTGAAGGGTTGGAAGCTCTGCCTTGTAGCTCATTCTAATTTGCTTTTCAAAGAGAAGGTTCAAGGATGGATAAATCAGTTAGTGAGAATCTATGTGAGGAAGAAAACACCAACAAGGAAAGCCTTTGTCTCACAGATAAGGTACACATTTTTAAATCTTAAAGCCTGCTCTGAATTCTAGAACACTACAAGTGTTTAAACTTACACTGGCAGTTTCACTAAAAGAGGCGTTTTTGTGTTTTAACTCAAATGCACAATAATGCAAGAAAGGACAATTTTGCCTGAGCTACATAAAAGGTCAGTATATTACATCTTAATGGCTCCTTCTGGCCTTCTGGTTTTCCAGAGTATATTCTGCAAACTGTTTTACCTCTATAATCTCTTATTTCAGACCTGGTGTTTTGAGATTTTTCTTCTTTCCTCTGACCTGGGAATTTCATTATCCAAGGAAAAACAACTTTATTAAATTGAACTAAATGTCATCTACTGGCCTGGCAATTTATGCTTACAAAAGAAAGTTACATGCAAAACATGCTGGACATTTTACAATCTTCATTTTTTTTGTCTCCTGTGTACCTTGCTCATTCACAATTCCACCTCTACAGTCCGTGAGGATTAAGGCTGTAAAAATAATTACATTTTCCTTTTGACTGTCAAACCAAAACTTTGAAGACATCTCCTCACCAAAATAGAACTAAGGAAAACCAAAGTATTAAATTTAGAGTAGAATAATTCACTCTCAAGTTTTTGACAAAGAAAGAAGAGACAGAGACTAGAGCAAAACAAGATGGAGGTGAAAGAAATAGAAGTTTTCTGGGTAGTTCATTCTTGATGTCATCAGACCTGCTTAATTTACAGCTTGCACTGGACTGCCCAATGTATTCTATTTTGGGATGCCTGAAATCCCTCCTGTTGAAGTGTTCTACTAGGACTGTCTTCCTTTCTTTCTTCTTGTTCTTGATCTTTTTGTTGTTGTTGTTATTCTTCTTCTCCTTCTTCTGTGTGAATTCTCTTCTCAATGAGTAGAAAGGGATCACCTTTACTGTGAGAACACTGCAAAACTGTCCACTGTATCTTTGCTTTTATTTAGTGTCTGAAATGAAGGGATTTTGGAAGCTTTTTATTTAAGAAAGTGTAAGAATGATCTCTTTTGTCTTTTCTAGCATTTTTATAATTTTCTCTCTAACCAAAACTGCAAATTTATAACATGGTTGTGACTGTTCCAGCACTATAACTTTTTAATTTTTTTTCAAATAAAAGATTTGTGAAGGAAAGAAAAGAAGAGAGAAAGAGAAAGAGAAAGAGAAAGAGAAAGAGAAAGAGAAAGAGAAAGAGAAAGAGAGAAAGAGAGAGAGAGAGAGAGAGAGATAAAGAAAGAAAGAGAGAAAGGAAGGAAGGAAGGAAGGAAGGAAGGAAGAAAGAAAGAAAGAAAGAAAGAAAGAGAAAAGAAAGAAAAAGAAAGAAAGAGAAAGAAAGAAAGAAAGAAAGAAAGAAAGAAAGAAAGAAAGAAAGAAAGAAAGAAAGAAAGAAAAAGAAAGAAAGAAAGTCTTGCCCATTCCTATTATTATAAGCTCTTGCAATCACAGAATTTGTCATGGAGGAAATAAGAGTTGAAAGTTGTGTGTAGAAAGCAGTGTAACATGCTTCCCCTTCCCATGAACTTTCTGCCTTCAGCTTGGATCTGCCTCATCACTGTGCATTTGCTGGGTGAATGCTGGTCTGGTACTGGTTACCATCATGGGTCTGCTCTGCACTTCTCCTAGGGTATAGTGGGACAACCCTAGCTGGTGACAGGCTCCCAGCTCCCCTTCCACTACAGAGTGGCAGGTTCCTGCCTCTCCCTGGCAGGCAGTGTCCTTGGCAGTTATTTCCAGGCTTTCTTTGATTTCCTACCCACTAGTTCAAATGAAGCTTATCTCAAAATGCCTGGAAGTCCCTATTCAAGTTGAATTGCCTTCATAAAATGAGTAATATCAAGTCAGCTTTGTGACAATGGCTGTCCATGTCTTAATTCACACATTATCTAATCAGAGCTGGCACTAGTATTCTTAGAACCAAAATGCAAGCATGGCTGACTATACAAAATCATTGGAATTACAAGTGCCTGCATGGAAACAGGCCCTCTGACCTCAAGCACTTAACTTCATAGCTCTGACATGAAGCACAAGGGCTCAGTAGTGGAAACTCATTCGCCCTTTGCATCATGATTCTTATAGAGGCAAAAAGAAGAATTCAGCCTTCTTGCCTCTCAGTCTATCACCACTTTTCACACAGAAAGGAATTCTGTCTTGAAAGTAAACAGAGGAAAGAATGAATTAATGAATAAATAAACCAGCAGAAGTATTTGTCAAAGTTAACACAGAGATGCAATTAATGTGACACATGGCAGGAAACAAGGGTTTTCTGGGGACATAGATGCTGTTGCACAGATGTTTTGTTTGTGTAAAGATCCACTACATTATATAAATACACATTTAAGAGAAACCTTAGGCAGGAAAATTTCAAAATCCGGAGTGTTGGATTTAATGCCAAATGTTCTTGCCTTGTTTTTAATCCCTGGCAAACTTAAAACTGCTCCCTGCTAATATTCTTCTCCCAGGATTGGAAATTAAAGAACTACCCCAGTCTCTAATCATCTGTTGGGCAGGACAGTAGATGATCATTGACACTCATAGCTTAAACAATAATGTTTTTGAAGAAGAACATACTGCATACACTTTTTGGTCTTTGTAAAGCACATAGCAATCTGAGGTCCTACAGAAAATAGTCAGGTAATTAAATGTAGTATTAAATTAACACAACCCCCTCTTCACTCATCCAGAACGAAATCTCCATGCACCTCCACAAAATGTTCAGAGTGAAAAATTTTGCTAAATACTCACTTGTTGATAAAGGGATTTTTATTATAATTTATTTTATTTTATTTTATTTTATTTTATTTTATTATTTTATATTATTTATTTTATTTTATTTTATTTTATTTTGTTTATTATTTCATTTATTTATTTATTTATTTATTTATTTATTTATTCTTCACCAGAACTGTAGGTAAATTGAAAAACCTTAATGACAAAATAGGAGGAAGATAAGCATGTTTATCCAGTACTTATGGTGTAGATAGAGAGGAAAGTGAATCTAAATCTACAACAATGCAGGGCTTCTTTAGGTAGTAGAGACTGTGAGTAGCTCCTTAGGTGCTTAGAGGGGCCCAGTGAGGTCAGTGTAGCCACCATGCACTCTGCTAGACAGATGTAGAGGACACAGTTTGTATGATACACTGACCTTCTGCAGGGACAGCCAGTATTGCCTTGAAATAATCTGATTAAAATGGGCCTGCAGAACTGCATTAGGCAGAGCTGTGTGATAAAAGGCACGTAAGGAGTCCTACACCTGGCTCAGAGAAACTCGTGTAGAAATATAGAAACTTTGACTGGAGGCCAGGTGATTTAAAGAGATCTGAATGCGAAATGTGTCATCAGTGTTTTGGGAATTTGAGAACACAAAAGTATATATCATCATTCTTCATATAGGTTGTAATCTATTTTATTATCAATATGTATGGATATATACACAAAATCAGATAAAATGACTGAAATCAGAAGAAACTTCTGAGAAGTATATAAGCAAAATTTATGTCACTTACTGTGTCTCTGTTTTGCAAAATTTAAGAGCATGATTAGGCACATACCTATCCAAAAAAGTACTTATATGTACATTTAGGTACAATTGGAGTTAGCAGCTGTTAAGCAAGCATTTAAAAGTTGATGAATGGTCCAGAGCTTTACTGAATATAAATTGGGAAATTGAGATTTTAGTTACAGCTTGGAAAGCCCAGCTCTTAACTGGAATATACATGGACAAATGTCCAGTGGATTATAAATTCATACCTTCTTTCTCTTGTTAGATAGCACTCTATCTTATTCACCAAAGTTTACTCACTACCTTAAATGAGTGTAAAAAATTGGTCCAAATGGACTAATACACATGTATTCCAAAGCAGGATTTTTTTCAGGAAACATTTGGAGACCAAAAATCCTCAGGTGTGAAGCAAATTTTGAATATGGAAAGATAATAAATGCACTTCAGAAAGGATCTTAGATCTACAGCTGTCATTCCTTACTTGCAGAATAGAATACTAAAAGCTTTTACATCCTTAACAAAACCTCATTTTTGCAAAATTTCTTCCAAGAAAAAAAAAAAGCAGCTTCTATTGCCTGAATTCAAACTGTACTTAAACACATCTTTTTTCAAAATCAAGCCTGCCATTAAATAAAGGGTATATTTATTAAATGTGGGTGTTAGATAATCAGAATTGTAGAATGGGTACAAGCTGTGCTTTTTCATCCTAGACATTTACAGCAATTGATTCCAGTTTTCCAGCAAGTGGAGAAAGAGTTCAGTCAAAAAAATATTTGTTTTTAGTGTAAAATATGCACTTTAAAGTGTTCTTTATATTCAAGGATTTTCATATTTGCTATAAAGGAGGCAACACTCAAATGAACAAAGCATAAATATAAACTTGAACAAGTTGTTCATGGCTGCTTTCCCTTCTTAAAAAAAGAAAAAAAAAAAGAAAAAAACTTTTGTCATGTCATAATCATGATTATTTTCAAGGGCTGCCATTTGACAGTCCCACACAGTGTAGGAGGGGTGAATGAAAGCTGCTTCTTCTGCCTTCAGCCTGAAGCACACAGCAGACTCACACAACAAGCAAGAGCTGAGAGGACGTTATATAGCATTATCTCAGTCATTGTCTAATGATGCTTTGAGTTGTCCTTAGATTTCATTTTGTTTTTCAGGGGGTTTCAAAAAGAGTAAGCCTCTCTTGCCTTCTAACTCCAGTGAGCCACGCTTCATGCTTTTAACTATGTGCTTCATTTTGGCCTGCATTTCAATAAACATGAGGCACGAAGAATGATTATGTTGTTCAGGCAAATATAAAACAATCTTCTGTTAGACTGGATTTCTCTTCCCCTGCAGACAGCCTACACAAAGCCATGGGCATTATTATCATGGGTATTATTCAGATCTCAGTTATATTCTTGAGGTCTGACTGACACTGACACTGACTTATGGCAGCTTACACAGATGATTCCTGAACCCTTGCTGACAGGCTAATGGAATCCATGAAATCCTAAGCAGTAGTTCATTTGTACTGAATTGCACCTGAAAATATAGTATGTGGGTAGATTTAAGTGTCTGTGTCCAGTCTTTCAGCAACAGCTTGTGCAACCAATTTTATGCATATAAGCAAACCCAGAGTTTTATTTGGAGTAAAACTAAATGTCTTAATTAGTTCTCTTACCATTTATACTGAAAATATTTCTAACTGATGCACTTTATTATTTATGCTCTCAGACATTATCTATTACTATTTTTAAAAGTTTCAGTTTACAGTTGCACAAAACAGGAGTCTGATCCAGCTTTCTCTGAAGTCATAGAATCATAGAATCATGGAATCATAGAATCACAGAATGGTTTGTGGTGGAAGGGACCTTAAAGCCCACCCAGTTCCAACCCCCTGCCATGGGCAGGGACACCTCCCACCAGATCAGGTTGCCCAAAGCCCCATCCAACCTGGCCTTGAACACCTCCAGGTATGGGGCACCCGCAGCTTCTCTGGGCAACCAGTCAGAGGGCCTCACCACCCCCTGACTAAAGAATTTATTTCTAATGTCTAATCTAAACCCACCCTCTTGCCATTCCCCCTTGTCCTATCACTCTACTCCCTGACAAAGAGTCTCTCTCCAGCTTTCCTGTAGACCCTCTTTAGGTACTGGAAGGCCGCTGTAAGGTCTCCCTGGAGACTTTCTTCTCCAGGCTGAACAGCTCCAGCTCTCTCAGCCTGTCTTCATAGGAGAGGTGCTCCAGCCTTCTGATCATTCCCATGGCCCTTGTCTGGACTTGCTCTAACAGGTCATAGAATCACAGAATCATAGAATCATATGTTCAAGTCTTTCTTGTGTTGGGGGCCCCAGAGCCAAGCGCAGCACTCCAGGTGGAGTCTCATGAGAGGTGAGTAGAGGGAGAGAATCACCTCCTTGCTTTGGTGTGTGACCATCCAGCCAATTCCTTACCCACTGAGTGGTCCATCCATCAAGTCCATGTCTTGCCAATATAAAGACAAGGACATGAGCCAGCAATGTGCAGTGGTGGCCAAGAAGGCCAATGGTATCCTGGGCTGCATTCAGAAGAGTGTTGCCAGCAGGTCAAGGGAGGTGATCCTCCCCCTCTGCTCAGTCCTGGTGAGGCCACAACTGGAGTATTTTGTCCAGTTCTGGGCTCCCCAGTACAAGAGGGACATGGGGCTCCTGGAGTGAATTCAGAGGAGGGCTACTAAGATGATTAGAGGGTTGGAGCACATGATGCATGAGGACAGGCTGAGAAAACTCAGTCTGTTTAGCCTGGAAAAGAGAATACTGAGGGGAGACCTCATCAATGTGTATAAATATCTGAGGGAAGGGTGTCGACAGGATGGAGCTGGTCTCTTTTCAGTTGTCCATCACGACAAGAGGGAACGGGCACAAACTTAAGCACAGGAGGACCCGGTTGAATATGAGGGGGCAGTTCTTTACTGTGAGGGTGACAGAGCACTGGGACAGGTTTCCTGGAGTCTCCTTCTCTGGAGATATTCAAAACCTGCCTGGATGCCATCCTGCACAACATGCTCTAGGTGATCTTCCTTGGCAGGGAGGTTGGACTGGGTCATCTTCAGAGGCCACTTCCAACCTTGGCCATTCTGTGATTCTGTGATATCATGAAGGACATTGCCAAGTGCCTTGTGCAAGTCCAGATAGATGATGTCAGTTGCTCTTCCCCTATCTAACAATGCTGTAACCCCACTGTAGAAGGTCACCAAATATGTCAGGCACAATTTACACTTAGTGAAACCATGTTGGCTGTCAGCAATCACCTCCTTACTTTCCATGTGCCTTAGCACAGTTTCCAGGAGGATCTACTCAACAATCTTGCCAGGCACAGAGGTGAGACTGACTGGCCTGTAGTTCCCCTGGTTTTTCTTTTTTCCCTTTTTAAAATGGGGGTTATGTTTCCTCTCTTCCAGTCAGTGGGAATTTCACCAGACTGAAGTCATTATATGTGCATTACCATGGCTATTGTAGGTGAGCACTGAGATTTTACGCAGTTGGATTCATATACATTGAGTGTCAGCACACCCAGCTGTGTTCACACCACAGACCCTAATAGCACCTTTATACTAGTCCTGTCACTTCCATCCTCCAGCTTATTTACCATCTTCTTGCTGCCCATGCGAAGTATGTTGTTTTGTACTAGCAGTGCAGGACATTGTTATTCCTTTGGTATTTTGTATTTTTTTTTCTAGCCATGAAATGCAGTGGAAGCAAAGAATGGAAAGTGTGGAGAGTAAAGGAGGAGGGTAAGTATGACACCTGAGTGAAAACTTTAGCCCCTCTTCCTTGCAGCTAAACATTTCACAGATACCAACCGTTTTCAGCCTTCTACCTGACCAGCATCCCAGAATACTCTCACTTTGAGTGTTTTGATACTCTGAAGCTTGGAACAGAATCTACCTGGATCCCATTTTTTGCATGGATATTGCCAGGATGCATCCACCCTGCAAAACCTCTAATCACAATTTAGAAGCATGCTGTGATGGGACCATAACAGTCTAGACGCATGCCACTGTCACAAGCTGTCAAGTCTTTATATTTTTTTATTTTTTCTACTTCAACCCCAGCAGGCAGCCAAGTGCAACCCAGCCTCCCAGGTGGGATGGGGGAGAGAATGGGAAAGGTAAAAGTGCAGGAACTCCTGGGTTGAGACAAAGACAGTTTACTAAAAGTGTAAGGTAAAGTAAAAGTCATGCGTGGAAGCAAAGCAAAGCAAGGAATTCATTTACAACTTCCCATTGGCAGGCCACTCCCAGGAAAGCAGGGCTCATTGCATGTAACAGTTTATTTGGAAGACAATTTCTTCACTTCAAACATTCCCCTCCTTCATTCTTCTTTCCCACAGCTGTTGTAGCTGAGCATGATGCCACGTGGTATGGGACATCCCTTTGGTCAGCCCTGGTCAGCTGTCCTGGCTGTGTCCCCTCCCAGCTCCTCCTGCACCCCCAGCCTCCTCACTGGCAGGGCAGCACAAGAAGAACAGTCCTTGGCTCTGTGTAAGCACTGTTCTGCAACAATGAAAAACTTCGGTGTGTTATCAACACTATTTTCATAAAAATTCCAAAACGCAGCTTTATGAAAGCCTCTATGAAAAAAATTAACTATCCCAGCTAAAACGATGACAAGTTGTTCCCACCTTGGCACATCTCCATATAAAGGTTAGTTTTATATAAAAACTTTCTCTCTCTCTCTCTCTCTCTCTCTCTCTCTTTTTTTTTCTTTTTTTTTCTTTTTTTTTTTTTTCCTAAAAGTTACTATTTCCTTGGGACAGAAAAAGTGCTGAAGGAGATGTGGCCTTCTGTGCCCCTAATATTGCATTCCTTGCATCTTTAACTCTGTTTCAGACAGCCAAACCTGTTAAAGTCTATAGTTGCTACCCAGGTTCACAGCTGCTGGCCTATCCCACTGCTTTTCTGACTTTGATGGCATTAGTGCAAAGTTACAAAGACAGGGAAAAAGTAACTCCATTTAGACATTTGTAGACTGACAGTTGCTAGTTATCACCAATGACTTTAGTGACTTGGAGTCATTGTGAATTGCTGTTTGAAACAGGTATGGGTAAATCTGCAGCTGGTAGTGCCTACTATAATCTAGGATAACTAGAAAAAGTTCAAAGAAAGGAAACTTGGATGATCGCATGACTGAAATGGATGCCAAAATAATAGGCTAGGACCACCCAAAGTGGAAAAGAGAAGACTGAGGCAGGAGATAATACTGAAATATTACACAAACATAATATGAAATTAAATATAAAGTAATAGTACTAAATACACAATATAAAAATCATACAAAAACAATGAATAAGGAATCATTATTCACTATTTCTTATAATAACAGATCCACTCAACACCAGCTGAAACTGTCAGGTAAAAAGGTTGAAAACAAGACAGTTAAATTAAGATCTCTAGCCAATATTTGCCAACTTTATTTTTTCTATAATGGTTAATCTACTTATGTTGCCATTTCAAAACTGAGTGAGAGACTATGTATAAGAAAATCAGCCTTAACAGCTACATATTGTAACAAGTGCGGGCAACTGAAAATAAGATTCAGAATGGTGTGAGGGATCTTTATTGTCCTTTGTAAGACCTGGCATGAAAACTAGAAGTATTTGTCACCATTGTTTAACAGCAGGTATCTTCTTCTTCAAAGAATCAACATTTTCTCTTCTGCCTGTGCTGCTAGTTATATCAGATAAATCATGATTCCCCAGATAACTCCTTCATTAAGTAATACTGAAGATACCTGCAAAAGGAGCTGAAATAGTCACCCTTTGACATGGAAATAAGCTGTGCACTGGCAGCTGCAATGGCAGATGCAATTGAGAAGGAAGCTTTTTGTCCTGCTTTCAGCACTCCCAGCAAACTATGAAGGGCTTGCTGAATGCCAAGCAGACATATGGGAAACTGGACCTTTGTCACAGAGGGCTCAAACTTCACTAACTGGCAAAAGTCATTGAAAGAGAAGAGTGAGTGAGATTTAAGGAAAGAAAAAAAAAAAAAAAAAGTGATGCCAGAGAGCCTGAACTACTTCGAATTGGGACAGCATAAGGTCTTTTTGTATTCAGAGCACTGTAATACTGTTAAACGTCATATCCTTATGATTATTAAACTAGTATTTATTTCAGTAAAAAACAGTTATACCAAGACCATCAGAAAAATGCAATATAAAAATGATACTTACATTTTTATTATTCTTCAGTATGTCATAACAGAAAAGTAATTTTAGGGAGGACATAATAAAAAAATTATATCAAAACATACAATAAAACAATCTCTTTTGCACTTTGGGGACTGTAAATAGCTCTCAAAATAAAGCTGCCAAGCTTCTGGCTGTCAGTGAAAAGTCTACAATAGCTCAAGCTAAGTGAAATACTCTAGTTGCATTAAACTGGTGGAACTCTGCATCTTGCTGTTATAAATCCTTAATGGAGTAACAGCCTTATCAACCTTATTGCCTATCAGACACCTACTGTATCTTTTTCCAGTATTGGATCAAAATAATATAGGAAAGAGGCCTAGGAGAAATAGTATATTAAGAAGCAGAGGAATGGGTGGAGTGGGACTGAGGTCTGGATTACAAAAGCACAGTATTTGCCTGATGAAACAAGTTCTGGAAGAACTATCATTATTTAAGTGGCATGGTAATAAAAGATACAACTAAAACTAACTTCTTTCTATTCTTTCCTTCCTTCCCCAAAAGCATGCAAAGTCATGAGCCTGATGTGTGATTTTTTTGCACTGGTAATTACAAAAATATTATAATTTAAAAAACTCAGAGCTATCCAAACTGGTTGCAGTGGGAATCTTCTGGCAAAGCAGACCAATACAAAGCACAATCACTACGGAAAATAATCCTCTTCCCCCTAACTGCAGAAATGAGTCTACAGGGGAGACATAGATATAAAGTGATAAAGACAATAAAGATTGTTCTGGGTATCCTAATGATGGAAGGAAAAGGCCTATGCTTTTTCTAGGCCTCATCAGGAAAGAGGAATAGCCTATCAGTTTACAGATGGTGCAAAGACAGAGTTTGCTGAGTTAAAGACAAATAGAGGGTGAAGTGAGAAATGCTAAAAATGATCATATGTATGCCAATAAATATAAAGCTGCTATGGAGTGACAACCTACCTTAAATTAAAAGGGAAGATAACACTAAAGCATAGCCAGATGGAGAGAAATGACCAAGCTTGTTTGTTTTGGCTGGTTTTGATTCACCTTTCTTCCTTCACTAGCAGGTAGGTTGAGTCTTGTTATTATACAGAGTTGAAGACACGGGAGACAAAAATGCACCCTGTTGCTCAGTCAATAAAGTAACTGACTTCAGTAGAAACAGATTTCACCCAGGGTCTTCTAAATACAGAAGAACATCTCAGATCAGGGGGTATTTCTTGGTCTTCTTTTTCAGCCTAAGATGCTACAACTGGATTAATTCTAAGACAAAGTACAAGGCAATTTCATTTAAGCTGAGTTGTAATGCAAGATATGGAACAGCTCTGTAGGTGTCTTAACAATGGAACATTCTGTCTCTACCCTAGATAAAAATACAGAGTGGACCTTTTACCCCTCAGACTATAGGGAATAAAGATGACTGAATACCAGATGTCTCACATCTGGTACCATGAAATGTTTAACATTTTGCTTGCAGAACTGTGTTTGTCGGAAACAAAGAAAATGCAGTAAAAATGGATCTTTTCACAGTCAGGCTATTTTTTCCGCTGTAATGACTTCTAGATCCTTTAAAGAGAAGATCTTTCTTTGAGATGTTTTCAAGATCCTTGAAAAAGAATTGAGGACTGTTTTTACTGATTCATTTTATTATTTTATGTTATTTATTTTATTTTATCATTTATTTACATTGAAAGACTTGTAGGAAGCAAGTTGCTTGATCCTAACATCCTCTTGACGACTCTCAGAGATAACTCTGAGATAAAAGACTTGTATTGTGAACAAGAGCTTGTTACTTTTAAAACTTCAGATTACTTTTCATTTCTCATGGAGAAGCATAAAGCTTTCCTTAGCATAAAATTTTAGATACTGCACTTAAGCGTTAAAAGCATTGTTTTTCCCAGTGACTTTTATATTGACCTTCAGTAATCAAACACTGTTTTTTCACAACCCAGAGATAATTATGCCTATTATCTAACAAATAAAGTTAGAATCCTCATAAAATGCTTCAGAGACGTTACTTCAAAATTAAGTCTGGAAATAGGCTAGTTATTATGGATTTTCTATTTTCATATGCTACCTTTAATGTGCACTACTGACAAAAATCAACAAACTTGCTTCAGTAAAAAAACAGTATTTTTTCTATGTAGGATTTAATGCTAGTAAATAACAACTTGTGACTGTGGGTCACCGGTAGTTTCATTTTATTAAGTTTCATTAAAAAAAATAAAAATCCAAATCCACCTATCTGTCTAGATAGGTGGATAAACGTTCTAGGAGAAGGTTTCTTATAATTTTCTGATATATATATATATTTTTTTTTTCGAGTCAAAGGAGAAAGACTTTAAACATGGAAGTAAAACCAATCTGGGGAGGGCAGAAACAGTGAAAAGATTGAGAAGAGAATGCTGTTTCACTCTTGAAGACAGTCATAGACAATAGAGAGGAAAAAAGAAATGGTGACAGATCACCATCAATGTCATGCTTCTCACTGTTTCTAATTTTTACAGATTTTTCGGTAAAAAAAAAAAAAAAAAAAAAATTCAAGGCATTTTTGGATTTTGCTCAAAAAATCAGTAAAGTGCAAGTCTATTAAAACAGCAGTACCTGAAACATCGTGAATGTAATTCAAACTGTTCCAAGCCTGCTACAAAACCATTTAAACACACTGAATCAAATTATACTTCAAAACTGTTTTTGGTGCTCCCTAGCAACAGTATTAATTGCCTAACACAAACTAAACTCTCTGCAAAATCTTAATAAGCCAGGATGTTATTTAACTACAAAAGAAATTTCAGCTAAAACTCTAGAAGAGTGTGTCAGTCAATAATACAATAGAACACCTTGTTTCATTGAAGCCATTAGTACCAGGCAGCATATAAATATATATCCATATATATATATAATATATATGCATAGTATACGTACAATCAGCTGTACATTCAGTAGATTAAAATATGTTAATGTTGCAAGGAATCAGTTCATGTGCATTTCAAATGTACCCGAGATATTCAGGTGCTTTTGATTCCCATTGAGTCTGCTTGGATTTAGCTAGCAACACAACTATTCATATTTGTGTCAATATCAACATCCTCTCCCACTGGCATCCTCCAGACACTGTCCCCACAGCAGGGACAAATAACATACATCATTGCAAGCAGATGAAAGAGCCATCAAAGCCACACTTCAGGATTTAATTATGTGTCCAGTTTGTTTAGATAATGAAGATCACAGTCAATTTGATATAGGAGGTATTCACTGGCAAAGTGCTTTGAGGTATAACGAAAGAGCCAAATTCAAGTTTTCTGATGATGTGGTACAAGTTATGTCTCGGAAAAGCTTTATTATGATATTTATGTATAGACTAAAACAGTTAGCTCTCTAAAGACCACTGACAAAACTGGATTGTAACACTCTCCTTGTAGTCCTTGTTTTTACCATTTTTAATGGTGAAAGCATCTTCACAGTTTTATGTCTGTTGCCCTTTTATTTTATTGACTAAAAGGCTTTCTTGTAGCCCACTTTTCTGTTCTTAGTAAGAACTCTTCTCTGCCTGGGCTATCCATCCTACTGTAGCACTCCCAGAGCTGGCTTCAGGGCCAACCTGGAGGAATGGCCAGAAACTCAATCAGGAGTGCTTAAATAGCAGCATAAGGCACCCAGTCCACACTCAGGGTAAGAAAAGAGGCCTTCACCTCACCTTCTAAAGCACCCAGCTTTTGGTTCCATCTCCAGACTTCTGAGAATACCGCCCCCCCCCGCTTTTTTTTTTTTTAATGTCGCTTCATCTTTGGTTTCTTGCCCATTAATACCACATCAGCTTGCTACTAGATCAGCTCACCATACAAGTTTGATATTTAGGGGTGAGGCAGAACTATATGTCCTTTTGATTACCCAGAACACAATATATAGTGTTTAACTGGCCTTTTGTCATCTACATGAAGATAGATACCTGATCCAGTCAAAGATCTGATGGGACAAAGGTGCCCCTTCAGAAATTTTTATGAGTTTGAACTGGCAGAGTGAACTGAGTAAAACTCACTGTGGCAAAGAGGAGGGCTGTTTTGTACACATATGCCTTGGGGATCTTTTATTTGCTGTTCTGCAGTGCTCATTGATACTTGGTAGAAGTCCATAAAGGCCCCTGTACCAAAACCGTAATTATCTGAGATTGCCCATTTGTAGACAGGTCTACATGACGTACAGGTGTGAAGTTGATTATACAAGCAGCAGTTGGCAGAACTGGAACCAGTATGATGCACAGGCAAGTAATGAAAGGAGAGGGAAACAGGCTATGGAAAAGATGGGAGATAGTAAGATACAATATTGTGAGTGTTTTGTTTTGTTTTGTTTTGTTCTTTTTATAATAAAGGGATCTTGGAGGACAGGACACAGCCCTCCTAGGGTGAGGACTGGTCAATTTTTGCCTCCTGTGGCTGAGAATACAGACATGCAGACTACCAAGTGGTGTTAAATGAGGTGCAGGGAGAGATATATCCCTTTTAGTTCCAATAGAACATAAATTCCTCGTCATTGTAATTTGGAAAATACTCCAAAAACTATATTAAAAACTGATTTGGGGTTCCTTAAAATCTGTGCATTTACTAGCAATGTTTATAGTGAATCAGCTTTAAAGTTAATTCAGAAAAAAAGCATCTTATTTCTACAGAAAAGAAATGTGGCAAACACTGGGGTTTGATCAGATATTTTTCTTCAAATCCACATTTTGACCTGTTTGACTATTCATTTAGAATTTCCAAGCCTTTTTATTATTTGTGTAATCCTGTATGGGAGCTGCTATCTACAGGTTTTGGATTTATTATCTCAGGCTGCACAAAAGGACCATAAGATAACCTCCTCCCCTACCATTCTGTTATGGCTGATAGCAACTTTAAACATTCTAATAATGGAAAAGATCAGAGCTTGGCTGAGCAAGCTGCTGGCTTTTTTAAAGAGTATATACTAATACTGCAACAAACCAGAGCCAGGAATGGAAGAGGAAAAGAGAATAGCTGGGGGGGAGGGGAGCAGGAAGAAAGCATGGAAGGCAGCAGGCAGAAAATCCTTTTAATACAGTGTCACACTTTGGAAAATCAACCAAAGTCTAAAATGAAAAAAAGGAAAATTCAAACCAATTCTAAAATGTGAAGCTATTTCAAGCCACACAAGTGCCTTGGAAGGCTTTCCAAGATGACTCTTGCTGACAGTGACTAAGGCAGGACTAGCTGTAAGCTTGCCTGCAGCTACATTTGTCCTGTTTTATACTCTTCAAGGTCAGCTGTGAGTGTCACAAAGTGCACGTGTCTCCTTCAAACAATGCACCCTTTTTTTGTATCCTACTGCACACATTTTTTATTTATCTCTCTGCAAATGAGAGACATGGTTATGCCAGAAGAAAATTGTTCAGCAGCAGTGAAGGTCAGGAGCTGAACAGATTTGTTTAACAAACCGTCTCAGTACTACCTTTTTAATCCTCTGAGAGAGGAACAGAGCAGAAGTGCTGTTAAAATTCAGTCTACTTCATTATTAATTTGCCTCTTTTTCTTCCCTATTAACTCATATGCCATAATACCTTCCACCTCTACGCAATGGCCCTAGGCAAAGCCAGGTTATGGCCTTAAGTGAGAAACATGTCTGTGTCTTACAGGAGCTCTCCAACTTGAGGATACCATGGGTCCTCCAGCTGAGTGAAACACCCACACATACCCCATCACCCTCATTCCCATACCCCAAAAAACTCTACAGGGAAATGCAGGATGCATCCACAGCATTAAATTCATTTTTTATTTCAAACTCAGCAACTACCTTCTGTGTTCACACAAATGTGGACTCACCATGATCCCCCAGCTCTGGAGATGCATGGAGTAGCATGACTTTAGCACAAGCACGGACTCTCCCACATGCAATCTCATCTGCATATTTAATGCAAGCTTAACAACATACAATGCACCACAAGAGCAGCTGATACTTTTTCTGAGCAGAGCCTGTGGGTAAGTGTTGGGGTATAACCAGCACCAGACCAAAAACATTTGGAAAATAGGATTTCAGGTGTTAAATTTATTCTTTGATCCACAGAACAGATCTACACAATTTACAACCCACAAGGAATTACATATATACAATGCATGCATTCACACAATCTGAGAAAACAGTTAAATACCTAAATTAAAGCATAGAGTAAAACTGACTAAAAAGTTGCAGAAAAGCTGTTATAAACAGCTAATAACAAAATAACTTACTGATTGGGTCCATCATGTAACTGCCTGTACATGTGAACTAATATCTGAAGCTTTATACTAAAATATTTCATCCTGATGAGGCTGGCAAGGCAGGAGATGGTGGGAAAGGAGGCCTGGAAGAAAACAAGATGGTAGAAGTCTCTTGGGATTCATGGGCTTCCTTGGTGCAATTATTTGATGAGAGCCTTGGTTTGCAGTCACTAAGAAGGTTTGCTCCCAAGAAGGGCAAAACTGAGCAGCCCCTGGGGGTAGGATTTTTTATTAGCTAAATTCTGGGGAGCAGGGTTCTTTGTTACAACCAGGGTGGGGTCTTGGGTGGTGAAAAGGAGAGTTCTTATCCTCGATATGTCCATCAGGATGGACATAAATATTAGACTTGTGAGTATATTACTTTCTCATGCATGCTTCTCTATTTATCTATTTTTTAGCCACCCTGAAGGAACTGTACTCAAATGTTTTCTTGCAGCTCATAGAGAGGAAGGCACATCAGGGTGGGACCCTGTTATGTCTCTCATAGTACTGAACTTATAGAACTTATGTGGCACATGGGATTCACAGTCCAGAAACCTCCTCCTTAGCTCATGCCCCTGCTTTTTCTTCTGAGTGATGGTGGCTTGCTCATAAAAAAGACAAAAAAAAACAAAACAAACAAACAAACAAACAAAAAAACTACAAATATCCCATGCCGAAAAAGATGGTGCTGTCACTGATACTCTGCTTCTTATACAATATCCTAATGTTTAGATCACTCATGCCAGTGATGGACAGATGTCAGAATAATATCTCATGTCAGTCACATCCTTTCCCTGATGGAAAAAAAAGCCATAACCACCAACAGAGAGCATCTCCTCCCCCCTCACGTTGGTACTAGCACACAAGCTGTCTTGCAGCACTCCCATTCAGGAAACTGATAAACCTGAAATCTGATCACATATTTCAGCTAGGTCACGCTGAATGCACCCCCGTGTTTATATGGATGTGGATCTTTAGCAATGTTCAAACCTGAAAGAACATTTTGCAATAAAACAGGAGACTTTTAGGGGGGGTTTTATGACTGAAGAGACACATCTGTGTCTCCACATGACTGTTCAGAAAACCTTTTAAATGATATGTCCACTTGGATTTTTCAGAGAACCTAGAACGGAATAACAGAACTGTATTAGTACTGTATTAGTATTTTATTAGTATTAGTATTTTATTTTTTATTTTCAGAGGTGGGAGAATGAGCAATAAAAGACAGTATTTCAGAAACAAAATGTCACCTTTTCATATTATATTATAATCAATGAAAATCCTTCTGGAACTTCGTCAGAGCACCAGAAAATCATCCCAAGTTTAACAAAAAATATGGTTACCTTTTTTTTCAGAACAAGCTCTTTCTACTTTTTCCCCAGGCATGTTGTAAAATCTATGCACCAAAGGTCATGTTACAGGCTATAAAGGATGCAGTAGCTGAAATCACTGTATTTTTCTTCAAGAAGCCTGAGATGATCTCTTGATTCCACCTTCTTGTTTACGGTAATGAATTCACTTCATAGGTTGGGTATTATTGTTATTTCTTCTATGTTTCTACGCAATTACTGTTCTTGCTTTAGTTCTCTGATTTCTGATTAAGCATCATGCTTGATAGTGACTTCAAATATTTTCAAGTAGCAGCTGAATTCCACCCTATTATCTTTATTAACCAAACTTCTGATTGCTACTTTAGCAGTGGTCGTCTAGGAGTGCTGAAAAAGTAAGAGGCGTAAATCTTTCAAAAACCAGTCCCAGAATGAAAAGTCTTTCCTGGGGACTGTTTTAAGCTGGTTTTATACCTTGTTAGTGAAGATGCAGTGGCCTTTTGACACAAAAAGAGTCTCATTAAAACTTAGATGTCAGTGAACTCTCTTGATCAGGATTGATTTCTATTTCATTGTGTTGTGCTTAATTGAGAGAAAAGAAGCAGTATTGGAGTAAACTATCCAAAGGTTATTTATTTAAGTACAATAATATCTGCTCAATCAAGAGACCCCACAGGATGGCTTTTTGTTCTGACTAAGATATATAACTGATTAAAGGTTTCAAACCAACTCCCTCCCAAATCAATGGGAGCTTTCTCCAACAACTTCAATGGTTGTCGATTAGGCCTGCAGAGAGGATGCTCTTTCATAATCGAAAATGTTCCCAGCTTGCTCTGTTTTTTGGAGGTAAATTTCTAGTTCAAATAGGAGAAAGAAGATCCTGAGACAAGATGTTTTTTCAGAGATTTCCAAGGCAGAAAATTTTTGCAAAGAGGAAAAGTCAGGAGTTACTTCTGAGAATTTCTGCATAAGACCCATTTATTCAAGCTGGTGTACTGAACTGGGAATTACAAGTGTATGTATAGGAATCCATAGAACAAGCAGGAGGTTTGCCCCTATTTGTGCTTGAGAATGCATTTAAATAAATGAAGTAGATTAATAAATAAGAGCAGAAGAGCTTTAAAGGATTACAAAAGATTTATTTCTTTATATTTTTTCCTTCACAAGTGTTGGTGAGTTGAAGAGAACTAGAGAACTACCACGTTAAATTTTACCCAAGCTATTGTTTCCTCTTGTAAATACTTGAAGTCATTTAATTTTAAGGAATATTTTAAGAGTCTGGGTCTTGTATTCAAAATGACTAACTCAAACCACTTAACAGAGCTGAGTTTTCATAGTTTCTTGATTTAATTCATTAACTTCTTGTGACTTAAGGATGTAGGCTGTAAATCCATACCCTTCAACAAGATGCAAGTCTTTCAATGATTAAAGGCAGTTAGAGTCCAAATTGCATCATTTAAGACCCAAACTAGCCAGAGGAAAACCCATATGTATTTCCAAAAAGGTCAGAAGAGACAGGAGCTGGCAGCTTCAGGTATGGCTGGCTTAAATTACTGCCTGCTCTAGCAGGTGAATCAGGTATATTGTGTCCCCCAATATGTTCATAGTTTGATTTGGCTATATAAAAAGAGAAAAATTGGGCACACAAACAACAATTGTCCATATCCATGAAGGTTTTAACTGTCATTAATGCACTGCCAGCAATATGGAAGAAAAGATTAGAGAAGGAAGGGAAGGGAAGGGAAGGGAAGGGAAGGGAAGGGAAGGGAAGGGAAGGGAAGGGAAGGGAAGGGAAGGGAAGGGAAGGGAAGGGAAGGGAAGGGAAGGGAAGGGAAGGGAAGGGAAGGGAAGGGAAGGGAAGGGAAGGGAAGGGAAGGGAAGGGAAGGGAAGGGAAGGGAAGGGAAGGGAAGGGAAGGGAAGGGAAGGGAAGGGAAGAAGGTCCTCATTCCACACTGATCTGAGAAGAGCAGGTGGATATCAGACCATTTAGAGGAGAATTAATGGATGCTTAAATTCCCTGGTTTTTGTGAGTAGCTGTTTTATTTTCTCAAAGAGACTTAGGAAACAATCAGAAGCAGCTCTCTGTAGACTAAGTGATTTAACGTCTACTAATCACTAAGGAATTTGACCCAATTTGATGCCCTAATCCTGAAATGGCCATGCTGGATTCTTCTCACATTATTTCTTTTGCAAAAGCCAGAAGCCCGTGTTTCTGCTACAAAGCCATTGTGTGCCTGAGCAAGGCTGAAACCTACCAACGTGGAGCTTGGAGCTGACTGTACTCAGTGTAACCACAATGGTTTGTGACAGTCATCATCTTGTATACTGTCAACTGATGACTTCCTATAACCCAGGACTCCCTGCTTCTGCCAAAAAATTTTAATCACTTGGTTACACTCTGTCACTTGCTTTCTTTACCTCCATGAATGTTACATTCTTTCCTGCACTTTGACACAACTGTAAGAGGTTAGGTAGAAGACATCATCACATGGGAAGTGATGGAAGATCATGGAACAGATCCTCCTAGAAGCAATGTTAAGGCACATGCAAGACAAGTAGGTGATCGGAGACAGCCAGCATAGCCTCACTAAGGGCAAATCATGCCTGACCAATCTGGTGGCCTTCTGTGATGGAGTAACTGCATCAGCAGACAAGGGAAGACTGACCGATGTCACCTACCTGGACTTCTGTAAGGCTTTTGATACAGTCCCACATGACACCCTGATTGGAGAGAGATGGATTTGAAGGGTGGACCATTCAGTGGATAAGGAGTTGGCTTGAAGGTCACACCCAGAGAGTGGTGGTCAATGTCTCTATGTCCAGGTGAAGGCCGGTGATGAGTGGCATCCCTCAGGGGGTCTGTCGTGGGACTGGTACTGTTTAATATCTTTATCAACAACATGGATGGTGGGATTGAGTGAACCCTCAGCAAGTTTGCAGAAGGCATTAAGCTGAGTGGTACAGTTGATACAACAGAAGAAGTAATGCCATCCAAAAGGACCTGGACAAGCTACAAAAGTGAATCCATGTGAACCTAATGAGGTTCAACAAGTCCAAGTGCAAGGTGCTGCACCTGGGCCGGGGCAATTCCAGACACGAGTACAGACTGGGTGTAGACCTCATTGAGAGCAGCCCTGCAGAAAAGGACTTGGCTGTTCTGGTGGATGAAAAGCTTGACATGTGCCAGCACTGTGTGCTTGCAGCCCAGGAGGCCAACTGCATCGTGAGCTGCATCAACGGAGGAATGTTCTGTATTGGTGGAGGGAGGTGATTGTCCCTTCTGTGCTGCCCTTGTGAGGCTCCACCTGGAGTACTGTGCCAGGTCTGGGGCCCCCAGCACAAGGATGTGTGGCTGTTAGAGCAAGTCCAGAGGAGGGCCACAAAGATGATCAGAGGGCTGGAGCACCTTTCCTGTGAAGAAAGATCTTATTGCAGCTTTTCAGTACTTACAAGAGGCTTATAAAAAAGATGGAGAGCAACCTTTTCCTTTCTCAGATAATGACAGGACAATGAGGAATGGTTTTAAATTAAATGAGGAGGGATTTATATTAGATAATAGGAGAAAAATCTTCATTCAGCAGGTGGCAAGGCACTGGAACAGGTTGCCCAGAGAAGCTGTGGATGTCCAATCCCTGGAGGTGTTCAAGACCAGGCTGGATGAGCCCCTGGGCAACATGATCTAGTGCATGAGATCCATGCCCATGGCAGAGTGGGGTTGGAACTGGGTGATCTTTAAGGTACAACCCAAACCATTCTATGATTCTAAGAATAATGTTGTTTTTTTTTTCTGAGTGAGCATCAAATGGCACAATGTTAATGTATCCCACTATTTTGCATGCTCATACTTTTGAATGAAGAATTACTTTGAACATGGAATATAATACAAAATGCCAAGTAAGTCTTGAGTAATGCCAGCTTCAAGAGAATTAGTGGGCTATGGTGAGAAGAAACATTCTTGGCATCTCACAGTTTTGATCCCCTTGGCTAAGCTGTTTGCTTTTAACCATTTCTTAGAAAATGGTTAAAATTTCAATTTCAGGTTGAAAGCATCATTACTGTTATTGCATTTATGATTATAGTACCTGTGGACATGTCAGCACAGCATTTTTAGTATGCATAATTCTATATAAAGAGAAAACAAAAATACAATCTGCCTCTTTTTTTAAGAACACCTTTTAAAATGCTAGGCCTCAGTATTTTTACTTGTTTGGAATGAAGATTTTCAATCCTCTATTCTTGCCCTAGGATTAGAAAAAAACATCCAGACAATGATCAAACATTATTTTCATACAATTGAAAGATTGCAATGAATAACATTCTTGAAACATTTTTTTTTCCCAGAACTTTCTACATGCAGAAAAAAATATGCATATAAAACACAATGAGCCAATCCAAACATCAGTGAAAAATTAAAAGAATAAACAATATTTATTTGTTGTTATAGACTCACCTAGTTTGCTTCATGATAGTTTGAGCTGATAGTTTTGAGTTAAAAAAGGAAAACAGATACAACTGACCTGCTTGAGCAAAAATAACTTCATCTCTGTTAGATTCTCAGAATATCTGCTATCTCCTCAGGGGTCTCAGACAGCACCAGTTCCTTAATTTTTCATTCTTTTTTTTTTTTTTTTAAAAAAAAAAAAAAGTCTTGTGTGTACTCTTATTCTTTATAAAGCATCACCATCAAGCTGTTAGATGTTTACCAGACTTAGAGGATGTTTGTATTGCTTGTTAAGCTGAGGGCATGGTGCAGTGAGTCTTCTGAATGTCAGTTGGTGTGGATATTCACACACATATTTTAGATGCAAGGCAGTAGGATCTGGATTATTGGGGAAGTACTATTGCTTATTACCTCCCCAGTGCGACTGGCTCCTGTGCTGTGGGGTTGCTTATTCTTTTCTGTCCAAATCAAACAAATGAATTTGAACCATCTGTGCCTATAAATAATTATGCTTTAAGATCCCCTGTTTGACTTTGCATTAATATGGAAGATAATTAGCGATCTCAATGAGGAGATGGAGAACAGCAGAAATACCTTTCAGCTTGTAGAAGTTCTGTGCTGAAGCAGTTCACTGTCTATGCCGTTCCAGCACATTACCATAGAGCATCTTAACTTTCCTTGTTTGTTTACCAGAACTATATTCAGCAATTTCATATTTACCAGGTAATATATCTTAACAAGAAAAATTTACTAAAACTTGGTACACTGGAGAGAAAGGTAAATACCCATCCAAGTCAGCAAGAATGGTGCTTTGGCTTCATGGATCTCAGCTCCTACTCCCTTGGATTAATTCATGGAGAATTGGTTCAGCAGATAATATAGAGCCAATCCTTCACTATACCTCTGGCTTTGGAGAGAAACAACAGATCATGCTGTCTCCTTGTCCAGCTAGATGCAATACTGAATGCAGAGAAAAATCCTTCCTTACAAGAGGTGAAAGAGAAAGGTCCAGAGAAAGAGAAAACAACCCTGACAGTATCTTCAAGGAAGGAAGAAAAGATGAAATCCAGTATGGAAGGACCAAAGTGAAAATATTTTTAATGAGTGGAAAGAAACCTTCATTCTCACATTTTCAAGGCTCTAAATGGTCATTCTCCCTTCCCCAAGATTAATCTGTAAGGTTATTCTCCCATGACAGTCTAATAGCTCCTGCTCTTCTGACAGAAATCCATTTCAAACTCAAGCGTGGCATAATGGGTTTACATGATATTTTGAGTCCTCTCTGACATATATCACATATATCACATGCATCATTCATTTTGATTTTGTCAGCAATTTGTTTATTTTTCTTACTCCCTTCTTATTTGAACAGGACATCACTGTTTTATTTGCCATCTGTGAGCTCCATATGGTCACAGCTGATGAAAATAAGTCGTCTAAAAAAGATGACACCACTAAATAACCTTAGTTTGACTAAATACATTGTCTACTTCTTTTAGACTATCCTTCCCATGATTGAATGTCAAGACAGGGTTTGGAATAGCTGGAAAAAAATAAATGTTGCAATTCCAGTGAAATTTGCTGAAAACTCTCCAGAATTTAAGTTCTTTGGTATCTTTTTCCCTCGGGTAAGGCACATTCATATCAGCAATATTCCCTAAACCCTCAGCCCCATCAGAAACTAAAAGGAATTTTAAGAATGATCACATTTTTTCTCTTCTTGCCTTAGACACTTGAACCCCTTAAACTATATAGCTTATCTCTGACTCTGTCATCTTGTTTATGAAAACACCCATGTCAGTGGGATAAGCAGCATGGGAATCCTCTGGTGTGCACTCAGGCACCACAGAAACCTTTGTGTTTCTGAGGACTTTAGATGAGTGAGAAAGAACAAAACCAGCTGTATCTCCCTCCCACTTGTCTATCCCATCAACATCCTTTGCATTTAGTAGACAATAAAATAATCTTAAGCCTATATCTGTAGCAATAAGACCTTTTGACCTCTGTACTCTGCCTTCCCCAGAGGAAGTCTTAGCAACCACAATAGCATCTGTCAGGTGTCCCAGTGGAGCTCTCCAGAGAAGCTGCTTTTGCTGAAAACTCTTGAGAGGAGAGGCCAGGATTTGCTCCTGATATATTTTTACACTTTAGGGATATAATTAAGGCTGGCTTACATCTGTGAAACCACATTAAAGGTCTGGCAGACAGAGTCAGGACCTTTTAAGCCAGTGGGTTTCCAAGTTTGATTTTTGTAAGTTGTAATGTATGCCAGCATTACGTGGCTACAGCACTGCTAATGTACACATGAGTAGTGGTTTTAAAGATTTGTTAAAATCCCTAGTGTGTTGGATGAGGTTTTAAATATTGTTTTAAAAGATATTAAATTGAAATAATTAAATAATGTATTGCTTTTGCAATGCAACTAAAAGTCTATGTAATTAGAACAAGGGGTAATATACAATATTTAATTGTGGGCCTGGTGTTCTTTATAATGAAGTTTGAGTAATTAGTGGGATGATGACTGAGTACTTATTACTTAGTATGAGGTTTGTGTTCCATTGCAAAAAACATCAATCACTGCTTCGCCTCGACAGCTGTTATGGCAAAGTCTCTCTTTTTCTCTTTTCTTTTGACTCTTTTTGCACAATTTTACAGTTTTCACAATTTTACATTAAGCTTTTCACTGTCTGCCTTGATTGTTTTGACAAGCAAGGCCAAACTCTATTGTGGTCTATATAATGTAGCTTGAATGACTACTAAAAAGGAGATTTATTTTTCCTTTTGATAAAACTCTTTCTTTCATTGAGAGGCATGATGCAAAAATGGCAGGTTTAACAAAATTTTCAATATAGCTGCGCATCTATGATAATTTTACACCATGCCCATTTATTACAAAATTTAAAAGGCCTTTTTTTGTCATCTGGGAAATTTTTTCATATATTTCTTTTGGAGGATTCTTCCCATGCTTTCCCTTGCTCTTTAAGACCAAGAGGGAAAAATAATAATAAAAAATCATCATCTGAGATTATGTGGCCTGATCCTCTCAATTGTTTTGGAATGCAAAACAGTGAATCTTGTTTTGGTGTTTAGTTAGCAGCTAATACCAAAGAAATGCTCTTCTCAAAATGTTTGAAGAATATTGAGGCTATTCCCCTCAACACCACCCGAAGTTTCTTCAGTATCTATGATCAATCTGAACTTTTAAAATGAGGTCAAGTTGCTCACAAATTGATGGATTATGGCCCTTCTTTTTGTGGCTAGGGAAAAGGTAAAGGTGTTTTTTCATTTACTTCTTGCCATATACGTCTCTATTAAAGCCATGCTAAGGAACAAGCCAGAGCTATTTTAGTGACTGTGGAATAGCTGGCACTCTAAAGGTAACGAAAGGGTATTAACTGGCTCTTCAAAGGCTGAGTACTAATAAGCATTTCCTGACTACATCAAGACAGGTGTTCTTCATTCAACATCTGATATCATACAGGCCTTGAGGACTGACAGAATTAGTGTTTGGGGTGAACATGAAAAATGACAGCATCTTCTCAGTAAAATTAACAGGATTGTAGCACCTCCTTGCTAGCCAGCCACTCTAGGATATCCAACAGGTACTGCTTTTGATTTTCTATAAGGGTGTTTAATGGCCAGGCTAACATCAATAGGCTTCCCATTACACAACACACTGGTAAGGGACAAGCCATGTGTATAAGATAAAATATAACGAGAAGAAACTTTATCAGCTGCAACAAACAATGGCCTGCAATGATAGCTTCTAAAATGCAATGACATATATGCTACCTATGTGACTGGATGTTACAATGTTAGTAGAGGTAAAGAAAGGAGATACATTATTACTATCTGCACTGAAATGACCATAGTGAGGAATCTAGCAACTGTTCTACCTAACCAAGGGCATAAGGGTCAATTTTAAGATGCACAGACTAACAGTCTAACATCATAGCAACATCTTTCTAACAGAAGAAGGAGTAAAGGGCCTTTTGTGTAGATACAAATAGACTAGAGATCTGCCCTTTATCTTTTTCTTCTTTTCTTCTGAAGAAGCAGACAAAGATCAATCTGCATAAGAACTGTAGCCGTTGTTGGATAACACACTTGGTCTGAACTCTGCAACCTTTGTTTTTTATTCTTTTTGTTTGTTTGTTTGTTTGTGAGTTTTTATCCCATATTCAAGGAACAGTGAAAGTCAACCTTCTTTTACAAGAAGGCATTCTTGGTGAGACAAACGAAACATATCTGTGGCAAATTTGAAGCAAAGATTCAGTTCTGAAAAGATGCAAATCTGAAGTTGCTTCCTTGCTAGAGCTGGTCAAATGACTAAGGAACCTTCTCTTACAAACACTGTTGCTTGTGCTCAGATTGACTCATATAGTTGATTTAATTTATTTCAATCTAACTTTGCAAGATGCTGAGTGCCCTTGATTCTTAAGGTTTTAAATTAGGTTGAAAGCATATGGAATAGAGGAAACTAAGATGAAGGCAGAATAGACCCAGGAAGAGTATTAGAAATGAAATGAAAAATGAAAGGATTAAAAAAGAGAGATGGGAACAAGTCATAGGGCAAGTATAGTATGACTTAAATTTGGTCACCTAAAAGCTAGGTTGTAATCTGTTAATTTTCCAGATTTTCTCCATTGTCATAAAGAGAAAGTGAAATCTTCACAGAGTTATTAATTCCACAAATCTTGGAAAATTAATTTTAGGAAGGGATGAATCATCCTTCAGGGCATCTGTGTCTCTCCATTGTGGATAACTGTCTAGGGAATAATTTGGAATTCAGGTTGGAGAAATTAAACTTTTTCTAGGAGATAAATGCATTTATTTCAAAGAAAACAAATGAACAGAGCAGAAAATACCACTATCCTGAAGATAAACCAGTTACAAGTTGCTCGTATTTGTTGATTTCTGTTGATTTGCGAGCTGCTTTATTGAACTATAAGATATAAAAGATCTGAAAGGCTTTTTCATATAGTAACACTGATAATTTTTGTTTCTAGCTCCACTCATTTTTAATCAAATGAACCTAAGTGTTTTAAAGTACCTGAATGGCCCTATACAGGAAATAAACCAGCTGTTATATGCTAGAAGGATCTCATATGCAGCCATAAACATTCACATTATTACCACTTAATCCTTGGTAGGTGTATCCCATAAGACTGGTAGCTCCTTCTCTGTGGGTTATAACCAAACCAGAGCTGAAGCACCTTAATCAGGATTTGGTCAGATATAATCTTTCTTTATGATCTTTAAACCACCACTCAACTACAGACATACTTCCTAATTGATCTCTAACAGCCTCCTCTGCAGAATTACTTTTATCTGAAACATCACGTGCATCATTCATTACCAGCAGATACCTATGAAAAGATGCTATGAAACTCCCTGACCACTTGTCCAATGACTAAGTTTCAAACATCTGAAAACCAGCCTGGCATCAAAGACTCAGACGTGGAAGCTTAACGAGAAATTTCAAAAAATTCAGTAAGGAGCCATCTTTAACTAACCACTAGGAGAGCTCTAAATCAAAAAAGTATGAATTCCTCTTCACAGCTGAGATATCTATTAGGTTGTAGGAAGCTGTTACCGTGCATGTAATATTCAGAAGCCAAAGTCCTCTCTAGAAGGTTGAACTAGGATTTGCCTGTCATAAATTAGGCATGTCTGAGATAGATAGGTAGGGACCAATAAAATAGATAGGAACCAAAGAATTAGCTTTAGAGACAAACATAAATAGTTAGGTAGGGCCTCCAATGTCACTTAGGATAGAGCATGAGTAAGGGAGTAGTGGAGAAGTAGGGGCAGGATAATGGTCAGAGAGGCCAGAAACAGGTTACAAGGGAAAGCAAAACATTCCCTGTGAAGTTAGTGATCATAAGATCACACTTGGAGGAATTGTGAGAGTGGACTCAGAAGAAGTAGACAAGACAACTCTGTGACAATATTTTGGCCTGGGCACCAGCTCTTTAGCTTTCCTGGCCTTGCATTGAGGGGTTCAGAATGAGGATGGCACACCTGCCTTTTAGACTTCCTCCAAGATATCATAGAACTGTAGAATCATTTAGGTTGGAAAAGACCTCTAAGATCATCTAGTCCAACCTTTAACCTAACACCAACAAGTCCATCACTAAATCATGCTGCTAAGTTCTAAATCTACGTTTCTTGAAGACCTCCAGGGATGGTGACTCAACCACTTCTCTGGGAAGCCCGTTCTAATGCCACAAAACCCTTTCAGTAAAGAAATTTCTCCTAATATGCAACCTAAACCTCCCCTGGTGCAACTTGAGGCCATTTTCCCTCATCTTATTACTTGGTACTTGGGAGAAGGGCCCTATCCACACCTTGCTACAACCTTTAGGGTAATTGTAAAGCACAATAAGGTCTCCCTCAAGCCTTCTTTTCTTCAAGCTAAACAACCCCAGCTCTCTCAGCTGTCCTCATAAGACTTCTTCTCTACACCCTTCACCAACCTTGTTGCCCGATGCTCTCTTCTGATTGTGTAGCTAAAAATGCTCCCTTCATTTAAGGTATATTTAAGTGTCACCTAAGCAACTTGGCCACTGATTCCTTCCAGCGTCTGCTGAACAGTTGATCAACAGGTGGTGGGAGCCAGTTTCTGCTCACTTGTTAGCTTGAGGAGTTTAGATGTCCACCTCTCAGCCCTGCTGCCCTAAGACGACTGTTATAGCCAAGACTGAATGCAGAAATTCTCCTCCCCTTCTGCTGAAGTTACAACTTTGTATGAGGAAAAAATAAATCTAGATTCCTATAAATAGAAAAAAAAGAGAACAAATATAGACAGATGAGAAAGAACAGTTATCTGCCTGGGAACTGTGAACCTATTTTTGCAGAGAAAAATTTCTACTTGTAATGACTTGGAACAGCTTGTACCCATCCCATGCACTTCCTTCCTAGGTGAATGCTCTGATTACTAGCTGAGGAATCAAGAGTTTTCTTCTACATTTTCTTTCCGAGCCTTAAACCTTTTAAATAAATTCTTTGCAGCCTAGTAATTCCTAACTAACTTTAGGAGCAAGGCTATTTTATATTAATATTTTCCCAGACATGACTTCTTTACAATGCAGAAATCTCATCTGTGAGTGCTTCAAGAAACTGATGTTTGTTCTAGATGTCTGGCAGTGTGCTGCTCCTGGCCTCCAGGAACAGTACAGCCCTCCACCAATGATAGCACATGTGCTCAGTGGGGAATACTGGACCTGTGTAAGAGCTGAAAAAGTCAGAGTGCACAATGCAATAGATCCAATGATTTTTGGAAGCATTAGGTTTATAGCTCATGCATCACAGATATTCTGGGTATGTACAATAAGTATGAAGCTGCCTAGGAAAAAATAGCTTACTGGCACTTCCTAAATGTCACATATGTGCTGACTGATCCTTGACACAAAGATGTTGCTCCATGTCAGTATACACAGTGAGAGGTTATTTTGGTTTCCCAACCCAAGGAATTGAAGTCTCCCCATGTAGAGAACAGACATCTAGTATGGACCTGACTCAGTTCCTGGAGCAAGCCCTACCACATAAAGTATTGTGCTATGTAACTTGTGTGTGTCTAAGTCCTCTTCTAGATTTTGTCCCAACTCTCTGTTCCTGTTTGCTAATCAGTGATATTCTCTATGTTGTTTGCATTAACAGCTATGTAGCAGGAATGTGAAATGTTAGTATTTTGATTTAATGACCTTTTGTGTTGATTTCAGTCAGATACATACACAACATATGAAGACTCAGGCTACTGGTCATTGAGCCTCTCTCTGTTTCTAGTTGGCCCCAAATAACAGCATTTGCTTAAGCAAATTGATTCATGATAGTCAAGACTAGTTTTCCAGGAAGCAGAAATTTTCTATTCCCCATCAAATCCAGGAATAATAACATGAAGCCATGACCAAAAAAAGGTAACAGTAGAAAAAGCAACATTTCTCAGAAAAGTAACTGAAAAGCAGTTCTTATTACTCCTAGTCCCTTGAAGTTATTACATCACCTTCCAAGATTACATTTTTAGTTTGAGAAGTTCATAACTTCAGAAGAATTCTTACTTCATATATTTTTCCCTCTTAGTGGTTCAACAGCATCAAGGATGCTAACACTTTCTCCATCCTGATGCATTCTCCATCTCCCTCTGTTACAAATGCCAGTAAGATGAATTTAACAATCTCTTCTGTACTTTCAGAAGACAGCAACTTGAGGACAAGAGAGATTGAGTGGTGACGTGGTCATGATGTCTGTTAACTTCCCTAAGCCAAATATAGCCAAGCTGATTCCTCATGACACCACATTAGCTTGATAACTTTGAACAAGCCTCCAAAATCTGCTTATCAGTCTTGTCTCTTACCTCATTTTAGACTCTCTTCAAAACTTACATAACTAAAAAAAGTACTGTCTCTCATCCTTCTCAGTTTTCTAGCTGCATAGAAAAAGTTTGATTTTTTTTTTGCTAAGTCCATGTGTTGACCTGTTTCTTAAGGCCTGTATTACACTTCTCACAAATTACAGTGTGATAAGAAAAAATAAATATTCCTGAATACCTAAATTAACATGAATGCTGTCCATTGGGAATGAGTTTTGAAGCATGAATTTAAAAATTAAGGTTGATATTCAGAGTCCAGATCTAATAAGGATCAAATCTGGATGTAATAGTCAGTGCTTTAGCGAGGAGCACTATCAACAGTTCTGCATCAACATTAGCTGTAGCTTGTTTGCCATTACTGCACCTTAAAATGGCATGAAAGGTACAAGTCTTGTGTTTCATTTCTGAAAAGTGCAACAAGCAGTAGTCTGATGCTAGTCTGCGTAAATGGCCTAGTAAACCCCGAAATATGAGTACTCTAATTTTGGTACATAATTGCTATAAAATTATAATTTATTTCCCTAATAGCCATAGATTTCCAAAGATAAATGCAGGATGTTTTTACTTGGGTTGCTTGCATGAGCATTTATTCTTTATAAATTGTAATGGACCCAGCTCTGAGTAACTGAGTGCATGGGTATTCATGGAAAGCATAACTGAAAGTCACCCATCTGTGTGAACGAAGTGTAATTTTTAATTTCACTTAGTTTTATGGATTGATATAAAAGCATAGACATAGGTTTCTAGTACAATCTGAGACACACAGAAATATACTGTATGTGTTCTACCTGCTGATTCAGAGGACAGTGAATCTCCCTCAGATCTGTATCAGTCATATCCGTGTGGACAACTTGGTTATGCCACAGCATCTAAGACATCACAAGATACATACATTGAGTTGTCGTGATTGGTCAACACATGCCCAAGTTAGTTGTCTGAGGTAATTACCTTTCATAACAAGTACAGTTTAATTCACCGTATTATCAACACAGAGAAGATACTAATGGGACTGTGTAGTTAAGTTCAAGCCATTTTTGTGTAAAATGCAAGGTGCTTGTCTCAATGGTATTATGTCTTCATGAAAGCATTGTGTTCTTAAAACAGCTACTGAAAGAACTGCTATATTTTTGAACTTAAAACAATTAAACTAATCAAAACCCACACAGAAAAAAAAAAGTTTTGAATCAAAATAATAATAAGTTCTGTGCAAAGCTGATTTAAAAAGTTCAGGAACTGATGGACAATTTAGAGAATGTTCAGCTATACAGATACTAGAAAGGAAGGTCTATAGGTTTTGACATGCTCTATACTTTCTTGGACATGTTTTCCCTCATGATAAGAAAAGTCTTATAACATTTGCCCAGTTTTTTGAATTAGGGCATGATCTAAAATTTATTAAATTGAATTGAGGAAATTCTATTCATTCCAGTCAATTGGAGTCAATCTTTACCTGACTTTTCCTAAGACATCCTTCTCCAAGTCTTGTTTTGAAAAAAGAGGGCTTCTTGCTTGACTGATGTTCAAAAGGAAACCAGCACATTCAGAATTTCATCAAGCACAAACCAATTTGCTCTCAGAAATGAAAATACCCTTTTGTTGTTGTTGTTGTTGTTCACTTATAGTAAGACAGGGAATCCAGACATATAAAAATTCAATTCAGCTCTTTCTGAGACTTGGGATATGTACAGATGAATGCAAATGCTAATGTTAAGGTGGTGTAACAAGTAACTTCTCAGCAACTGAGCTGTAGCAACTGAGAGTGTCAATGGTCCTAAGAAATTTAAAAAGTGAAATAAAACATTTTACCTTGAAGTTCCCTGAGAACATGGAATTTTATCACCATGCATCTCAAGATAGGTGATGTACCCAACATGTAAGTTGTTGGAGACGAGTTAGATTCAGTTCAGAAAGGTACATCCTCTCTTCCTTGTGAGTATACTGAGTACCTGTCCACAAATGGAAATCTGGACCAGGCATTTTCACTGCCACATTTTTTATTTCTTCATTTCATTAGTTTGTATAAAACTACCAAGCAATACTAATTAGACTGAAAAAAAAAAAAAAAAGAAAGAAAGAGGGAAGTGAGAGAGACAGAGAGAGAGAAAGGGTGAGAAAAGATTAGGTGGGTGCATTGCATCTTGTAACATCATGATCAGTTAACTGTGAAATTACTGCTTATCACCACTATACATTTTCTATTACCCTATGGACATTTTCAAACTCAGTATGTTGCTGACATTAAAAATAAACTTTTTAAAGCTGCAGGTTAAACTCAAGGTTAAGCATATATGTATGCATATTTCAAAGTAAAAAAAAAAAACAAACAAAATATAAAATTTTAGTATTTTTATGGCTTAGGAAAAAATATTCAAAATCAAGGTGATTATCTTCTTAAGATGAACTCTGAATAAACAGATATTTACATAAATAAATCCAGGCATTTTTAACTCGCAGTAGATTTATGTATTGAGAAGCTCTAAGAAGAGTGTCTTACCATCTATAACAAACAATTCCCTCTATACCATGCAGCTTGGCTGGGCTCCAAATCCTGTCCCAGAGAGTGTATTTTCTGGTGGATATAAAAGGATTATATTTCTTCTTTAAGGAAAACATTGTGCACATGATTAATTGCCACAGGGATGTGATATTGATCTAGTCAGAAAACAGTATTTTAGAACCAAGATTAGGAAGTGCTAATTCACAAAAATTCCAGTAATTCATTAAAACAAATATCCAGGGGTTGTTTATGTATTTATTGCAATAACATCAATCATAATAAAACTGTGACATTTGATAATAACACAGATGACATACATACTTACACAGAAATAGTTTGTTGACTTTTATACAGCACAAGTGAGCCAACAGTTTAGTACTGTCAAATGTCTTAAGAACAAGAAGCAAACTAATGTTATCCTGCAGTAAACATCTTAAAGGGATGAGCTAAATGTCAAAGACAAAAAATTGTTCATTTTTAAGTCATTCTTCTTTAATAGCAGGCATTGCAGTAGCTCACATTTTAAATAGCTGTACATTAATTTTTGGAATATATGTAAAATTATGAAAGGAATTGTAAATATAAATATGCCATGATGCTTTGTCATAGGAACTAGCATATAAATAGTGAAAAATAAAAGATCAAACTACATTTCAAAGTTTTCACATAAAATACCTTCAAATGACCTCAGAATGGTTTATAAAATAACAGATCTATTAAGCTATTTATCAGAGCCTAAATCTTGTAACAGAAGTTAATAGTCTACATTAGAAAGTAAAGAAATACAATAGTAGCACATCAGACAAAATAATTTAATTCAAGAATGGAATATTGCACTAGTCTACTACTAGTCTTCATTTTTGCTCTCATTTAACTCCTACTGAAGTTGCTGAAAAGATTTCTAATGACTTCAGTGGAAAATAGATCAGTAACTATATCCGTTAGTAGATGCACACATTAAAACAGAGTTATTGGCATAAGCCAAAAGCCAACAGAATATAAACCAGTGACCTCAGTTCCAGATAAAATGCTCAAAAGCTCCCATTAAGTAGCAGCGACAGTAAATAGTATGCCTATTAGGCTATCCAGAGTGTCAAAGTTTAATAGAGCTCTCTGTGAAGAAGCCATGATGTGGCCATTCTCATATATATCTCATTTAATTACATCTTCTAACAATACAGCATTCAGTATGATATAAATTAATCAGCCTAGTATTTTATCACACAAGAAACAACCTTAAAATAATACACATGGACACAAAATTAGGATCCCTTCATCACATGACACTTTGAATCATCACCTTTGCTGTTGTGGGCCCTATATGTATGTCTGCAGAATATCTATGTATCTATATGTATATATTACTGTTTCAGTCTTGTCTTTCCATATGAAAATACATAACCTCTTGGAACTGAACTGAGCAATGGCTCTCAGGTTCAGCACTGTTGGACACTTTGGGGACAGGGGACGAAAGTTCACCGACCTGGAGAGAGATGGGAGCTGTTATCAGTAACCAATACCTGGGGAAGGGGCTTTCCCCACAGCATTAAACCTGACTGACTTTTCATAAAAGGAATTGTGCTATGTGAGCTGGCCAAAAGGATATCACAGGCATGTAAGCCTCTAACCAAACACCTGAGCTTGGTATTTTCAGCCAAGATTTAAAAGCTTGCTCTTCTAAGTCCCCTGGCTGCCTCAGCAGGGTGACACAGACATGAGAGTCTGGAAGCACAAATCTTTGCTGTTATCTGGGTTTGGCTCATGGGTATGAATAGGGCTATAGGGTTGTACCTTTTCTTTTACTTGTCAGATTCTTTTTTTACTTGTCTTTTTGTTGTAGGAGTCAGGATTAACTGGTATATACAGATTTAAGACAGACATGACACTGGCAATGGAGGAATGTTTAAAAGGTCCATGTACTGTTTAAATGCAAATTTTAAATGAAAGACAATTCTTCTGAGAAAGGTAAATAATGAGAGTTGCTTTATGGTGTGCAGTGTAAAGATGAGACAACATAATCACTGTTAGCAATGAGCCCATTTTTATTTCTTTTGACATTTGTGCATGTTCACTCAACTGAAAGGGCAGACAGAACATGAACTCTGCAAGCCAGCATCTAGTACCAGTTACACAGCTACAGATACACTGAAGTCTTGCCAGTATGTGTGAAGGGCTTAGGTTTTTGAATGGAATCATGTGGTTCTATTTACATTAGCCTATTTAGGCCAGCAGTGGAATAGTTTTAGATCAACAATGGGAAGAAGAATTTAAACACTAACATCCTAAAGCAAAGTCACTGTCCTCTTACATTGGTGTCAAGTGAAAAAAAAGCAAAGGGTGCTAGGTTGGTTTATGCATCCCTTATTAAATGCTTTTCTCAGTAAACCGTCAAGTGTATTTACTATGAAATATTACCTAGAAAAAAAATATTAACAAATTCACAAGACTTTGGAGAAAACATCATTGATAAATCTCTTTGAATAATCTGTGTAACCCTTCTGTTTTTAATGTATTCACAAGATAGCTGATTTTATTTGATTTTTAATTATTATTATTTTTAGCAATTGTTTTGCAGCTTCTGGAACAGCTTCTGAGGTGAAATATATCTTACGCTTTTTGCAGATTGGTCACCCCATGCATCTGCACCATCTGACTCTTTCTGTGGTAGAGTTCATTATAATGACTTCATTATATAGACTTCATTATATACTTTTTTAATTATTTAAGTATTGTAGAAAAATATTTAAATCAATATACAGAAAAAAAAATCCAAAATTGCTCTAGGAACACCTCTGATGCATATTTCTTCTGTATTACTTTTTGCAGTCATTGTGCTTCCATTTTCAACATAAACACTCAATTACTAATTGTTTACAACTAAACCAATATGACTTATATATATCAGAACAGTAATTTTATGAATTTTATTTTCAAAAAACAGAAGATATTTTACTTGTTGTATGAACGTAATGACAGTTGTATGAACATAATGACACAGTCTAAAAGATGAGCTTGCATGGACTTAGAGTTACATCTAAATTTTAAAGGTGCAGCTGTAGAACATAAGAAAGAAAACATGAATTCACCAGACATTTAGGCAAAGGTACCAGAAAAGCAAAACAAACAAACAAAAAAACCTCTCTACCCCGCCCAAATGTCAGAAATAACAATTAGACCAGAGTTTCTTAGAAATTTAAAATATAAAGCAGAGAAACTAAGAAACTAACATTGTAAAAAATATGAAAATTGCTTTAATATTTTGAACATGTGGTTTGAAAACTTAAATATAGTAGATGAATCCATATTGACTTTTGAATTTAATTATATCCAATACTTACAGGTAAATCTTGAATTTCTTAATCAAATTTCTGCTGCAAGGACTGGAACTTAGCCAAACAAGGACATGCTGACAGCTGAGCTGATTTTGTTCTCTTCTGCATGACAATACTGTGTCTATGTGACAGAATTTGTATTCAGTTCATAGAGTTCCTCTCCCAATTTTCCACATGGACAGAAGCCTTAGGATGTTTGTCTCCTCTTTCCTTCCCCCACCATCCCTTTCCAAAAAACAAGCAAACAACCACCACCACCACCAAGCAAACAAAACAATAACAACAACAAAACAAACCTCCAGGAAAAGATCTGAATAATGTAAATGTAAAACAGTATTTTTAATGTCTCTAAAATGAAAATTAAATGAAAAAAAAAAAGTTATTTGGTGTCAGATCTTATAAATTTTCACTAGCACCAAATCAGATTGAGCAAGCCAAGTTCAGGCAGACAAGTCCTCCCACCCTCCCAGAGACAATCTAGGCCATATATGTACCAGAACATGAAACAAAACTGACATAGAAAACTTGCAACTGTATGCTCAACTTTCTTCTTCCTTCATAGTCTTTACTGTCCTCTGAACTGAGCATTGTCTGGAACATCCTGGTTCTCAAGGACCAAAACTGTTACATAATGTAGAAACAAAGATTATAGCAACCTATAGGCCAGTTTGCCATGTCCTGGCAAGCCTATGCTTGTTTGCTTGTTTTTTCCCCCAGCACAAGAAAGATGTGGACCTGTCAGAATGAGTCCAGAGGAGGGCTACAAAGATGATCAGAGGGCCGGAGCACCTCTCCTGTGAAGAAAGGCTGAGAGAGTTGGGGCTGTTCAGCCTGGAGAAGAGAAGATTCTGGGGAGACCTCTTTGTGACCTTTGAATACTTAAAGGGGTCTTATAAAAAAGATGGAGAAGGACTCTTTACTCAGGTAGATAATGATAGATCAAGGGAGAATGGTCTTAAATTAAGAGGAGATAGCTATAGACCAGACATTAGGAGGAAATTCTTCACTATAAGGGTGGTGAGGCACTGGAACAGGTTGTCCAGAGAAGCTGTGGATGCCCCATCCCTGGAGGTGTTCAAGGCCAGGCTGGACGGGGCCTTGGCCAACCTGATCCAGTGGGTGGCATCCCCACCTATGGCAGAGGGGTTGGAGTTCGATGATCTTTAAGATCCTTTGCAACCCAAGCCATTCTATGATTCTATGCTCTCTGGCTATGCTTCATTTCCTACCACAGATGTAACCACCATGTCAGACAAAAGGCATATCTAGTCTCACACCCTGCCTCTCAGAGGAGCAGGTGCTTGCAGAATATGAAAACAGTGGATCAATAGATGATACCCTCCTGAAATCTTCTCCCAGACTCACCAGATGTGTCACTCATAGACTTCTTGAGGATATCTTTATACTTTATACAGATAACTTGTCTTCAGTGCAATATGCTAACTTACTTTTGAAATCGAAATAAAGTTACAGCAACCACAATATTCTGTAGCAAAATGGTCTGCTTCCTAAACACATGCTGTATCAAGAAGAAGCTCCTTTCATTTAGTTTGAACTGCCACTGGCTATTTTCATTTGATGCGCCCCAGTTCTTGTAATAAAAGTGGCAATGAACATTCTATTGACTTTTTTGATGTCATTCAATCTTTTATAGACCTCCATCACAGCTCACCTTAGCCAATTCTTTTCCAGGCTGCAAAGTCCAAGTTTTCTCAATCCATCCTCTGAGCAACTTTAATCACTCTTGCATCTTTTCCAGTTCTACCAAATCCTTTCTAGATAAGAGCAGCAGAACTGCAAGTAGAATGGAAAATACTGAATGTAGTAAGCCTACGCAGCAGGGTATGATTTGTTTTTTATTCTCTATTATTTTTTTCACAATTTTCCTAATAACATATTTATATTTGTATTTGTTTTAGAAAAAGTGCTAAGCATAGTGTTGGCACGTTCATATAGCTATCATAACTCCAAGTTATGACTTATCTTTCCTGAACAGTAGCTAGTCAAGTTAACATCTGACATCTTAATTTAGTATTTTTGTTGTTGTTGATGTTATGAAAAAAATATATTTTACTTGTTTATATTGGATTTTATTTATCACTTTATCACATTTTGATTCGCTGTCTTCAGCCTGTTCCAAAACTTTTCTTAATCAGTTCTCCTCTTTATATATCCCCTTAAAACTTAGCACTGTTAATATATCCAGCCACCTCAACTGTCTCCTCTTGTTTCCAGATCATCTGTGAATATGCTGAATGGTTGCAGTGGAGACCTCCAGTTCCAATGGGGAACAGTAGTTGAGAACCTCACTGTACCGGGAAAACTAGCCATTTATTATTACCTTGTTTTCCTATATTTAACCAGGTCAGAAATTTCCCTCTTAATTCATGTGAGCTATTTCCTTGAAAGCGCCTGGTGAGCACTTCACAAAGGAAATCCATCTAATAAGTGATCCTTTTTGTTAACAGTTCTTTGAAGATGTATTCTCATTTCTTTGGTCTAACATCTCTTCGTAAGTAATATACATTTTCTCTGAATGTTCTATATGGTTTTTAACTACTTAATGCATTTTCCATGTCATATAAAAATGTTCTACCATGTGTTTGACCCTTGTTTTTTTTTTTTTTTTTTTTTAAATCAAGAAACTATATTTCCTCATGATTACATTGCCTTTTTTTGATATTAAAAAGTATAGAGGCCAGAGGGTGGGGATGTGAGGGGGACAGACGATACAAGAGACTTACTATTGCTGCAAAAGGGCTGGATTTAAGTACTTTGTATACAGTTTTACATTAATAATTTTGGGGTGTTGCTCAGCAAGCCACTAGTTGCATCTCTTTCTACCTGTTCCTTGACTAGTTGCTCCAAAGATCAGCCAGTCCTCTTGTTCAGGAATTTAGTCTCAGCATCATCCTCAGTTGTGACGTGTATCCTTTTGTCTGGAGTGTAACCAAACCTTCTCTGTTATTCTTCCATTTCTCATCCTTTTGGTTTGTTGATTGCTTTGATCAGATCACAGAAATCATTGTTGTCCTAGTTGGATATCACTAGATGTTTCCTACTTAGAATGGAAATTTCAAGCAGCCAGCAGGGTTTCAATGTCACCTGAGACACTAAGCCTGTTTGTTTGATTTGACTGGTCCCTTAAGATACAGTATCAATTACATTACAGTCTATTTCCCATATAGTTTATGCTTTTCTGTTACTTTGTCCCTCTAATTATTTTTCTCCCATTGAATTTTTTGCATGCTTGTATATCAATATGCCAGTTTTAAACAAGAGACTCTAGTTTTTCTCATTTCTTAGATTTCTGGCATTTGTATACAAAATTTTTATTTTTCAGTCCACTGTCTAACTGGGAATCCATTTACTGAGATTGTCCCTTATCATTTACTATTTTCATTTTGTCAATTTCTCTTCTTTACCTGAGGATACACAACTCATCACCTTGTAAGTGTTGTCCTTCTGCATATGCTGTCTCCCCACCTCCCAGTATGTTAGTTTAAATTTCTACCTTTTTTTTTTTTACCTTTAAGTGAAAACAGCCTTGCTCCATTTTAAGTTAAAATAATAATATATATATGCATTATTATTTTGAAGGATATATATATGTATATATACTTCAAAAACTTCTCCAATTTCTGTCCAGAAAGTCCCAGAGTGAGGCTCTCTTTTTCTCTTAGTCCCTCCCCCACATTACAGGGGCTATTAGTCGGGAGTTAGGATTGCTCAGTGGTGTCTCTAAAGACACTGAGGAAAAAACTCTTTGCCTCCATGAAGGACCCATTTCTGTACCTCATAACCTGCCCAGGGGATTTTCTGTGTGGGTTTCTGTAATGTAACAGGAGAAAAATAGAAAAAGCTAATATAGTCTTAGCCTGTGAAAGTCTAACGATACAAAATAATCCTAGGGAGAAGAGAAAGTTACTCGGATCTCTAATTATGTTGAGGTAAACCTATGCCAAGCATGCAGAGGAACTTTTTTGTGAAACAAGAAGAGAGTTGAAGGTGCTGCTGACACAGTCACCATTTTGCAGAGTGGATTTCTCCAGAGAGCATATGATCAGAAAGTGGAATAAACCCAGGGTAGTCCCTAATGTAAGTGAAAAACTGAATTTTGGTACTACATGGTGAACACCAGGATTTTGTTTGTTTCTTCAAACACAGGGTGTGTGTTGATTTTTAGCTACAAATATTTTTGCAGTTCTGAAGGAGAAACACTTTCCAATTTAGTAAAGGATCTGAAAGAAGGGAACAACTGTGGCAAAACAGAGTGTGAACACGGTAGATTCTGCCAAAAGAGAAATCCTTGAGGGAAAAGGACGATGAAGGTGAACTCTGAGTTTTTATTGGATTAGTTCCAGTATAGTGCTGCATGTTGAAATGAACAGCAGTGAGGCTTGAAACAATTTATGGTCAGGAATCTGGATTTGTTTTCTCAGTTCCACAGTGCCACAATTTATGTACTTGTCATGTTCATTAGCTGCACAACACTAACTGGCTATTTGGGGTCTATATTTATTGCAGACTCAATGATTTCATAATTTTTAAACTCCTTTTAACTTTTAAATTCTCTTTCTTTGCCCAACTATGTAAAAATGCTCATTATTTTATTCACCCACAGGAGTCTGGAACCCCCGGCAAGTTAACAAGTTAAGAGCTTCATAAGTCTATGACATTACAATTAACTCAGAACAAAATTTCGACAAATGGAATTGAAAGAGAGAAACAGAGACTCAACTGTGCAGAAGGTTGTGAGAATTGTGTTGGTCCTCCTGTTTTCTATCTGACACCTATTGTAGGGTCTCAGAGCTGGTGACAGGCTCAGAAATCCAGTTACTGCTTTGTAATTATCAACATTTTCTCCTCCCTGTGATGATGCCAGGTACCTGCAAGCCACTGCAAAACAGTATGAGCATCAATGTGAGCCAGAACTAGAAATCTAATTTAGTGTTTTAAATCAATGAGGAAGTCTTGCCAGGTGTCGTTAGCTCCAAATCTCAGTTCTTTGTCAAGAGGAAAATCCAAGTCCATAGAACTGTGCAAGGAAAATAAAGAATAGTGCAGATCAGTGTGACAACAGAGGTATGTTTCATTTAATATAACCAATTTAAAATTTGTAGCAGCTCACACAAATATAAAATAGCAGTTGGTAAAAAAAACAACAACACAATTAAAATGAATGAGGAACATACTAATTGAATAGCTATATTAAGAAAGAAAAAGCATTAGTCTCCTAATGCATTTCTATTCATCAGCTGCTCAATTTCCTCTGTCTCTCAAAACAGGATATAAAATATTCTCTTGCTTTTATAGGTAACATCACATAACAAATTGGAATATTTGGAATACACCTTTTACCTGAAATCTCCATGTCTTTATCAAATTTCTAATTTAGCTATGATATCTCCTTTTATCAGAAAAAAAAAAATAAAAATAAAAAGAAAAAGAAAACTGAAACTGTCTCTGCCTACTGAAGAGCTACCACAAAATTTAAAAAGATGAAGAAGCTTTGTAGAATAAGAATAAAAACCTTCAAACAAGGCTATCTGGCTATAGCTACTCTACTATTTTTGAGAAGGTACCCCAGCTTAATCTCAGGAGCCTATGGCTCTACCTTTGACACTGCTATCTGTTCTATTACTTCATGAGGCTCCGTCTGAGTGAGGAAAATTTAAACATCAGCTCAGTCTCTTAATGTATGCATGAACAACAACAGGCCCAATCTACCACAAAGTAGTCAAAACACAGTTCTTCAGCACTGAGTGTTGTAAGCCCAATCTACAGTTAATCTAAGAACCTGTAACACATGGGAAAGTGTGGTTTACGAGATTCAGTGCAGTTAGGTTTTTCAGTGGCAATCTCCAAGCAAATCTGCTAAGGGGATCTAATGTTGGGAATTTGCTTCTTCTGCTCCTTTATGACAGATACAGAAAGCCTGTAATATTTCTTGTCATTAAAAATGCAAAGAGCAGTGTTTGTAGAGGGGTTAATTATACTTGGACAAATACTTGGCTGTCATATGGAAAACAGCTTAGCAAGCTATTTGGGATCTACTCAAAACTAGGACAGTTTCCAGGCAAAAATTTTGTCTTTATTTCATCCTACAGAACAGTTAGCATGTTTTGGGAAAGGGAACTGTCTCCTGACTCCTCCAATAGGGGACAAGCACTGCACACAGCAGGAAAACAGTGAATTGATTAAGCAGAAAACAAATATACTAATACAGGTGTATGCCCATGATTTATGTAAGTGCACTGCTGAATCATCTGGAGAATAATATTGCAATTACAGAACAAGTGGGACTGAAAACTCTAGTTACTGCTGTGCAAGTTTCCATCCAAACTGCTTAATTTCAGTCATTAACAACTTTCAGGAGCTATCATCTATCAGGTTTTTCAGGTAGCTTTACTGTTCTATGGTAATTATTTTTTTTTTTTTTCAAAGTTTAAGAATACATGATCCAATTATTTCTGAGAAGAGGAACAGTAGAAGAATACTATCCCCACAGCAAATAATGATAACCATTCATAATTTTGTAAAAGCTTGATTGTCAACACTGTTATCAGACCATGAATGATATCCCACATTTACCTCTGTAGAAATATAGCTCCCTTTCTTGAAGAGCAGGAGGGAGTCAAAATGTACCGGAACAATGCTGCTGAAAACCATGCAAGGGGTGCAAAAGGCTCCAATTTTCCCTGCTTCCCACCCCCCACCCCCCAAATGAAAAAAATCCCTTTAGATATTTACTAATTAATGCTTGAGAATGTTAGATTCTATTCATTATAAGAGGGAAGTTGAAGATCATATCTAAGCCCTCAGCAAGGCCAGCACTCTGATAATGAGAAGTCTTCAAGACACCTCCACCAACATTGCAGGTCTTGGAGAAAGTGCTGAAAGAAGACCCAGAGGGCCACCCCCATCACCCAGGAGCTGTTTTATAGCTAAAGCCCTTCATCTCCACCAGAGCTGCACTGTGTCACAGTTATGTCCCTGCTTGGCCACAGACCTCATGGATCTAGGCCTCACATGCAGGCTGACATCCCCATACCCATGGAGGTGCCTGATGGGCTGGCTCTGTCCTTCATGGCCCTGGTGGAACAGTTCCAGCTGGTGAGGCCCTGCCCTGCCTGCCTAACTGTAAGCCTTGGCTGGCAGCTCCCCTTCCCTTACAAAGCAGCCTGCCCTTGCTGCCCCTGAAAAACACTGTTTTCCAAATTAAATATGTTAGAGCAAATGCACTGTGAAAAGAAAAAAAAGATGACGGATTGACTTTAACTGCCACTCTCTGATCATGGCAAGTGGGGTTGGATGCAGTCATGACTGTCAAGTAGTCACAGATGGACGTCACTAAAAATGAGCAACAAACTGGGGCTAAAGATAGGACCCTTACGTTAAGAGCACAGAAAGCTTACCCTCTCTCACCTACAGTAAATCCTAGTAAATAACCTTCAGACTGTGCTTTCTATTTCACCTAGTGTTTTCAATCTGAGGGTTAGGCACCTTGAACATCAAGACTCTCTAAATAGCTGATAGAGAGGGATAGGCATTTACAGACTGTGATTTATCCCACCTGTCTTGGACACCTTTCTCAGGATAAGGCACACATCTCCTTTTGCCGGACACAGAAGGATCTGAGACGGCTAGCTTAAGCTAAAGAATCAATTGCAATGATTTGAGATACACATAGTTTAGTGTGAGGTGTAGCTGATGACAGCAGTGCTTAAAAAGTTTTTTACAACAGTTACTTGGAATATTTCAATTACAAAATGTAGGACCCATGAAAACAATCTTAAGTGCATCGAAGTAAAAAGGAAAGCAACTACACCTGAGAATTTAAATAGCAAATTGTCTGCTGGGTTATGCCTGTGTTTTACTTCCCTGTATGAATCACAACACTCACAAAGGTTTTTTTCATTTTAGGCATCTACATCCACACTGCTGGCTACTACAGTAGGGAAGCCATCGATGCATTGGTTAATACATGAATGTTAAGGACAGCTTATAGTGATTTATTTTGGCTAAGCTTCAGGTCTGTGTGTTAGAGTGGGAGGCAGTGTGGCTGTCTGCAGCCTGGGGCTCTCAGGGGAATTTCACTACAAGGGATGGCAGCTCCTTGCAATTAATTATAAAGAATTAGTATGGCAGTAGCAATCTTGAAAAGGGTTTCTGTTGTTGTTTTCTCCATTCTGAAATTTCTACTGACTTGAAAGATTCCTTGAATGGGAGTCTAACTATCACGGATCTCCTGAGACTGATACTGCTTTTTAGCTTTTAGTCCAGAAACATGAGGCTCAGAGGGAACTCCACAATCGTCAAGGACAATAATTTGCAGGCAATCACTTCATGTAATCTGTCTTTGAAAACTCACCTATCTCTGTCTTAAATATCAGTCTTTTCCCTTGTTCCTACTAAAAGGCTGTACAGAACCTTAATACCCTCTGTCTTTGCAAGACTTTCTCTACTTTCCAGACTGAATGTGCTAATGACAAATGTATGCTTATGTTTTTTATGTCCAAACTGTGTTATTCTGTTAACTGGTGCACTCCTATAATTTGTGCCTATATCATTAATAAATTACCAAAAAATATCAGAAATCTTCTTTTAGGGACATTAATAATTCCATAACTTAATGCTTCCTTCTTTGATACAACTAGTTTTCTTCTCCTTCTTAGCTTTCTTACATTTTTGAACCTTTCTCCTTCAGAGTTACTGTCTCAAATGGCACCATAGCATATAAAAACACGTTACATTCTTGTCTTCCTTGGATCATTTACTTCCATGGTATTAATTAGTATTTGTTCCAAATGTATTTTAGAGATTTGCTTACTACTGAGATAAATCTCTTGTGGCCGATGTTTCTCCATATTTTTCTTTTTTGAAATATGCAGTTCTGCAGTCATGAAGCACCACCCAGAACTGACAGACTAATTTTAAAACTTGAAGTTGAGATCTGTGATTTCATATGAAAGTTCTTTCCAGATTCTTGGATGTTGATTCTCTGATCGTATTGCACTTCTTGAGTGAGCATATTTCATTTCTTGAGTGAGTTTTCTACTCTGCTTGAGGTAATTTCATTTTCCTTTTAATGCATGCCCATTATTTGCTCTGCCTTTACTTTCTCAGTCAATAACATAGTAGTTATTTAACTAAAGATGCTGTGGAGGATGGCAAAAGTGAAAAACTAAGTCTTATTTAACTTAAATAATACAATTTCTGTATAGAAATTTCCTCCTTATTTCCCTGCTTAGAAACATAGAAAAAATATACTGCGTCAGACTAGAGGTCCACCTCCCACAATACCATCCTTCCAAGAATAACCTAAGTTTTCACTCCAGTAAGAGTAATAACATGGAAATTTAGATGACATTTACCTTATACTGTCAGCCTTTCAAGACCTGGTATTGTGAAATTCATGTAAGCAACTTGAAAAACTCATTTTTTGTCTATTTCTATTTCAGATGTAAAACCTAACTTAATTTGACCTATGGTAAGTCTGAATTTTCTCCTTCCTGATCTGTGCTGTCTTCTTTCTTGTTCTGTCTCTTTTTTCTACTCCTGATTACTCCTGGTGTCTTTTCAGAAATGGTAGTTCAGCCTGTTAGGCCTAGAACTCTCACCTGCATGTTTCTTCTTTACTTTACTTGAGATGCAAATTCTAAAGACCTTTTACATCTTTGATTTAAGGAAATTCTATACCAACAACTTAGAGACCCCATTCCGTACAGTTTAAATCTTACAGGCTTTTGTTTGTTTGTTTGTTTTGGTTTTGTTTTGTTTTGTTTTTTGAAATTGATTGTCTTAGACAAAAAGCTAGTTTTTCTCATAAGTAAATTTGCATGAAGCAAAGCCAATGTTTTATTGCTGAGTCCAAGATTATATTCTAAAATATCTTAGAATAACGTTCTCTCACATTTTAAGTAACTCAGTCTTAAACAGCACCATTTCTTATTCGTGTAAGATTTATATGAAGAAATGTTTGAGCCAACATTTCTAGAAATACCTTTACCATACCCTTCATTTTCATTCTATCTGTTCTTCACTTTTATGTGGGTAGTTAAAATCTCCTACCATCACACAATTCCCAAAGGTATCTTTTTCTAGTGATATTTCAGATACCTCTGTTTCAGTTCACATCCAATTCCTGGATACCACATAACAACTCTAATCCTTAGACTGTTTTTTAAAATTCTTCCTCAAACAATTTCTGACTTATCAGATTCTGTTTTGTCTGTACAATAACGGCCCAATTCATAACGATCTATCACATCATTATCTAGTGCTAACACAATAGCTTAATTTTTATTTCTCTTTTTCTTTTTTTTTTTTTTTTTCCTGAAGAGTATGTAACTTTTAACAAACCCAATCCAATCATGTCTGCTATTTTACCATGATTCCATTATCCCTATTATGTTCCTAATTCATCTTCATTATACTTCCAATTCTTCCATGTCTTAAAAAAACAGAACACTTTTCTTACTGGTGTAAAGATAACATGACTTGGTGCATTTTTTTTATCTGAAAGAGGTATGGACTGTGTACCCTCAACAGCAACTTTAAGTAATAAGATGTTTATACTTGAAATTCTCAGTCTTAAGTGCTTGTACAGTCCATTTAAAAAGAAATCTGAAAATACATGACTGTGAAAATATACAAATATTTTGAAAGTTAATACCAGGTTATATAGTATTCCACTTCAAAACTGTTTTCCAGTATTAAGTATATGCAGTCAGTCTTAGAAACACAAACATCTGCACACAATTCAGGAGGTAGTATTTTCTTTTTGAACACTTTTTAAAACATTTTTAAAATACATTTTTATTAAAAATAGATGACTGCATGTGGTACATGAAAAATGTAAAATAAAATAATGTTCAAATGATAATTGAGTGTCTGTGGAGAGTTTTTGGACATTCTGAGACTGCTAGCTACTCAGACCTGAGAGATCTAAATAGCAACTTTGGAGTCTAAACACCTCTTAGCATTTTCAGATACACCCCAAAATTCTCATCGTATTCCTACACTGGTTCTCTTTCAGGCTAATTATTGTACCTATAGAAATAAAGCACTATTCTTTGACAAAATGTCATCATTCAGTGGTACAAAGTTGATGTTTGTGAATGTATGGTTAAATATTCAGAAATATGTATTTCCTGTACTATGCCAGTGTCCCATATTAATTTATATATTTCAAAATCTGAATGAAGAATTTGTTTTAAATTGGAAGAGGCTATTAAATCACCTTCTAGGGCCTCCTCCTTTAAAGAGTTTGATTCTGCACTGCTTGAGGCTGTATACCTCAGGTTTCCTTTAGCAACTTCATCTTTCATCATTGACCCTCTCCTCCAATACTCTGCACCAAGAAAAGCTGCTGCCTCCTCAGCACCATGAACTGGTAATGTCTAGAAATAATGCAGAAAAAGACACTTGTGGTTAAGCTTTTGGATTGACATCTCCAAATTGCCCCATAATACATATATGACAGTAGGTTGTATTTATCATATATAACTGCAACAATTTATCATAAATAACTGTCAGACATGTCTAACATCTGTTAGCACTCTCCAAAGAGCAACAAAGACAGTCTTATTGCAGGACTCTAGTTAGGTGCCTAAAGTTAGGTGTCCTGAGTCTTGGGAGATTGCTTCCAGTTCAGAGAAAAGCTGAAATTTTGGACTAGATGATCTTGTAGGTCCTTTCCAACCTTCTGTTTCTATGATTCTATTCTCTTCCTGATGTTTCTATGAAGTATGGGTAAATTCAAGTTCTTGAGTAGAATTAAGTGAAGTCTGTGGGTTTTAAGAACATGCTAAAAATAAAGTTTGCATGTGTTTTGTTTAATGGAGTTGAAATTCTGAAATTAAATATGCCAAAATATATTAATGAATTTTCCTTCTGTGTATCTCACTTTGTCAGTAGGAAACAGAAGATAGTTTTGTGCTTTATTTTATTCAGCTTGTGATATCTCAGAAGGAGTCTCTGAAAGTGGAATTGACAAGGTCTAATGCTGTCTGTGACTCTGTATTTCTTTGTAATGTTTTTCTCCTAAATTCATCCGGATACTCTGGAATCCAGACTTTCATTTCAAAAATGGAAAGCCTCTATGCTTCACAGAAATGGAGAAAAGTTTGAATACATGTTAAAATTTATCTTGTCAGTTTAGCAATCAGATAACAGAAAAAAAAAGGAATGAAAATCTTTAAAGCATCATTACTTTTAAATTGAACTGATGATAATTGGAGCTTCATTTACAGGTCTTGAAATGTTAAAATTGGCAATTCTGATCTCAGTAGTGCAATGGTATAAAATGTTCACAGGAATCAAGCACTGCAAAACAAATGCCTTATTAGCAAATACACACTTCGATTGCATGACCTCACATACAGACATTTCTTTTTTATCTAGACATATTCCATATTCTTTGTCACAGATAGGGACCTAGAACATATGAGCTCTCCCCATCACCCTTCTTAGTTGAGGCATTTATTTCAAACATCCCCAGTTATGGGCAGCAAACTGAAAATGTAAAATCAGACATTTCAGGTAGAGGCTGCTTCTTCCCTGTTTTTATTTTATTTATGTCATCAGGTAGCCTATTCCCAAAGAATAAAAATGTCCAAGATGTGCTTAAGTTTGTTCTTCTGTTTTAGAAGGAACCTAATCAACAAAACTACTGAGCAATCAGAAGAATCTTAATTTTTTTTTCCCAGGTTTATACAAAACCTAGAAACACTTTTGGTGGTTACTACTTGCCGTACCTTGAAAAACAAACAAATAAAACCACACTTTTTTTTCATCTCGTGAATTTTGGCTAGGGCTTATTTCATCTGTATCCATTTGCCCATCCACAACTGTTTGCATTCTGTACGGGAGCCTGGTCCCTAAGATAGCTTCAGGTATTAAACTATGTCTCAGCAGGTTAGCTACTTATAACTGCAACCACTTGAAAACAGTAGCAGTAGGAGAGCAAAGTGAGATTATCATATGCTTTTGAGAACAGAACAAGAAGTCAAGGGAAACAAAAGTGTCTCAGAGAAATGAATACTAGAAAAAGAACCCAATTATAGAACAAGCACATCTTATGTTCTGGTTTTTGTTTTCGTTTTTTCCCTTCCTCTATACAAGAATAACAATGCTTCAGAAACTGAGGAACCTTTTTGTATTTAAAGACCAAGTACTTTTCAATTACTTCAAATTAAAGCTTGAGTGAGGTAACGGTGTATTTTTGCCTCAATGTACTTCAAATTAAAACTAGTGGAAGTGAAGAACAACATCTTACCAAATACATGGAAAGCAGGAAATATCCTAGTACCCACATTACAATAGATTTCACCAAAGCCATTCATTTGGCCAGCCAGTAAGTGAGAGGAAGCATAATCCTTGATCCTTTATTTGTTTGGATTATGTCTAGTTAGTAATTCAAAATTGGAGTTGTTAACACCCAGCTAGCCAATCCATACCCCCCAAAAATTAAACTGAAGAGTAAGAAAGGAAAGAAGGAGAACAGAAATGTTCTCCAGAGATACTGACTTCTCTCCAGACAGCTAATAAAGGAAATTTAGAAACTTATTCAGAATATCTACTGAAGTCTCAAAATATATAAAGTCAAGTGAGATGTATACCAGAAAAAGGAAATAGTGACAATAGGACTTGGTCAATATATGTTTCTTATTGGAATCAAATATATTCCATACAGTATTTAATTTAGTTAATCAACTATTAATAGGAATATGCTAGGAGTTAGGTATAGCTGTGAACAAGAATATCAATATTGATCTGCTAAGAATAATCTGGAGATTTATTTCTCCTAGGGCTCTTTCTGTGTTTTTTTTTTTTTTTTTAATATAAACTGTCATATATGTTTTTTTTTATTATTATTTTTTATTTTATTCCCCATAGGATTTTATGTCTGTCCTTTTTATGCTTGCAACAGAATGATTTTGTTTCTTTTTAAAATTATTTTGCTCTTTATCTGGCTAGTAGTGGGGAAAATATTGACTGTTTGTTTGTTTGTTTTACCAGTTCCGATTACACATTAATCTGTTAATTTGTGATTCTGTCATTTAGATGCTTCTGCAGCCCTATTTCTTCCCCCTGAATATTTGGAAGGGATCAGTTTCTACACAAACCATACTTGTGCTTTTGGTAGGAGTCCTCACCAAGACATTCCATCTTCTCGAGAATGCAAATATTTAAACAAGACTAGAGAAATGTTGTAAAAGAATTGGCTTTTCTCATACAAAATAATCCAAGCCTAAACATCAGCAGCAGTGAGGCAGAGAAAGTTGGATGATCAAACATTCTTTGACTTAAAACATTCACATTTCTTTCAAGTACAGTGCACAGAAAAAGTTATCAGTAATGCAAGCAAATACCAAGGCAGAAGGCATAAATATTGCTGCCCCTGTTGACTCCAGCAACATTCATTTATGCAACATTCAGGATTCTGCAGCTTATTTCTGTTAGGAGGATGAATGGGTGGAACCGGGTACCTTTGATGCTGTCCTTTTTATTTACAAACAGTGGAGACAAAATCCTTATTCTCTCAACGCAGCAGGAATGAAAAAGCCAGAGGCAGTTTTCTTGCTTGCAATTCTACCCCCCTTCTCAGCTCACCACCGTTTAATAAATAGCTTCCTCTCATAGCAGAAATCTGAGAAAAGGTAACTGTACTTCTCTGTTCGTATCGTGGCCTCCTTGTTGTTTCTTTGTGGTGAATGGTGGTGGTTTTAGTAATTCTCTTCAGTTTATCACATCAGTCTTCCTTTACCTCCTTTGTTGTTGATATCAGACTTTCAGGAAAATCCTGGAAGAAGACCAAAGTTAACATTCAGATACATTATTGCAAAACTAGGAAAAGATTTCTCAATAAAATGAAATAAAATAAAGATTAAGGGAGGTAAACATCCAAAGTTCTCTAAATTGTAATATTTCTATTGGTTGCTTCTTCTTTGGACTCATCACAAAAAGGAGAATAGCTGGTCAGGAGCCAACTAATCTACCTAGCCTCAATGATAGACATCAATTCCATTCAACTAATTTCATTGAACAGCATAAGCGTACTACTGGTTATTTGCTATCTGAGGGCACTTTTTCACACTGAAAAATGTAATTGCTTCTATCATAGCCAATGTATACAGTGATACTGACAGGCCCCTGAGCACATCACTACGCTCCTGGGGATTTATCTGGCTAGGCTCAGGGTCAGCAGGTAATGGTGCAGGTGCCTGGCCTTGAAGAGAGCTGTTCATGAAAGCTCTGCATAAATGCCTCAGTTAAGGATCCCATAAACAAATCTGCTAAGACACCCCTGTGAGGAACCCACCTCCTTGCCCAGGAGCTGATTTTAAGATGAGGTTTGTTCCCCAAGTCACTGACAAAGCTACATTGCAGCATGGCCATTCCCATGCCTTGCCACGTACACATGTAGGTAACCAAAAGACAGGAGTATCTGCACTGTTAATAATGGAGGCTACAGTCTATTTTCAAGGGTATCCAAAGGTGCTACACATTCTTACTCCCAAGCAACCCAAAAGACACTTTGCAAACTATGCCTATCATCAAGCACATGGTCATGACTTAAATCAGGATTTGGCCCTGACTTATTGCACAATCTCAAAAACAAAACAAAACAAAACAAACAAACAAAAAAAACCATGTAAATATAATCTTTGTTGTCTCTCCATATAATGGATGACATATTCATTTTTAATACCATTTTGTTTTAAAATGTGTCTTAGTTCATTTAACAAGCCACAGATTTTAATGAAAAAATATTTGACTGTCTCCAATAAGAATGATAATAATTAAAACTCTTTAAACTGTATTATTGTTAGAAGCCTTAGGTTAAATGGATTCAGATCAGCTTGTAACAGTTACACAGATCATAAATCCTCTTTTCCTAAAAAAAAAAAAAGTGCAAAAAACATTTGAAACTTGTTCCAATAATGCTTCTTGTAAGCATCAGTTTACAGGGAAACAGTCTCAGCCACATTATTTTATTATTTCTGTATTTCTGTGCACTTATAGAGAAGAATCTACTCTTTCTAATGAAAGCATGCTCCATAAACGGAAGTGCATCACTGAAGGAATAATAATCTTGATTCAAAATGTAAGTACTTGGTAAATTCTTACTTAGCCTGTAAACTAGAATTATGTGGTGCTTTTTGCATTCCAAGTAAAACGTTGATGCATTCTTGGTAAGTGTTATCTTACTCTGTAAGTTATTTAGATGAAATCAGTAAGAATAATCAGACAGTAAAGTGACACCTATTGTGAAAAAGTAACAGGGAATCTGATCATCATTGGATAAAAATAAAAGGCCAAGACTGAAAAATACTATTAGCATTCAGGAATACTTTCAGGATGAAAAGGAAGATAATGTTAAAAAATAAATAGAACAAGAATAAAAAAACAATATATGCTAATTTGGTGGTGGGATGAAGCTTGGAGTTAGCTGTATAGACTATGATCACAATATGATACAGGAGAACAGAATGGCCATGAAGACTAAAGAATAATCAATGAACAGAATGTTAATAACGCAAAGTGTACTGCCATGTAGACAGAAACAGTTCTGAGAATTTATTTGTAAACATGGAGTTTATACTTAGTGTGGATGAATTTCAGGGAACAGAATGTCACTAAAGAAATATGTCTGCTAAACTGATGAAATCATGAAAAACACAACTTTAAATCTAGAAGGTATGCCTTACTACAGGGAGAGAGAGAAGTATGAGTAGTATAGTCCTCTGGAGGTCCCATCAGGCAAATCATACTGTTCTGATTACCTGTGTTCATGGTGATGAATTCAGATAAGATAAACTCAGGGAAGATTAACTAGACTGTTCCAGAGAATGGAAAACACATTTTAATAGCTGAGACTGAGAAGTGTGGCTTGCTTAGACAAGCAGAAAGAATGCTGTGAGGGGGTGTCATTGTTGTCTATAAATATCTCAAGCAGAGAAAGAACAAGAATGATACAGATCTGCTTATGCTAAAGAGCAGCTTTGGCATAGGTATGAATGGACCATAAATGCATTTACCGATTCTTTCTAAATATCACAATGAAGTGCTGAACAGGTTCTTTGGAGATGTCTCAGCAATTCCTTTCCCATCTTGTTGAACATGTTGTGGCATAGAGGAGGTAACAAAGACTAGCAAAAAAACCCTCAGATATCCTAGGAAGAGGTTGTTGGACACCAGATTAAGATTGCCTTCCTAAGGTATCTTTTGCATAGTATTGCTTTGAAATACTTGAACAATTACTGTTGGTGGAATTATTTACTATTGTGCACAGAGAATTTATATACATTTCTATTGTGAAAACAACGACAGCAAAATCATTGTAACGTTAGAAAATGCTATTACAGGAGCATTTATTGTAACATCACTCTTCCCCAGAGCCATACCTGATCTGATTCACAGTCTGTATTTAATGTTTAATGTGGATAGAGAATGGGTAAGGGCAAAAAGGTAGCAGAGTTGTCTAGCTTCTCCCAGAGTTAGACATTACAATGTGGAGGGAAGTTAATATTCTAATACTCAAAGTGTTTCCCAGATTGGTAGAGCTTACTGAAAATAATCTTTTTTTTTTTAATTTTTTTTTTTTTCCTTTCCGATGACAGAAATCAGTTGTGTTTTGCAACTTTCATATAACTTATAATTGTGATATCTGTTACTTCAGCTCCTTTCTGACCTTCCAGTTTGTTCTTTGGCTCACTGAAACTCAGCATGGTTCTCACCAGTGAAGGTGGCATATTTTTCCCTTTATGCTTCTGTTTAAGACCACATTTCTGCTGGGTCACCAGTATCAGAAATTGCATGGAGATACAGAAAATCAGAGTTCTATATTGCTCATGCTATGCTCATTTCTTCTCTGTTTGCTGTGACATTTTTTTTGTCCTCATGCCTCTCTGCATGGCATTTAGAATGAGGGAACTCTTTAAATCACAGTGCCATCAAAAAGCTGGAGCTCAGACAGGGCTAGAGGAGCAGTCAGTGGCCAGTTAATGTGGCAGCTACAGTCACAGATTTTTCAAATCAACGTTGTGGGCTTTCTGAAGATAGTTGTTTAGGGAGGGTGACTTCCCATCCAGATCCTCTGCAAGGGATAGAAGAATTGTTCTGAAAAAAAACTAGATGCTCAGTGCCTTGCTCTGCATCCTGCAGTACTAAAGGTCTGTTCACCATTTTGCTCTATACTGCTGGTCTAAGCATACTCGATATTCAGAAATCATATCACATATCCCAAGCACTGTGTGAATGATTCTCCATACAATTCTCTGAGCTACTGTCCTGTGTATAACTACAATATTTCACACATACTATAAGGCCAACAACTATAAGGTCAATTCCTTGGTCCTGCTGACTTTGGGGCCAGGAGTGTCCCCAGCATGGATAATGAATAACAGACAGCAGAGTCCCATGAGAAAGTGCTTTGAAATCCTACATCTATGCTACCTTATGTTAGATTGCTCCCAAAGGACATGCCAGCAAAGAAGGCCAAGACTTCCTCACTTATTTCAGGCCCATAAAATACCTTCTGCCCTTCCCAGTCATCTTTACACATTGCAAGTTATTTGGGGATTCTTTGGGAATATCAGCTGTCCTGCAGGTCCTTGTGATACCTTTGGCAAGGCCATTCCAGACCCCAGGTCACATTCTAGTTTGTCTTCAGTTCATATGTTTTTAATCATAGAATCATAGAATGGCTTGGATTGGAAGGGACCTTAAAGACCACCCAGTTCCAACCCCCCTGCCATAGGCAGGGATGCCACCCACTAGATTTGGTTGCCCAGGGCCCCATCCAGCCTGGCCTTGAACACCTCCATGGATGGGGCATCCACAGCTGTTCCAGGGCCTCACCACCCTCTGAGCGAAAAATTTCTTCCTAAAATCCAATCTAAATCTCTCCTCTTTCAGTTTAAAACCATTCCTGCCTTCCTCTGTAAGGGAACTGTCTCTCACAGTGCCTCAGGGTCCACACTGCTCCTGCTCTGCAGCACACTGGTACAAGCTATGACTCACAAGTCTGAGAACAGTCATGGTTCTGGTGAAAGATGGTTTGAGATGGCTATCAAAAAACGGTCACAACAAAAATACACCAGATTTGTCTCCTATCATTTTGTGTACCTCCAAAAAACTTCACATACCTGTATCCTTGTTGGCATGCTATGCTCTAGGGTGTGTAACACACATCCTTAGTTTCATAACATAAATAATCAGTTATGTATGTGTCCTGGTTTCAGCTGTTATGCAGCTAATTCTCCTCATAGTATATGATATGGTGCGGTGTTCTGGATTTAGGATAGAAATAATGTTGATAGCACACTGATGTTTTAATTGTTTCTCAGCAGTGTTTGCACTAAGTCAAGGACTTTTCTGCTTCTTATGCTGCCCTGACAGAGAGGGGTCTGGGGGTGCACAAAGAGCTGAGAGGGGACACAACCAGGACAGCTGACCCAAATGGACCAAAGGGATATTCCCTACCATATGATGACACACTGAACAATAAAACTGGTGAGAGTTGGCCCTAGGGGTGCTCAGGGACTGGCTGGGCATTGTTTGGCTGCTGGTGAGCAATTGCATTATGCATTTTTATATATATATTTTTTTTAAGAAAGACATTCTTTTCAATAAAGAACAACCTTTGCAGGGTGGAAGATGTCAGTTTAATGTTAAGGGGACTTGTCCTGTGTGAATGCAGTCACCCCATATCAGAGGCTAAATTTTGTACTCTGAAGCAGACACTTTAGTCTTAGCCCATGTACACATCATTTGCATTTACAGTCCACTATAGCCTTAAATACCTGCACAAGCCAGCCTTTGCCTAGCCTCAAGGTGCCTATTTTGTCCTTACCAACTCTGTTCTTCAGACCTTCATATTCAAAAGACCTTCCCTCACATTTTTCTACATGTTCCATCATTTTTCTGTTGCCATAACAATACCATAACAGCCTGAATTAAACAGTTAATCCATGGCAAATTTCTCAGCCCTTTCTCATCTAAGGTTTGTTATTTGAGAAGATATTTATTTATGTTCTGTACACTGATCAGAATCTAATGTGAAGTAAAACAGGCAGCTTCTCCTTCCTCCTGCAAATCCCAGGAACTAGGCCTACCTTGAACTACACATATAGTCTAACAATTTTCCAACCATTTTCCACTCCTTCCCAGATTTTCTGCCAAGAGGCCAGGTCCCAGTACTGTACCCTATATTCTCACCTAATTTCATTCTAAATGTAAGACTTGGGAGTGCTCTCTTTTCAATGAAAAGCCACCATACTGCCTTAACCTGTATAACTGGCCCATACTTCCAAGGACTGCACATAAAATACAGTACTTGGGGTGATACTAATCCCGGAGGATATTGTGTCAAGGGAACCAACACATACTAAATGTGATAACTATTTTTTTTTTCTGTTCTATTGCAGATAAACTTTAAGTCTGCAGATAAATAGGCCAATGAAAAAGGCAACCCTAAAAAACAGCCCACATCTAAGAGCACTACGCTGTTTAGAAGGGCAAATGAGTGTTCAGAGAACATATATATAAAGAATAGGTGCCTTCTAGAGCTAGCATGCCAAATCTGAAAAAATCTTATAATACATACGGAGAGGCTCATATTTCTACTGAGAACACTGTGTGTTATTTAGAATCAGTGGCTCTGAAACACTTTTTTCCTCGACCCATTGTTTACTTGAGCCCGCTTCAATTAGGCCAAGTGCTGTCACAAAGCAGTGACATTTCAAATATCTTTATTTACTTGAGTCACCAGGAATTCCTCAATGACCCTTCAGACTAAATACACAGATTAAATACCAATGACAGCAGGTTATTTAAAGAAAGAAAAGGAACAGGAGCATGCTATTCTCTGAGAAACAGATTTTCTTGTGTCCAAGAACTAGTTACATGGCAGTGCTGAGGTAATGCCTCCCAGGTACACAGAGGGGGTTCTGTGGTGAGGACAGAGGAACCTCAAACAGCCAGGGGGGTCCTACTCCATCTGATGCACAAGAGCCCTTCTACACCTACCTGCCAGGTTTGCAACCCAAAAGGGTGTTGTTTAGCATCATGCCCTGGATGAACAACATCATTCTGCTGCTTGCTGGGTTAGTAATAGGTCTCAAGTAAATATCAAGTAGATTCCTGGGTGCCTGTGGGGAGAGGAAACATCCACATATGTGTTTGTAGCTTTAGTAATTCCCTCGGGGTACTAAGTTTGAAAGTCTGGGGGTCTTCCTCTTCCTTCCCATAATGATTTTTTTCCTCAGTCAAGATTAGGCTAAGCATGGCCAAGGGCCACCTAGCAGCTTTGTTGATGAAGCCCTTATATAAAACCTTTTAGCTGTGTCAGGACTGCCCATCTCCGATGCTGTTCGTCAGTGTCAAACTTTTAAGCAATTCTTCCTTAAATGTCACGAAGATCTGGGCAAAGACTCATAAGCATTCAGTCTATCCATGAAAAATTCAAAATTATAGACTCAAATTTCAGCTATCAAATAGTGTGTGTTTTTTTGTTGTTGTTGTTATTTGTTTTTTAGTTATACACTTAATTCTGTAGAAATAGAAAAACTTTGAAGAATATCTGTTTGTTGTTGTTGTTTTTGTTTTAATACAGAATCCAATATCCTTTGTCTGATTTAGTTCCCAGTGTTGTTTTATTATACAAATAAAGTAAATACTTTTCTTAAGACTATTACACTTCAGACAAATGTGAAGAGGCCACAGTGTAAATTATTACTAGGATTTTCTTGACCTTTTTCTTTCAGAAATTTCCTTATATAATTGTGTCTTTCCTTTTCATTGTTGTTGTTCTGCTATGCTTTTGAAAGGCTTGGATAAAGCAATTTATTTTACTGAATTTTCTTGAATAAAGGGGTTAAACTAATTGTCTGAGGAATCACACTTGACTAAGATCAGACATCATTGTTGGAAGCCTAACACTTAGGATTTTGTGAAGAGAATGAAGAACATAATGAGTATTCCTGTAGAGCCAAGGTAAAGTAGCTTTATGTCTGAAAGTTAAGAGAAGTTTCAAGAGGCAGAGGCATCATTTTACCCCTTAATATACCATTCACTGTTTGCACATGATGATCTAAATTTAATGTGAAGAAGCTGTAATTCTTAAAAGAGAAAAACAGCCAAAGGGAAAAGACGTCTTTCAATATACAGCAGACATAGTCACTAAAGGTATAGCTTTAACACTTTAACAAATAAAAGGTCATATGAGTTAATTAGGCTTTTTTTTTTTTCCCTCTTCCATTTAATAAGAAACAAAGTTACCATGGAGACTGACTGGATAATGCATTCTATTTTGGTACAAAAACACCTTTTAGAAAGAACATATTTAGTGAGGAAATTTCAAAGGCAGTGAGTGCTGTGGAAAAAAAAAAAAAGCTTTTTTTTTTTTTTTTTTGTGAGTGCATTAGTGGTTCTGACCCTGTTGTCTGGGGGTTGCCTGCAAAGATTTCTGTGCTCTCTGTACAATAAATATGTTGGAATAGCAATTTTGGCAAGGGTAGCAGCTATACCTTTGTTGAGATTGCAAACTAACAGTCCATATTATCCATGGATCTGATACTTGTGGCTCCCCCAAGCCCTTTGAAACCTCCACTCAGTTGCTTTCTAATGCCATAGACCCTAAATTCCCTATGTCTAAATTGTCTTAGGTCTCACATTATAGCTCCTAACATGGCAGTAAGACCTTCACAGGAAAGAGAGAAGGGAGAGAAGGATCTTTCTGGATCTCTCTGTATTCATTCTTGCCTCAGGGAGCTGAGCTAGGACTAGGAAAAAAGGTGTTAAAAGGAACATTTTCCCTCTTATTTATTTATTTATTTATTTTCATTTGGTATAGGCACCTAATTCAGATGAAGGCCTCCTTGGGTAGGTTTTCTACTGAGACAAATTTTTCTATGCCATTTACATCTTGATAGTTGGTGGTAAGTACTTTCTCAGGCACCAATCCTCTGTTTCTCCAGACCATGCTTTGAACAGGTGACTGACTCAGACTACCATTTGCTGAAACACCTAAAAGTTTCCACAAGCCAAGGGGATTGCCATTGCTATTTATAACTCTTTTAGTTTTTATGAAAAGAAATTTGTCTTATGGAATATATTGAGACTGTGACTGTAACTCTGAGACTTGTTAACTATTTAGTATTCTAGCTTAATATTTCTCAGTAATATTTCATTCAGGTTATTGGAAGATCCATTCTTTACCTTGAGAAACAGTTCCAAAACCTTTTCTGATTTGTAATTAAGTTTACCTTGACAACAGATTTTTCATGTGGGCTTTCACATGAACACAGCATGAATTTGCTTCTTCAGTCACAGAATAACTAATGAAAATAGATAATAATAATCAAAAATTAAATTATATTTAGAAGTGTTTGAAATGTTACTTAATATTTTTTTCAGTATTCACTCAGTTTCAGAATACTAATGTTTAATAAAAATATATTACCCTTACTCAGAAACCAAGCTTATACATGAATTATAAAATGCATATAGTAAGAATATTTTGAAGGACAGTCATTATCTGTTCACTAGACTAAATACAAACTGAATGTAAATTACTTATGCAGCCTATCATGTGGAAAACTCTCTATAATGGCAAAGGCCTTTTTCTTTTTTCTCTCACTGATTTTTAATTCCATTCTTTTTCTTGTACCTAAAACAATTTAAGGAAATAACTACACATACTCCAGTTTAAATATTTCTTTTAAGTAATATACCATTCTTTCAGCAATAATATACACAGAAAAAACCTTGACTGAAAGTGGGCTATTTTAAAGTCTCACAAAGAGTCCTTATCTAGAAGGCAAGGAGGCAAAAACATCTGGATGAGCTTGATTATGGTCTTCAAACAGAGCAGGTAGTAGCTGTGTGGAACCAAGCATAATTTATCATACGAAAGGCTTACTCGGGGCACTTGGTAAAAGTGAGACCATTTAGAAAGGAAGTCATTTGTCTTAAATTTATTCCCTGAAGGACAAGAGGAAATATTAAATATTTAATGACTGTGCAGAAAAATAAAATTGCCAACTTTAACTCAATTTCCAAGATTGATTGATGCTGTATTATTTCTACAGCTACATAGGTGACATGTGCCCATAGTTTGTTATAGATGTACAGAATTGTAAGCAAAATATTGGAAATATTACTAACTTTGATACATTTGGTAATTGACCAGAAGAATATTACAGTGTATTTCTCTAACACACAAGCCAGATAAATACTTCCAAAAAGGACATGCTCAGGTTCTCATTAACAGTGACAATGGGAAATTCAAATAAAGTGTTCGTAACATAAAATTGATTTATAATATGCACTTCTAATGATTTTTCCAAGACTTAAGTCTTAGCGTACAGCTACTTTTAGTATTTCATTGATTTTTGTTTGATATTTACAGAGAAGGGATGAAAACAATTTTGCAGTAGAGTACTAAATAAGTAGTATGTCAAGAATGATCTAATACCTGTAGGATACTTTAAGATCAAGAGATGAAAGTACACACTATAAAAGAAGGGTTAATATCCCATTTGTTGGATTCTGATCACAAGACAACATAATTATTCTTTTTCTCTCCGCTGGTAATAAAAGGAGCCTAAGGTGCCTAGACCTAATTTTCAGATGCGCAATCTAACAGTGACTCATTCCCCTTGTTTCTTGTGAAAACATACTTTCCTTTCAATTTATTCTCCAATTTAGGTACAAGAACTGATATGAAAGAGGAAGAGTTCACTGTGTTTCACTAAGACAGAGAACAGACTGAGCATCCCATGATTTCTGGCATCTTGAATTAAAGGCAAGTTTCAGGGAATGTTTTGCTTTTTTTTTTTGTTTGTTTGTTTGTTTATGTGTTACATTCATTGCTTATATTACAGCTTTTCATGGATATACCAGTGCTTGAGCTTAGGATGCAAAGTATAGTTACAAGTTCTTTTCTGTAGAATTATAGGTAATTTAGTTACAGTCTTATAGCCAGAAACTGCACTCAAAAAATGAATTCAAAACTGAATTTGTGTGAAAAGTATTATCCAAATTCTAGTATTTATTCTGTGTGTGCCTTGGGATCAAGTGATTACTAGTGCTCCTCATGTCCTTCCAAACACATAATGATTAGTAGCCCTAAAAGATAAAGAAAGAGAAGAGCTACTGTTGCCACAATATACCCAATTTGTATATGCATTCCACATAAACTCAATTGTATGGGAAATTATAAAGAAACTCAACACTGAAGAGACCAGAAGAAGTAAAGCATTTCTGTAATGTTATTAATATATGTAAAATCAAACTTCTGACTTGTTAGAGGAAGGATCATGTCCTGTGTTTTGTCAGTTGAACTGCCCTCCTGTGCTATGGCTATGTCCATGCCATGGCTGGGCCGGGCTTTGATACTCCACAGGCACCAAAGACACAGAGAGAAAATTACTGGTTGCTGTAATGAACAGTGCTCTGCTGGCTGGAAGAGCAGAGATACTGGGAGGCTTTAGAAACATCAAAAAACACATAAAAGCATGGAAACAATAAAATTTCTGAATGAAAATAAGAATTTCTCACCTCTCAAACTGCCTCATGCTGGTCACTGCTGGTTCCAAATGGCTCCACAATCAACAGTGCTGACTCACCCTTTGATGAAACCCCATCCTTTCAGAGGAGTCTGTGGCACTGTGGCTCAGGCACATTTCATCTCCTGCAGCCAGAGACACGAGAAGACATGTGGGGACACACGTGAGGGCTTATCAGAGGATACAAGGAGGGACAGGAGGTGCTTTCTCTAAGTGTTTATTTAATGTTTGTCTCTTTTGTTTCCCAACAACCGAATTAGTAATTGAAAACGTATTTTAACTGGCCATAAATAAAATCAAGTGAAATTTCCTGAGTTAAGACTGTTTTGCTCATGACAATCTGATATTGGGCTTCATTTCAACCAGGTTAACTCAAAACTCACAAAATGAGCTGGTCTGGTGGCAGATGGGACAAAACTCTCTTCATCATCGCCTGAATGGAGACAGCATGAGCAGTAAGATAACACATTTCTTCAGAGTCCTGTCAATGAAATCTACCTTTAACTCTAGCCAGAGAGCATAAGTGGGTACAAGGCATGTTCTTATTTCACAGTTCAAACCTCTACTAACACCTGCAGAACAGGCAAAGCTATTTGGCTTTTTCCTCTCTTTGTACAGATAATCCTTGCATGACGTTTACGAGATTCTCCACTCTTTCACTTTGCATGATTATGCTTCCATGTATATAATCATATCCATATCTATGAGAACCATTTCCAAAAAATATCCTTCTTACTCACACAGACAAGGAACAAAACAAATGCATCAAATCTGCTGCAGCTTCAGTCTGAAAATGCTGGCATCTTCATCATCAGCCAAGTGGACTTTTGCCTTAGTATAGGCAAAGTGCTTAAGTTCTATGGTAGGATTGAACATGCTTCTATCAGGGTTGACTACCCACAAATGAGTTAGAAATGCCTATGCCACCCTGGAAATCTTTAACTGAATCATTTGGTATTGCTCTTCTTATCAGAGAAAAAGGGATTCCTCCAATACTTGCTGATGATAATACATGCACCAGACACAGTGCAAGTCAACCAACGACAATATCTTCAATGTTTTCATTTTTCTCTTCCTTTTTTAATCCCAAAAGAACAGGCAGGCATATGTTTTTTTTCTGTTTGTTTGTTTTTTTGAGGTACCCAGTAATTGCATGCTACAAACCTTTTAAATTTTAATTTTAGGGACACACTTATTTTGCTTTAATCTCTGTCTTCTTTTACAGCGTCACTGGAACTCATTTTACTCAGATTTAATAAAGAAAGAAGACAATGTGTAGACCTCCCATGTTTGCACTATTGATTTTCCTACATGCAATATTTTTCTTTTCTTCTTCACTGTAAACAACTTCATTATTGTGTTGATGAACAAGTAGGGATGTGCCAAGGCATGCAGCTCAAACTGTTAATTGTTAATGATATGATTCTTCAAGCAGGAACAGCAGCCCGAGAACACAGGGTTTGTTTTTAGTAATTTACAGAATTTACATCTGTGTTCATCACTCCAGTGTAATTTAAAATATGAAGTAAGAAACACATTTTGTGCACAATTTCAGCATTTGATGAATGCAAGTCTATTATAAGTAGTGGCATGCTTTGCTTAGGTAAATAATTTTGAGAACTTGGTTCAGTTATCTGACATTTTCCAAAAAAAAAGAAAGAAAAAAAAAAGAAAAACAATAGTAATTCAATAGATGGGTATACATCTATGCATCCTGCGGAGGATCAGCTTGTGGCATTTTAAGGATTTGCATTATAGACAGGGGAGAATATCTTTTTCCCAGGGTTTATCCCATAGACTTAGACTGTTGTTTGTAGAAGCAAGTAGAAAAAAGCAACAACTTAAACATAGCAAAAGATGTGTTTTTGACAGAAATAGCAATTGAACAGAAACATGAGCACACAGAGCTACAAAACAGCTCAAAAATGCCGTTTAATATTAAGACTAGATATTTTCACAGCATCCAAATCCTCTTGAAGCCTGACTGGACTGTTCCTCTACTGTATCACTGGAGGAAATGTGGGTAGGAATTTTACCTCACCAGTTCCCACGCTGGATTCCTTCCTACTGTCTTCAAAACCCAGGATCAAGTGTCCAAGTTGTTCTTTCAAATAGCTTAAACTCAGCCCAAATTCAGGCTGCCTACAAACTCCACCTGCCCTTGTGACTTGGCATATGAAAATGTTCCTGGGAAAGGCTTGGTGTCCTGTCGAGGAAGGACCCAAATCATTTGTTCCACCTGACATACTCACTGCGAGGTTTCCTTCAAGAATGCCAGCTGTATAGCCTCCTACTGCTAACTTATAATTAAGGTGCTACTAATAATAACTATATTATTCTTAGTATTAATCCTTATAATTAATTAATATGAAACTGTTTGGGCTTGAGTCTGCCCTGTGGCAATGAAGGCACAGTCTTATAAAATTACAGCAGGGTTTTTTCTATCCTGCATGCTTTCATGTGCAGAACAGAACCCTAAAACAGTTAAAAATTGGATGTGTATTTAACCAAAGTGTACATGGAAATCACGCAAAACTTTCTCAGTCCATCTTTTAGTGATGAAAGTAATTTACAGCATCTCTTTTCACTTAGGTGTCTTACTACTCAATCAATCTAGAATGTAATATTTTCCTCTTTACTGTATCTGCATTTATAAATTTGAATTGAGTTTAGTTTACCAACTTTATTTCAAATTTATTTTGCATTAAATTTTTTTTGAAATAATTGTAGACAATAAAGGTTAGTTGTTTTGTTGTTGTTGTTGTTGTTGTTGTTGTTGTTGTTGTACATTATGTCTTCACTGGAGGCACTTTAAAAAACAAAATAAATGCCCATACGATAAACTGTTTTAAAAATTGCTTTTAGCAAATGTAAATACAAGTGAGAATTAAACCACTATATCCTGAATGGAAAAAAAAGCATTACAGCTTTGTTGGTATGAAGGGAAAAGGCCTGTATTCCATATTTGATACCCAAGCCAAAAATTGAGCAGTAGCTTTTTTTTTTTTTTTAATTGAATTATAGCCTGTTTTGTGGTTCAGTTTCAAACTTTTAATCACATTCAATATACTCTCTGAACACCAATAGAAGGATTTAAACATATTTCACTTCCTCATGAAATGAAAGCTACCATTAGAAATTTGGCAACTATAGTACATTTCATTTAATATTCAAAATAAAATTCACTACAGCATGTTAAAACAAAACGATAAAATGCTCTGAATCTTCACTAATTTAGACAAAATAAATAAAACATAGGCAGTGTGGGAGGGAAGCCCATTGAATGGGGAAAGAAGAAGCTGCAGTGCCCTTCAAAATATCTCCTGTTTTGGGTAACTAAGGGAGGAAGACCCACACTACATACGAGATACAACCATTTCATAAAACTTATATATGATGTTTATTTGGTCATGCTTTTTTCCATTTTGTCAATGGCATCTGAAATCTCAACAGCATAAGTCAGCTCTGTGTAAGACTCTTACTTGTCAGTATTTATTGACTTCTAGTCTGAGTGAACCCAGAAATTTGAAATTTGTTGAAGTAATTTCTCAGAGAAAGATAATTCAATAAAATGTAAGGTAGCCCATTAATAAATAGCAATTCAAGACAGCAATACACAGTTTAGCAATTTTAGAATTAAATAACAGGTTTTAGCTTGACCTTCCCAAATTAAAATATTAGGTGTTCTATATATTTTTCTAATTGTGATAAGCTATTACATGACGAAAAATTTGATGTTTTCACTTATTAAAGTGTTTGCTGTATTTGTATTTGCATTTATAATTTATGGATATGTGTGTATATGCTTAAGTCTTCTTGAATAAGTCCTTACTTTCATTCATTGGTGATTTCCCAGGCTTAATTAGAATCGTTCACATCACAAGCACTGTGGCCACTGCATCAGGGAATCCATGGATGAGATCCTTACACTGTAAATCCATTCATTAAGCAGTATTATTTACAGTCCTCAGAAGAACTTTCTGTAAGTGTTCCTGGAAAAATGCTATCACTTATTCTGTAATGATGATAATGGTTTCCAGTGAGGATGAGAATGCTTGTATGTTTATATGGTCTTTTTTTTTCTTCAGCACTTTCCCTTTGTTCTGGAGGACACATCTAGAACATTTTTTTCTGTAGCTGCCGGTATTACATATTTGAAAATCTGGTCCTATATTTGTACAGTTTGTGGAGAATGCCAGCTATATTTTAACCCAAGCTTTCTGTATTTTCTATAAAAGTGACCATGCACCATTTCAGTTCTTTTGCAGTAAGCTCAAAATTACTGTTTTCATGTGCCAAAAGTGGCAGTTGGCAGTTAATATTTTAGCCCATGCAATTAAATTGTTTTGGGCAGTGGGCCATGCCCATTGCGTACAAGCAGGAGAGGACACAAGTTTCTGGAAACATAAACGGAGAAACTGCAAAACATTCCTCAGCCTGTTGCCCATCCCCATCTGTATGCCCTGCATCGTGCCACTGCATACTGTGCAATCTGGAAAAATTTGCCAGTTGAGGTGAGTATTGTGAGAGGCCAATCTTATCCTGTGCACATCACGGCAATTCAGAGACAACAAAAAAAGACCAAGTACCCAGCCGAGATACATTCTACCCCCTCAGTGCGTGCCTCAATTCATTCAAATCAATGGTGCTTTCTTGTTTGCAAGGTTTATGCAGCTATTAAGCCATGGAGACCTGAACTGACAGTAGAGAACTGAGGAAAACTACATGCTACTACAAAGTTTTGTCATCGTATTTTTATGTTTTACTCATGTTCATATCTGCCACTGATTTACATCCTTACAACAGCAAGCTCTGTTATATAGTTCACCTTAGTACTGGCACGTCGGCAGTAGCTTGACAGAGTTATATCACTGTGTCAGGTGGAGAGATCCGTATTTGAACAGTACTCAGGAAAAGTACATTTGCTCTACAGTAAATGGAAGATCACCTTACAGACATACAAACATAACTATTCAAGGCTAGGCTAAAAATTATTGGAACAACCCATATATTTGTGTCTTGAATGAAGCTACATAATCACTTCCATAATTTTATGGCCTGATGCAAAGAAGTAACCAGGTTATTGAATCATATTTAACGAGACATTAACAAATCATCATTAATTTGTAAAGCAGCCAAGAACAGGACCATGGTTCACAGACCAGATAGAAGATCGGTACCAGTTTTTACAGTACAGTTCTCACACATCTTATCTGTGCTTTTGCAGAGCACTTGTTACAAGGTTCTGATAATGGATCTGGTATGTTACTGATAATTTTTTAGTGGAATTTAACAAATTGACATAATGGCAAAGATTGTGACCTGTGTGGGGCTTGGGCAAGACCATATCTAAAATGCACAAAAATTTGGTTTAGTCCCAAAGTCACATAGAAAGTATCTCAGATAATGTGGGAAGTGATTTCTATAAAAGCTCTCTACTATTACCATGTAGTAGAGAGGAGCTCCTTTCTAACCTTGTCAAGATACCCAAAGGAAGAAGAGATGTGAAAAGACAAAAAGAGAAAGTGAAAGATACAGTCATTAGCTGTGTTTAACTCAGCACTGCATGAAAGATTGGTCATAATAAATAATCACATGAAGCAGAGAGGCCAGAAAATGAAGATGACATTTCCTTTCCTTATTTGGGAGGAGGTGTCATTTTGCTCTCGTTGAGTGTAGACAGGCTTTTTTACATGCAAGTGTAAGTGTATGAACAGAAAAGGATATCTGATATCTGTAGACTCCTAAGAGCCCAGACTGTGAAATCTATCATTATTGTCTGTCTTCTAGAAAGAAATGAAAAAAAAAAAAGCAAAAAAAAAAAGCAGCAGCTTTTCATTTCAGAAGCATCCACTGAATTTTAAGTTTCCTAAATTTTCTAATTTTATGTATGAAAAAAATAATACAGAAGAAATAAAAAGACTACTTTAGTGGATACGAGTTCTAACTAGAAACGGTGAACAGTAAGAGTCCCTTTAGTCTCTGAATTTCTGTAAAACAGGTAAAGAAAATTTTACTGCCTGTCTTGGTTAATCTTCCTTCCTAAAAGGTCATCACCTGATCAGTGCTCATTTTCTAGCTGGAGCACCAGTTAGATTCAAATGAAAGGAAAAAAAAATCTCCTTCAGCTACTAGGGCAGAAATAAAGAAAAGAAAAAAAACTTTCTTCTGCCAACCTTATAATTAAATTTAAGTAGTTGTATTAATTTGGTGACTTGATAATTTGATACCATTGATTTATTGATTCAATTTCAATTACCTTGATTTCATTCTTGTATTAGTCTATTTTCAATTAATCTCACACAGCAATAGTAGCTTTAATCAGAGATGTATACATTTAATTATAGATTACTTTGGTCTTTTAATAAAATTCATAAAAGTAATCAGTTTTGAAACATTCTTTCAACCTGCATTCCTCTAAAACAAATATGTTCGGTGTTTGGAAACCAAATGGTTTTCCTTCTTAATTCATAGTTTTACCTCTCACAGTTATGTCATGCCAGTCAGCAATAATGTTTTGATCCATTAATTGCTGTTTACTGGCAGTCCTGATAAGAAGTTGTTTTGGCAATGTTATCTCTATCACCAGCAGAAACAGAATAAGCAACCAGAGACTGTGATTTAAAAGAAGGTAAAATGTAACTATATTATGATGTGTCATTTGCCTCAAAATAAAACTCTCGGTGCTCTCCCTTAGCCAGGACAACATAATTTTATCATCCCTTTGTTCTCTAAACAAAAATAATTATTTTATTGAACATTAAGAATGAGAAATATCAAGAGTCATGGGAGAAATAAAACACTAGAATTTGTTCACTGTTTATTAAATTTAAGAGAGGATGATGTGCATAGCAAATCATCGTTGGATTTGAATACCTATTAACTGGCTGTCCTAGGAAATTCTGTCACTACAGCACATCCGTCCTTTAGACCTATCAGGAGGTAGCAGTGGAAGGATGAAAAGAAGAATAAGATGTGCAACATCCTGTCCTGGCACCCAAAGGCTGAAGCCAGTGATTTGTCAAAGTCAATACTGTGCTGTAGCATTACTGTTTCTACCTGCCTCAGTTTCTACCCACAATATACCTCCAATATGTTAATGCATAAACCATGGTCATTCATCAAGACCGTGCTTCCAGACCGTGCATGCAGCACCTGTGAGCTGCCTTCCCCTCCATCACCTTTCACTGAGTAAGGGCATATTAAATTAATGCATATTTTGTGATGCTGTCGTTGTTTTTTGGCAACTTGTGACACACTTTGCTGGTAACAAGATGAAGCTGTTTTAGAAGCCATGCTAAATAACATTACAAATGATTTACCCATAAGAATCTGATAGTCTGTGTAGCCAAATGGGAATTTATACCGATTAAACTTTTCTTTTAAACTTTTCTTATACCTTTAAACTATCTTTCGTAGACCCTAGAGGTCTTACAGAATTTAGCAGATAAAGGAAATAATAAGAATCTGATCTTTTCTCCAAGAATATCATTAGATGTCCACAGGGTCTTCAGAAAACACTGTCATTATCTGCAACAGGCTAAAATTTGGATTAATGCTAGAAATTTGTCCCTAGGTAGTAGTTGTGTTAAAGCAGTTAAGTTCACCATTAGTATAGATGCAGTCTGCAACAATAAGCATATGAATACATGTGAGTACTTGTTACTGCTTAAAGAAATTATAATTAAGAAACCTCTCCAGTATATAAGGGTCTTCTAGCATGTCAAAGATGACAGATATGTCTGTAGCTTTACTGAATTCAGTAAAACTTTCTACCATTCACTGAAATAATCTTTCTCTGGAGTTATGAATCTGACAAATTGTATTTAAGAAAAATTCAAATGGAACCAAGTAATAGGTGACTATGAAAAAATCCTGCACACTTTAAAGACAAAAATATCTGGGTTTTGAGATATTATTTTCTGATATTTCAATTATCTGTGTACTCCAAGTTTTTAGTAGTAATTTTGAGGCTTTTTCTTAGGCATGAAATACTTGAGGAGTGAAAAGGATGAATAAAGGCATGAATAAAATTCATCTCTTCCCTCACAGCCAAGAGAAACAGACAAAATGGTTCCCTTTTTAAAGACTGTTAGATGACTTCAAAGATAGCAGTCAGATTACAGATGCCATTCATACATTAAAAACAGGGAAATCCAAGCTCAGATGCTAGATGCAGAGCTTCCATGAGTTCAAGCTGTGGGATGTAGAATCCTTGTCAGAGAAATGTAGATTGGGTCTTAACTTAATGTGATATGTTTAATATATAATACACAATTTTTTGGCAATTTCTCTCCTTTCACTTACAGTGACATATTCCCTTGATATTTGAGGAACAAGAGCAGAAAAAAAAATGGAAAAAGGGTAAAGAAAATAGGTAGCATGAGGAATGTTGAAGTAATAGAGGGACATTGTCATAAGAATTTTAAATACTAAAAGTATTTGTACAGAGCAGAGATACCAACATGAAAAGCATGTGAACAACATCAGGTATATAGCTTTGTGTCCTCTGGATTTGGCTTTGCAACTGTAACATAATATAGTGAGGAATGCATTCACCAAATCTAAAATAGATGTAGCTACTGGTGTGCACTACAGAAACCTATCTCCTAATAAAGACTGGCTGGCAAGACTTTATTTGTCCACTAGCGAGTGGACACCCAATCGAGGTCTAACATCTAGTCTTGACGTCAGCCCCACTCAAATATTTATTTCACTATTACACTGATGGGAAAAAAGGAGATTCATAGATGCATAGGAATGCATCTCCTGCTTATAGCTTTCTTATGACAGATTCCACCAGTGTCATGACAATATAAGATGAATCATCCACTTTCACAGGAAAACATAAAGTATATTTTTGTTATACTTCATATTCCATGCATATTCTTTCACATCTCAGAGACCCTCTGGAAGCAGAAAGGAAAACCAAGGGAGTATCAACCAGGTCAAACAAGAGAAACAAATAGAGTCCCATGGAAAGAAAGTAGATTGTTGCACAGGTCATCTGTTTAGAATGCATCAGTAGTAAAGGCAAGCTCATTCTACAGCAGCTAGTGGCGTAGATGGCTTAAAGGCATTGAAAATAAAGTTGAAAATTATATCCAGCTCAGATTCTAGTGCAGTCACTTGGTTTTATTTTGCTGAAAACAGTATTTTATTTGATATTCTTGCATAAGCAAGAATACAATATCTGTATAGTTATTTCCACAAAATTAAGGATATTCTATAATGTAGAATAAGACCTTTATAAAATATAAGTTATTAGTTTGAGAAATCATATTCACTTACAAACACAGTTTGGTCTTAAAATTTTATGGATTCATAACTATCAGCATACTGCAGCTAATGTTATTTACAGTCAGTCTTTCTTAGGTCCCATAAAACCTATACATGCTTCACATGAAAATTTTTGAATACTTTCCTTCATAGACCAGCTTTCTAAATGATGGACAGAGGTATCTACATATAAAATACTCATTAATTGCCACTCTACTAGTCAGAAGAGCTATTAGTGCCAAGAAAATTGTTGACTGTAGCAGTTTTCTGTTGGTAAAACAATTCAGAGCTGCAGCCAGCAATGACCAGAGGAACAAATTTTATACACACACATACGTAGTATGTAGAAACATATGTATATACTGATATCGGTGATGGATTTCTCACAGAAGGACCTTCAATATACAATAAGTATATTAAGAATAAATAAATAATTAAATTCAATCATGTTTCCTGTTTGCACTTCATTCCCAGCCATTTAGAAGCTGCTACACTAACGCATACCTCCAGCTATTTTGGTGCTAAGAATTACAATGAAGATGGCAAAGAGAATCCCTATGATATATTTATTTGGATTTTCCTTGTGTAGAAGCTTCTCTGGCCAACAAACAGTACAGTCAAGATTATATAGAAGGACAAGAATATATATATATATATATTTATGCTTTATGTAGATCAATCTGAATGTAGATAAATTTAAATTAATATCCTAATCTGATTCAATTACAAATTTGGACATAATTGCTTACAGAAAAAAAAGTAATCTGAACATAAACTTTCATAATTGTTACTCTTCAATCTGTAAGTCTGAAAAATGTCTATGACACACAGTTTTGGTGTGCTAAGCCATGTTTAAATGGACTCCTGATGTCTCATTCAGACTAACTTTCGTTAGGATCTTTGCTCATCCTCACCAGATATCACATAAAGCTTTAGAATTTCCTTTAGGGAAATAAAATCATATTAATTCAGAAATCCAAAATATTGCATACATGTTTATATACAGTTTGCCTGTATTGCTAACACTTTCAGAAGCAGATTTTTATGTTTTACCTGCTGTGATTGCATAGGCTCCCCACCAGGACTAGAAAAGGATTAAAGGGCCACCCATTGAGAAGAGGCACCACATCTGTGAAGCCTAGTTAGTTTAAGGAGCAATTATAAAAGCTTACTGGAAAGGGAGAAATAATCAGAAATTGACTCCTACCATGAAGAGTGTGGCACATTGTTTTCCCTTCTTGGAAAAAGTAGGAATTAGGAGTGTTGTTTGCCTTGAAAGAAGAATGACTTCAATGCATGGATTTAGAAAATACTTAAAATGGACTCCTGCAAAAGAGAAGATGCATAGGATAGCTTTGCCAAACTTTCAACACATTAAGCAAAAAAGGCTTTCTGATGGCTGGAGGCTTCAGGTGAAAACTGATATACATGTTTCTGCATGCTGTATCTTTTTCAAATATTGAGTACTGCTTTTAGAAATATAATGGATATTTGTACTGAGAGTTCTCATTATTACCTTATAAAAAAAAAAGACCATCAATTTGGTCATTGAGAAATATTTTGATGTTGATTTCAAAGTGAAACTCCCTCTCCATACTTTCTATTTTTTCTTGCAACCAAATAATTTGAAATCTTTAGAGGCTCATCTTCCTTACCTGAGCTGATTTTTTTAAAGTAGAATGAGCTGTGAATGATGAAAAGAACAGTTTTTCCAGCATTTCAGATTATGAAAAATATTTTGAACCTACCTCTGTTAGAACACTTTTTTTATCTATCAAATAACTAAGTCATCAATATACATGAATATCTTTATATAGTGTGAATATCCATACTAGTATTGAGTAATTTCCAACTGATTTCATACTTTAGACCATACCTAAAACTTGAAATAGACTTTTAAGTGTGACTTCTTTAATAGGTTACTCTAAGACTTTGTTCAGAGACAAAGAATAAATCTTCTCAAGATATTCCTTATTACTCTTCAGACAATCACTAGAAGTTTAATCTCAACATATCAAGCTTACCCTCAGGAACTGATGATTCAGAGTAGTCAATCAAAAACATTTAATTAATAGATACTGTTCATTACTTTAGAGGACTGACACACTCAGGAGGTATGCATTATATCCCCTCATATTTTCAAGTTACAGATTTCCTAAAGGAAGAAAGGTTGCTGCAGAGAACTCTGAAAAATTGAATCAATCTATAGACATGCTATTTAAGTCTTTCACTGTCTTTCTATTTATTACTAAATAAGAGCTATCTGGTCCTGTAACTATGATTTGTCTTTCAAAGCATGAACTAGTTGAGGTAATAGGAACAAATATCTATTAAACTAAAGCACTGAAAATACCTAAATAAATAACAATATCTATTAATTAGAATTTATAATGTTTCCATTTTCAAAAACCCATGCGTATATTAGTTCACTGTTGTATTATCAACTCATTTGTTACATACTAAAACTTTATTAGGTCCTAATCCTTTCTTGCTCAGTCTATATACAATATATGGTAAGAATTTCACTTTTCCAAGCAGCACAGAATGCATGTTTTCTTTATTGGTACATTTTTTCAGCATCAGTCGAATAAATATAGTGCTCGGTGTCTTGAAAATTTCCTCCAAAATTCTTCCACACTTTAAACAAAATGAGTATCTCCCCTAACTCAGTAAATTCCACTTCCACTTCTGTTTCTGCTTCTTAGAAGGATCTCACTCCAATTTTGTGACCTGTTATCACTCATGTTCTGCTATTTGGGCACAAACATAAAACCTCTGCTTTTGCATGAATAAATTCCTTTACACCAAACAAGAGAAAAGTATGAAAGAAAAAGAACAAAGTTTTTTTTAGACACAATATTGTTTTTCTTTGTTCGTTTTTGTTTTGTTTTTTTCCTGTAGTATGTTGCAACACTCTGACTGACTGGCAGATTACTCCGTTAACATTAAATGAAGTAAATCGCATCCAGTCAGTCTTTATTCTTACAAAACCATGACCCACCCCACAAAAATCACTGAAATTTGCTTGCATTCTCTGCTGAACTCAGAGACTTTTCTGCTTCAGTATGAAAATTATTTAGCATTGTGCATTTGAATATTTCTAAACAGCAATTTTTTATTATTTTTTTTTTGTCCATAAGGAAGAATACAAATGCTTCCCACCTATAGGAATGTTTCCCACCTTTTCCCCTGTTTGGTCAGGGGCAATGCTGTTGTGCAAGTATCAGCCTAAACAGACTGTTATCTTATTTGGCCAACTAAACTAGTCACCTGGGCTCCCTGTGTATTACTGGAAGGACACAGACACCTCTGGGACATAACTTCTACCTGTATTTGACATTTTTCATAGGATGAGCTGAATTGTTGTCTCTCTTTCAAACCTTTCTATAAATGTAGGAGGTGCACTTTGTAATCTTCAGGGGGATAGCTGAGTTTTAGAAGGTTAAATTCATGCAGATGTACATCAATCATTTTGTGTCTATTCTGTTATCTATAAAAATCATGTTGTTCATTCCTGGTCAAGCTGGTGAGGGGTCTGGAGAACAAGTCTTATGAGGAGCAGCTGAGGGAGCTGGGGTTGTTTAGCCTAGAGAAGAGGAGGCTCCAGGGTGACCTTATCGCTCTCTATAGGTACCTTAAAGAAGGCTGTAGTGAGGTGGGGATTGGTCTATTCTCCCACATGCCCGGTGACAGGACGAGGGGGAATGGGCTAAAGTTGCGCCAGGGGTGGTTTAGGTTGGATATTAGGAAGAACTTTACTGAAAGAGTTGTTAGGCATTGGAATGGGCTGCCCAGGGAAGTGGTTGAGTCACCACCCCTGGAGGTCTTTAAAAGACGTTTAGATGTGGAGCTTAGTGATATGGTTTAGTGGAGGGCTTGTTAGTGTTAGGTCAGAGGTTGGACTAGGTGATCTTGGAGGTCTCTTCCAACCTAGATGATTCTGTGATTCTGTGATTCTCTTGTGGTGTAAAAAGAAAACGAATCCAGCAGTGACTTTCCAAATTTTCGAATCCAGTCTTATCCTACACTTTCTAAATTGGGGTGTAACTGTCTTATAGCAATTAACAGATTTTATTTAGTAAATGGGATTGCTTGATCATTTTTCTAAACTTACCAGAACTGACAGTTGGTAGGACTGAAGGACTTGAAGGCATTTCTGATTTTCTCAGGTTCAGGTGATATTCTGATGAGTTTGACAGCATGGTATGCCTTAGCTGCATATTGTATAATTGGTATGTGGAAGCCATGTCGTAGTTATGGTGCATTCTGCAGAGTTCTCTGATCTGACATTCAGTGGACTCAACTGCAATAATACTGCAGCATTCCTCTGCTATTCATTGTAGGTGAGTTGAGATCCTTCTCCAGCAATGTTCCAGCCTCCCTTCTGCAGACAATATACTTCCATGACTACAGGCACATCTTGTCAAAGGATGTGAACATCTGAATTTAACACCCTTTAAATTGATAACATGACCTTTTGAAATCATTTGATGCTTGAGAATGCTCAGCCTCCTGTTGTATACATGCTGATTTGGAGAGTGAAAGCAAGACAAAGGACAAAATGTAAGCATTCACTGCAAGTAATCACTGCAATCTTACAATTAAAATGGTGTTCATGCACAAAGATGGAGTGCGTCCTACTACACCAAAACAGTCCACCACAGGTGGATAGTGTTTTGCTACACTATTGAAAAATGAATGGAGAACTTTTTAAACAGGAAAGCAAGTCCACATGGAGATAAACAGCAGACTGTGTTGCAAATATAAACAAAAGCACTGCATTCATCAGAAGGAAACAAGGAAACAAACAAACAAAAACAAAACTCTGCAGTAGAGTAATCAAATTATTTGATGTGAAAATGTTAACTGTATGAAAAACAAGCAAATAAGTACAGGGCAAAAGCCATTTTGTTTTATTAACTGAACTGAACTCTTCTACAGATAATTATTTTCAGTCTCACATTTCACTGAAAACTTGATGTATTAAGAAGTATAGTTCTCTTCTTTTTCTGCTGTAATTACACAAGGTTTATCATGGTAATACAGTCTGTCATTCTTTACACAGGCACATAGCAAAATATGAAACAGTTGGCTTAAAAAAAAAAAAAAAGGATTCCAAACTTTCCTTGTATGGCACGTCATTGCCTCTCATGGATATCACAAAAATGTAATTATAGTGTCACAGAGTTTTATCATTCAAATACAGTTCATATTAGTCTGTTTGAATCTACTGTATAGATCTTTGAGTGTACACAAAGTGTGAAAGCAAAACATCATCTGACAATGCTTTTTGATGTCTCAGATATCCTCATCACTCATATGTTGGTGAGTCTATATCATCTACCCTGATCCTCTATTTTATCGTGAATAAAAATTCATTTTCATTTTATTTTATTTTATTTTACTTTATTTTATTTTATTTTATTTATTTTCAAACTGACTAGCCATTGATACAATGCCAATGTTGAGAATTTATGGGACTTCCATATAACAAGCTTCTACCTATTCTTTATAGATATATTTATTATATAAATGAATATATGACACAACCTATATAAACAGTAGTTGGAAAAAAATAATTAAATGCATATTCAAGGGAGTAAATAACAATACAACATTGTCTTGAATTCTGGGAATTTCTTTTACTGTAGTCAATATGTCAAAGATATGCACAATATGGATATTAGAATGGTAATGATGAGGATAAATTAATGGTCTATGACATTACAACTATGAGCCTGTTAAAATAGCAGGACATATTATGGAGAATCCACAGCATGAAGAAATTGTAGTGCTATTTGCTGTGGACACAAAGGTAAAATTAATGAAAATACAGATGCATTTTGAAGTAAATTTTATTCAGGGAATGAGATGACAGTCTTTAAGATCTTTCAATCAGTGGGAGAAAATAATATTACTCTTAAAACTACAAAAACAGAATTATACTTGTGTCCTTGTTTCATATCTAGAAATATTTATTTCTGAAATTTAAGCACTATAACGCTGTAGAGCAGTACATGTTCATATTCTTACATTCTCATTATTCTACTAGAGGAAATGGTAGAATATCTACTTTCAATAAAGTACAACTTTACTAAAGTCATAGATCAAATTGACATATAAAAGCCCAGAATAAGATGAAAGAAAAATCTGAAGAACTCACTTACATGACACATTTCATTTAAGACATTTTAACTAAGTTAAAATACCTTAAACCTTATATTATGCCTTATATATATTTTACCCTGAAATTTGATAATAGTTTAAGAGAATCTACTTCCATTCCATCTAGTGAGGCTATGTGTAGCAGCTTTGCTTTTCAGATCATTTGAATATACATTATTTAAGATTTGAGATGCAAGCATAATAAAAGACAACTCTAAATTGTGATATATTTCAGCAATCAAATGCAGACAAATGAAGTAGGCATTTGTGGTCTCAATTTTCTCAGAAGATGAATAGTTGCTAATTACAGTAGACACTATTCTATCCTTCTTAAAATACCTAGTAATATTATATCTTTGTTACTAGGAAACCATTAACACATTATAGGGAACATGAAATACCATAGTAATGCATAATTTTGTTATTTAGTCTTTCCTTTTCCCCATGAACCCTTTGAAATGGGCATTTTTCTGTGCTTTACTGTGAAGACAGGAAATATTTTTTAGCACTCATGGAAGGCATCATATTTAAGACAAAAATCCTTAATATATTCATATGGTTGAAAATACAAATTTACACATGCTAATTTGTTAATATACATTACAAACTAAAATAAGCCTTTCAGGCATAAAGGATTTCTCTGGTACTTCTGTGAAGTTTGCCAAAAAGTTTGCCATTTGATATCCTTGGATATAGTTTATGTGGTGGTACTACAACCACTGGAAAGCAATTTAAATATGCATAACATCTTGGTCAAATAATAATCATAATAAAAAAGTATGAAATATCAATAATTCTTATGTTAAATGAAGTAGGAATAAGCTGAGAATACCAATCCACAATACAGTAGCAGGAAAGTCAGCTTAATTTTTTGCTACTTTAATCACAGATCTGTACTAATTCGCTGATACAACTGACACAATGAAGAGAGCAGCATACACCTGCAGGAGGAAGGGAACAAATATTTAGGCATGCAGGAAGCATAAACTTGTTGAGCCAACATTGCTGCTGAGCTCCTTAAACTGAGAAATTGAGGTTACACAGAACTCAGAAGAGGCTTTAGTAGCAATCAGTACTAAAAGTAAAGTGCCATTTTGTGCTTTTAAAAACTAACAGGAATAAATCGTATTATATTGAACATATAATTTTCAAGTGGATTTACCTCTAGGAATGGCAAACAAAGGAAGAATTCATACATTTACCATTAGGAATGGCAAACAATAGTGGAAATCATACTAAGGACATTTAAGGCAGAATCCATATAAGGAAAAACATTTTTGAGAAAGCTTCAGAGTGAGAACTATAAACTAGAAAACAACTCAGAAAAGATAAACAAGTGACAGTGGACAGATAGCTCAGAATGATATCCTAACATCACTTTTCAGTGTAAACACAGGGGAGTATTTAAGATGATCTTTTCCCTCAGTATATGACATTCCAGGACTAGAACATTACATGTAGTTCTTGCATTCAAACTCCAAAAAGTGTGTGGAAAAAATACAGAAGGAACAGGAAATATCACTCAAATTATTCAGAGCTAAGAAAATAACTTTTAATTGTAGACTGAAGGTACTCACTGGGTTCTGCTTATCAAAAGGGAGTATGAATGATTTGTATACATGTAAACAGATGTTCCGAGAGATAAAATAGTAGATACAAAAGGGTTCTATTTGAACAAAGATTTGTATTCTGTCTTAAATATCCATTTCCACATATTGCTGAGACACTTCGGCTTCTAATGACATTACCTCTTACAGATAATTTCAGTCTTACCAATAGGATTTCTTTGTACCAAAAATAAAAGTAGTGGTTGTTTTTTAACACCCCTGTGCTTATGCTTCACAAATATAAGAAAAAGTACCTTGGTTTATTGGATTTTGAAATTGGATGCAATCGTTCATTCTTTTCTAAAAAAAATAAAAATGTGTAGCTTTACAAATGTACATGGAGATGAGCACCAAACATCTATAATTTCATGAGGAAATAATACGGAAAAAACTTAGTTCTGCAGAAATGAAAGATCATATAGGAGTGTCTGCCAATCCTTAAAACACAATATTCTTTTCTCCAAATATATGAGCATCTTTTTAATTGTTAAAAACAAACAAACAAACAAAAAAACATGTTAACAGAGAAAAATTTGCCAGCATTTCATTAATCAAAACCTGCAGAAATTCAGACAGACTGATTTTAACAGCAAAATATATCATCAATATAGCAGAAAAATATGTTACAATGGTAAAAAACAGGCTCTCCTTTCTCACTGTAAAAGATAAGAAACCATCTAAGAACTGCTTCTTTCCAGGTAAGGTGTGGGGTTTTTTGTTTGTTTGTTTGTTTTTTCAGATTTGGTGACATGAGAAATAATGTCAATACAGATCCACTTTGGTAAGTAACCAGAATGTGTGTACAAACATGCATTGTACAGTTTCTCAGTGTTGTCAGTTTGAATTTGAATTAAAGATTAACATTTCCTGATTGTTTATTATTTATTTATGTTTGCTTAAATAAACAGAAGAACACAGGTGCAGCAGTAGAGTACAATAGCATCGTGTTATTCATCTTGCACTTTCTTTGAAAAAAATATTAAAGCAACACGTCATATTTATGACATTCAGGAGAAAGGATCAGTGTAATAAACCTGTAACACACAGTGTGCTGGCAGGAGACCGATTGTTTTTTTCCTGGCACAACTCACACAATCTGGATAATGGCCACCATATTGACTTTCACAGTGTAGGCCACAAGAGGACAGGATGCTAATCTTATAATGTTTGTACAGTGACTCATCTTCCACATAACTAATAAAGGCAGAGAAGCAGTAATGTCATTGTTGTAAGTCTTTCCACAGTAGACATTACCAGAATCTGTGGGGTGAAATATGGGAGATAGTGAGGCAAAGAAGAAAAATCACAAAATATGTAAAATATATAAAAAAAATATATAAAAAGGGAGGATGTGTAGAATTGCTGAGCTTTGCAGTTCCATTTCTGCTCTTTCTCAGAAATGAAGATTATTAATTACCTACTCTCACAGCTAGGACAAATGATAAGAATGGAGATTTAAGCCCGCCAAATCTCTACATTCCAGAAAAATAAATATGATTATGATCTTCACACTTTCAACTTTCCTTTAAGGAAAAGAAATGTAGAATGATAATCATTTCTCATGCAGGAGACTGAAAGAATAAAGGGTAGGAAGTGCCAGGGGAGCTGGATTACTTACAGTAGACAGGAGTATAGGACAGAAGGATAGCAACTGGTTTATGGGAGAGCTCAGTTTATTAGGCAGGGTTGAGCAGTAATGAAGTGGCAAGAATTGCAATAGGACATCTCCAGCTACTGCAGGGTGTTGGCATGTGTATGTGTGTGTGTGGTATTGGGTGGTTTATTTGCTTCTAAGAGATGGGTTTCTTATATGTCAGGGGTGAAAGTCAGAGCCCTGGTACTGGAGACAGTATTGTTCTTGCTCTTTCTCTACCATTGCTCTTCATATCTGTGGCACTTGCTCGGAGATCCTGGATGTAAGATCAGTGAAAAACAACGGAAAAAATCACATGACTGGATGAAAAACGTACAACTGGATGTTAAAGCAAAGGAAGAACTGAGTAATATCATCTGTCCTGATGAATGTCTAGCATTCCAGCAGATCTGCTAGGGATGCAAAATGCATATGGCAGATTAGAAAATAAATCTAAGCTCTGAAAATGCTGTTGCTTATTGCAGCTTTTCTCCTTTTACCTAAAGTAGATTAGCTTTCAAGATTAGTTGTTGATGCAAGAAAGAGCTATGGGTTCAACAAAAGGAGATGCATGTCATTAGAAGGAAAAGCCCAAGAGAAATGCTTAGTTTCAGTCCTGATAGATATGTTGGCAAAGATAAGTTATAAGAATTGGTGTGGTGAACACTTTGATGGTCCGAATAAGAAAGCACAAGGAAAGACTGAAAGGGAAGAAGACTGCCGGTTGGAGAATTTGAATACGAAAGCATGCTTGCTTTGCTAATACCAAAATTGAACTTTGCATGAACTTTAAAGCACATAACCATTTCTTATCTAGAAGGCAATTGGGACACATGGGAAAACTAAGAACTGATGAGGGAATATTAGTTTTCTAAAAGGGTCCAGTTTAACGACTGTGAATGGGACAGGAACAAATACATGCTCTGCAGGGACAGTAGCCACAGAAGACAGGATCTTTGAAGGGAGCAGCACAGTGCTATGGAGAATCACTTTATTTCAATGAGCAGGAACAGCCCTACATAACCGCATGCTGTAATCAGAGGGAGGAGTTAAAAGAATGTTACAAGAGATAAAGAGATATATACAAAGTAGTATTTGTTTGAAAAGGGAATTGATGATACAATGATAAGGTTTGTGGAAATTGTTAGACAACAGCAGGAACTATTGACAAAGAATGAGGAGACACATTGAAAGCGTGTGAACAGAAAGAGACCTACAGTAGGAAACAACATTGTAATCAGCAGGAAAGCTATTTAGCAGAATGTGACAGGAGATCAGTGGAAAGGTCTGGCAAAAAAAATAAATAAAAAAAATAAAATTGCCAGAAAGGAAGCAAAAGTAGAAGGAAAAAAAGGTCAAGGGACACATGAATTACATTTTCAACTGTACGTCAAAATGTTACATAAAAATGTTATGTAAAAAGTATTTGGGGGCTTTGTTTTTTCTGAAGGCATATGACTTTTTCAGGAATAGGAATTGTATTGAAGATTTCTATTTTGTGGAGTACCTGATACTTTGGGATCCTCATTTTGACTGAGGTCTCTGAAGTTTTTGTACTACCAATATTGTGTGACAGTAATTTTATTACTTCTGTACAACAGCTAGTGTGGAAATAATATGGCTTTGGGCATATTATTTGTGTTTGTACATATAAGATCATTTCAGACATGCATACACAGACTTAACTCATTTGGACCTGGAAAACATAAATAGGGTGCTCTGTGCACCCTGTCACAAGAGCTATATGTAACACAAAGCAAATCTGATGATGGGTATCTTCCTTATTTTCCTGGGCATCATAACAGAGGCAGAGAATTCTTTGTCTCCCACATAGCCATGACACAAATTTTAGTAAATTTTTCACAATCAGCTGATTCTTGTATCTTTCCTGACTTGTATTCTAGAATCACTTTTTTTCTCAAATGTGTCCTGAAAACCAAGGAGATCATGAAGGACAAGGTACTAGCAGAATCCAGGATTAAAACAGACTTGTTTTGTGGAAAGTTTGGTTTAAATCATTCTACTTTACTCTTTTAACTGGACTATGTTTTCTCCAGTTTTCTCTTTGTAAAGAAGAGAGAAGAATCAGGTCTTATTATTTCTGAACACAATATTAATGTTAAACAAAGAATTATTAACAACAGCATTATTAGTCAAAAGAAATAAAAGGAGTAAGAATGACTTTTTTATGCAGAGGAAAAAAAAAAAAAAAGAACCTAAAGTGAAAGTGTCTAATTAATAAACGAAAAGGAAGAAAATTAGTGATGATGATATAATTGCTGAGCTGCTGACTACTGGGTTTTTAATGAGGGGAAAAAAGGAGGGAAGTAAGTATAATTAGAAAGTAATGAAGCTTCTCTAAATACAGATGTTGATAAAATAGAGGTAAGAGAACATACTGGAATGTTTAATGGCAATATTCACCAGCATATAGTTTTGTACCAAAAGCACCAACAGAGGCCAGATTCTCTTTTTCTTAGACACTTGTCACAACCTATCAAAGGAGCATAAGGGTTATCTAAGGTTTTCTAGAGAAGCTATAAATAACATTTAACCTAAAATATTCTAAAGTGAATTGTCTAACTAATTTACTGACATTGTTCTTGAAAAGTCATAAAGAAATGAGAGCACACTTCAGATAAGTTTCTGGAGTTAAAAATAAATAAAAATATTCTCTGACATTCAGTGGTTCAACACTTGTCTTCTAAAAGCCGGTAAAATGGCTGGAAGGTATGTCCTATGAGGAGAGGAAGAGGACACTTGGGTTGTCTGGTCTGGAGAAAAGAAGACTGAGAGGTTGCTCTCTACTACTTCCTGAGGAGGGAAAGTGTAGAGGGATGTGCAAGTCTCTTCTCCCTGGTAACCGATGACAGGACATATGGGAATGACACAAAGCTGCACCTGATGTTCAAGCTGGACATCAGGAAAAATTTATTTAATCTGAGGATAGTCAAACACTGGAACAGGCTTCCTAGTGAGGTGGTTGATGTCCCATGCCTGTCAGTGTTCAAGAGATGTTTGGATAATGTGTTAAATAATAGGTTTTAATTTTTGGTTAGCCCTGAAATTGTCAAGAAGTTGTACTAGGTGGTCATTAATATTATGGTCAGATAAAGGTCCCTTCCAACTGAACTATTGCATTGTATTGCATTGTATTGCATTGTATTAAATTGTATTGTATGCTATTCTATTCTATCCTACTCTATTCTAAAAGAGAGAACCAGTCATTATCTACATTATCATTGTTTGGAAACAATGGCTGCTACATATCTGAAAATGGTTCTGTACTTTCAGTTTATATATTAGTGGACAATAGTCAATTTGTTCTGAAGTCATTGGTGCTCCTGTCAGACAGGACAAGATGGAAAGAGGTATTCTAGAGAAATTAACTTTACCTGTAAGGATGATCATCCAAGGTCACACATGGGGCACCTAACTGATAAACGTAAAGAAATTTGTAACATTTCCTGTAATCTACTTGTACACAAGCTGGTTCCTGACTTCAGTCTCTGTGATCATGGATGAGTTCTCATGAGTAGAAATTTCACAAGCTTTTTCCATATAAAATACAAGAGACGGTAAGGGAGTTCATGGGACATATAAACAAAATTGATCACATAAATAGTAAACTGCAAGGACCAATTTAAGGCAGGGATGTTATATTCAACACTAAAAGTTCACGCACAAAATGAACAGTCATATGAATGGCTGGTGACATCAACACATGGAGGATATTTAGGAATTATAGATAACTTTGTATGAGTAGCAATTTTGTTGGCCATATTGGCGTGGTAGCAAGCAAGTTAAATATGTTTTACGTGCAAGAAGATCTGAAGAGAATGGGTAAAGAAGAAAAACAACATGTTCTTTATACCTGGTGATCTGCAAGAACAAACAAACTGTTTTTTTCGTATTTAAAATGAGGTTTTACATTTTAAAAGGTGTTATATACCAAAGGAAGCACAAATATTTCCAAGTTTCATTTTACACTCAGCTCTTGAGCGCCAAATTCAGTTCTGATATCACACGCAACTCACAGTGTATCTAACATCTCTATTTATGTTCAAGACTCTACAGCTATACTAGAGATTTTTCTTGCAAATAAAAAACATTCATTCTAGGAAGTAATACGTGTACAGTGACTATTATGATAGGATATATCTCTAATTGGTGTCTCTGGCAACATTTAAAACATAAATACATTTAGTCTACACAGTACCAAATAAAAGCAATACTGGGTTTATCCAATTCAATACCAAATAAATACAAAATGAAGCAACAGTACTATTTATTCCTATTTTTAAATTCACTGAGCCTAATCAATTACATTTAGCATATTTTAGATCAATCTGTTCAGATAATATTAGTGAATTCACCTTACCATAACAAACAGTTTCTGCTAGTTTTACAGCAAAACAAAACAAAATAAAATAAAATATTGAACATGCAGACGAGGTCTACTTTAGCTAAATCTATTCTCTTCACTTCTCTCTTTTCAGTGGATGATGGTAAATGAAGATGTTCTGTCCCTTGTAAGTCGCCAGGGAATGCTGAGCTTTTCAGGGATATTTCTTGGTGGGGGACTGTTGTGGTTTAGCCCGGCTGGCAGCCAAACACCACACAGCCGTTCATTCACCCTCCCCCCTCCCTCTCCGGGATGGGGGAGGGAAACGGGAAAGTGAAGTCTGTGAGTTGAGATAAAGACAGTTTATTAAGACAGGAAAAATAATAACAATAATAATAATAATAATAATAATAACAATAATAATAATAATAATAGTATTAATAGTAATAATGTGTACAAAATAAGTGATGCACAATGCTATTGCTCACCACCCATCGACCGATGCCCAGCCTATCCCCGAGCAGCCGGCCCCCCACCCCGGCTAGCCACCCCTATATATTGTTCAGCATGACGTCAGATGGTATGGAATACCCCTTTGGCCAGTTGGGGTCAGCTGTCCTGGGTCTGTCCCCTCCCAGCTCCTGCTGCATCCCTAGCCTGCTCGCTAGCAGGACAGAGCGAGAAGCTGAAAAGTCCTTGGCTTGGTGTAAGCACTGCTCTACAACAATTAAAACATCAGCATGTTTTTGACCTCAGTGCCAGGAAAGCTCATGGAGCAGATTATCTTGAGGGTCATCACGCGGCACTTGCAGGGCGAGCAGGCGATCAGGCCCAGTCAGCATGGGTTTATGAAAGGCAGGTCCTGCTTGACGAACCTGATCTCCTTCTATGACAAAGTGACGCGCTTGGTGGATGAGGGAAGGGCTGTGGATGTGGTTTACCTTGACCTCAGTAAGGCTTTTGACACCGTTCCCCACAACATTCTCCTCAAGAAACTGGCTGCTCGGGGCTTGGACTGGCGTACGCTTCGCTGGGTTAGAAACTGGCTGGATAGCCGGGCCCAGAGAGTTGTGGTGAATGGAGTCAAATCTGGTTGGAGGCCGGTCACAAGTGGTGTCCCCCAGGGGTCAGTACTGGGGCCGGTCCTCTTTAATATCTTTATCGATGACCTGGATGAGGGCGTCCAGTGCACCCTCAGTAAGTTTGCAGATGACACCAAGCTAAGTGCGTGTGTCGATCTGCTTGAGGGCAGGAAGGCTCTGCAGGAGGATCTGGATAGGCTGGAGCGATGGGCTGAGGTCAACTGTATGAAGTTCAACAAGGCCAAGTGCCGGGTCCTCCACCTGGGGCGCAACAACCCCAAGCAGAGCTACAGGCTGGGAGATGAGTGGTTGGAAAGCTGCCTGGCTGAGAAGGACCTGGGAGTATTGGTTGATAGTCGGCTGAATATGAGCCAGCAGTGTGCTCAGGTGGCCAAGAAGGCCAACAGCATCCTGGCCTGTATAAGAAGCAGTGTGGCCAGCAGGTCTAGGGAGGTGATTGTCCCCCTGTACTCGGCTCTGGTGAGGCCGCACCTCGAGTACTGTGTTCAGTTTTGGGCCCCTCGCTACAGGAAGGACATGGACGTGCTCGAGCGAGTCCAGAGAAGGGCGACCAAGCTGGTGAGGGGTCTGGAGAACAAGTCTTACGAGGAGCGGCTGAGGGAGCTGGGCTTGTTCAGCCTGGAGAAGAGGAGGCTCAGGGGCGACCTTATCGCTCTCTACAGTTACCTTAAAGGAAGCTGTAGTGAGGTGGGGGTTGGTCTGTTCTCCCACGTGCCTGGTGACAGGACGAGGGGGAATGGGCGAAAGTTGCGCCAGGGGAGTTTTAGGTTGGATGTTAGGAAGAACTTCTTTACCGAAAGGGTTATTAAGCGTTGGAACGGGCTGCCCAGGGAGGTGGTGGAGTCGCCATCCCTGGAGGTCTTTAAAAGACGTTTAGATGTAGAGCTTAGTGATATGGTTTAGTGGAGTACTTAGTGTTAGGTCGGAGGTTGGACTCGATGATCTTGAGGTCTCTTCCAACCTAGAAATCTGTGTCTGTCTGTGTCTGTGTCTATGTTATCAGCGCTCTTCTCATTCTAATCCAAAACATAGCACCCTACCAGCTACTAGGAGGAAAATTAACTCTGTCCTACCTGAAACCAGGACAGGGACTCACCAAAAAGATAACTCAATACATTGCATGCTTCAGTTCATCAGGTTTATGCATTTGACAGAATGTATGATACATGGAACTTTTTTTTTTTTTTTTTTTTTCTGGTTTTACCATTCCACTCCCACAGACAGAAACCAGTTTTGCCTGATTATCAGGAGTGAGACATTGAAACTAACTGATCTGTCATTCAGGGCACCTACATCCTCTTTGGCAGTAGTATAGTGCAAATAAAGAGTGGACAAGGTTATTTTTTTTTGATGTATATGAGATGAGAGTACACTATAATTCCCAAATGACAAGTGGATAAATTCTACAAATCTGTGTTATCTTCAACTATGTTCCAACCATAATTCAGAGAAGTAAAATGGAAAATATCATTAAAAGAGCAGGTCTGTAGCTCTTCAGCTCTTGCAAGAAACATATGTGTGTCAAAAAGGTGGGCCTTATAGCAAGGCAGTTGAGAAAGAGTGAAGACCGCTAATTATCACAGGAAGCTGGAGATTCAAGTAATCACCCTTCAACCTGTGTTACTGATGCTGTGAGGCAATAGGTGCAACTATTGTTCTGCTGTTCTTGCCAATCTGTCTTCAAACTTCTGTTTTCCAGCTTCTTCCAATGACTTCCTTCTTTCTTTCTTCTCCCTGTCACACTCAGCTGTCTCCATCATTTACTTCCTGAGGATGTGCAGTTGCTCTTCAGGAAAGATGTAACATCCCTCTAAAGCATTCTACCTGACCCAGTCAATTTCATCTTAAAAGAAGACAAGAGATTAATTCAAATCAGTCAGTGAAGAGAACATATACTGTACATCATGGCTGAATATATACTTGGTAGATGTAGGTATACCCTGCTCTTCTGCATGACGGTATATTGAATTCCTTTGGACCTTCTAGGTTTAGGTCAAGATCTCAGAGTTTAAGCTTTTTTTGTGCTCTGGGTAAACTTGGATTACAAATTCTAAGCCCCTCTTTCTCTCATATGGGTATTAGCATGGTTGCATGTTCCTCAGAGCAAAGGTTTCCAAGACTCTATCAAATGAATGCTCAACCTGCATTTTGAACATCTGAGCTCCCACCCCTCTAAGAGGATGATAAATGGGATAAATACAGTGAAACTGGGATAAATACAGTGACAGAAGTAATATTTTTAATTCTGAAACCTTAAAAACACAAGACTAAGACAAATATCACCGAACAATTTGCTTGAGGACCAAAGTGTCAGAAAATACAAATGAGTTAATAAGAGTCAGGTTAGACCATCTGCATATTTGGCAGAGCTTTAACCGGACAAAAAGACTAACTGAATATTGTAGACGAGGGAGGCAGTATATTATAAAAGATGGTAGAAGGGGTAAATGGAATATTATCTATCTGTCATACATTTAATTTTAGTTTCACCAACACAATAGTTAACTATTAACATTTTGAGAATTATGACCTGCAGTTTCTCTCCATGCCCTTTTAGCAAGTCTACCTTCCAAATATTTTATACCATGAATTTTATTTCTATTCCATTATAAGAAATCATAGAGAGATTGTGTAGATGGGGCCTACAAAAGTATTTTACAGTGTTTAACTTTCCACAGTGGTACAACAAATGTACATGATATATGAAACACCTTTAATGAATCTTATTTCTTGGAAAAAAAAAAAAAAAGTAAAACAAATCTTCCAGTTTTATTCTCAGAAAATCAATGCCAAATGTGCTAACACTGTTGACCCTCTTGCTCTTTATGATCCAGTCTATATGATTTCACAGTAAGACCTGGATTCATCTCATCCATCTTTGGTTATTTAGCTGGAATGTTAAATGCACAATGGTGTATAGTGACCCTAAATACCTCTGTCATAAACAAAAAAGGTGTCTGCAAGGGTAAATGGAAGAAGAAAAAATTAAATCTGCACTTACCTATGTCTTAACTTTATATTTGTCTGGTGTCTGAGGTTTTGATTTTGCTATATTCTGGAACGACATAAGACATAATCAGGAAATCTTAACTCTGCATTAGCAATGACTCATGACACTGAATATAGACATCACATTCAAAAAGAAAGATAAGCTTTCTTTTCATTTGGCATTGCTATGACATCATCTAGAATAATTCATTCTAATCTTAATGATACAGAGATTTTAATAAAATTGAGAGACTTCAGAAGTGAAAAACAAATTATTAGGAAGATAACATGGTAACATTCTGTTGAAAGGTGAGTGTTTCTGCAAATAATGAAGAAGCGGGACTGTGACAACATTCAGAAAATACAGAAAAGTGTAAACATTGGGAGTAGCTGAAGTTGTTCCAAAACATTCTCACTTGTTGAAGCAGGAAAACTGTGTAAAAGAAAATGATTGAACAGTAAGAAAAAATAAATCATGGACACTTCTTTAAAAAAGGTGATGCATGTTTCATTGAAATTGCAAATGGTACTTGGAGGCACATAAAGGATAATGTAGGGAACAGCCTCGTTTTTAGGCACAGATCTCCTAACCTGACTATTTAAAGTCATTGAATATACGCAGCCGTGGGGAGGTCAGAATGCTCAGACTCTCTAAAACTGTTTGCCTCAGGTAAGAATATTCTGTTCTAGCTTCAGCATTTAAGTTAACTAAAGTAAATCATTTAGATCTCTAAGTCAGATTTAGTAACCACAGATATTCTTCATAGCTAATGGCCAGAAACATGCATCTGCAGTGAGCAATGCAACCCAAGGCATCTAAGGATCCTTGACATTAATGATCTGGATGATGGGGCAGAGCGTATGCTCAACAAGTTTGCTGATGCTGCAAAACAGTGAGGAATGGCTGATTTTAGGCATTGGAACAGGTTGCCCAGGGAGGTGGTGGAGTCACAGTCCCTGGAGGTGTTTAAGGAAAGGTTGGACATGGAACTTAGGGACATTGTTTAGTGGGTAATATTGGTGGTTGGAAAATGGTTGGACTAGATGATCTTGGAGGTCCTTTCCAACCTTAATGATTCTATGATAAATTAATGGGTCATGCTGCCATACAGAGGGACCTCAAGAGGTTGAGGCTGACAGGAAACTCCTGGAGTTCAACAAGGGGAAGTGCGAAGTCCTGCACCTGAGGAAAGTCCTGCACAGGTTGCACAGAGTGGTTGTGGAATTTCCCTCCTTGTGGATACTCAAAAGCAACCTGGACATGATCCTGAGCAAACAGCTCTAGGTGTCCCCACTTGAGCAGGAGGGTTGGACCAGGTGGTCTCCAGAAGTCCCTTCCAACCTCAGACATTCTGAGATACTTTGAAGGAAACTTACATATTCCACCCTCAGCAAATGCTTGCTCCTCTCATTTGATTATGATCAGAAAAGATGGTGAATAGCCCAGTATTAGAAGTTTGGCTTCCGCATATAAAATCAGGTGAAATGACTGATAATTGCCACTCACTCACAGTTAATTAAATACAGATTTAATTGCTTAAGTAGCTGGATTTTGGACATATGGACATAGGCAAGCCCATAAGATGATTTCTGCATTTTTTCCTACAAGTTTTTAAATTTAATTTTCAGTCCAGCAAACTGTGTTCAAGGTCCAAACTTGAACATGAAGAATATAAAACTTATTATTCTATAAATAGCAGTTCTGATCTGAGCTAAATTCCTTTCCTCTGGAAAAAAAATCACAGTGGAAGAAAAACAAAATTAAATATTGTAAGCACAGCAACAATAGCATAATTATTGTCAACATAAATTACCATATAATTGTAACATAATCTTTCAAAGTTGTCACCTTTGCCTTATTCTTAGCAAATGTTATTCCTGTAGCTAATTTAGTTGTAAGTGGAAATTTTGCAAACTGCCTTGAAGTAACTTAAGAGCAGAGAAACAACACACAAAAGTTAGTCCATATGACGTTTTGATTTTCTCAGTATTCTCTTCCTCAGGTTTGAATATAACCAAAGTACTCATTGGAAACCATTCAGTAAACTGACATTACTTAAAGCTTTGTAAATCCAAACCAAGACAAAATTATTGTATACACAAGTCTCCTGAATTTTTAAAGTGCTTCCTTTTTTTTCTTTTTTTTTTTTTCCTGTGCAAATAGAATCCAATAGTATAAAGAAACATAATTTCTCAGATGAAAGGTACTGTTTCTGTTCATCATATTCCTCAGCTGAAATACAGTCACCATCACTGAGACAAAGAATCCGTCAGGCTGGAAGTGATCCTGGGAGGTCTCAAGACCAACCTTCTGCTCAAAACAGGGTCAATGCTGAATTCAAAGCAAGTTGCTCAGTTTAAACTACCTCATCATAGGATCAGAAAACCAGAAGAAAAAGGAAGGAACATACAGCTGGGGATGCAAAGAAAAGCCAGAAACAGCCACCTCTGACTTAGACTGAACCACCACAGAACCACCCACTCAGCTGAATGCCAGCACCTTGCCATTTTTACAAACCTTGGAGACAGACAACTGCAAAGAAAAAGTCATATTGTTCTAAAACAGAGGCAACAGAGTCTTCTATATGTTCTTGACTATGGAAGCAGCATGGGCTGACTACATCTGAGACAAATCATTATTTGATTACTGCTGATTTCAACAGTAGTTTCAGCATATCAGTCATACCTGACCTACAAAGAGATGGCTTAGTGTAATTCACTGGACAGTACAGAGGGAAAAGCATATGGTGAAGCTAGGACCTGTTTATGCCAGCACTGTCAGCTAAAGAAATGCTTCTCAGACTGCATCCTTGCCTGAAGAAGTTTTAGATATCTGAAGTTGGTCTAGGCAGATTCCACTGTACACAAGGTAACTCTGGAAGTTTGTATGTGTGAAATATTCAAAGTTCTGTCTTTTGTAAAAAAAATATGTACCACCATTTTTTTCTTTTATTCCTCTTTGTACCTGCCTTATGTATACATAATAAAATTGTGGAAGGCTCATTACAGCTAATGGTAAGTTATTTTAAAATATCGACCTAGGAAGTTGGGACCAAAGATATGAGCATTTCCAGGTATGCACCAAGTACAAGGTTTAATGTAATAGTTATGGGCTAATACTTGAAGATTGATATCTTTTGGATGTGAATGTTGCTTTAAGTATTTTCCTTGTTTTGTTATTTTCATTTTTAGGAAAATTCGTCATTAATTTCAGCAAATTTTATTCTAAATCTAATCTTTTGGACGCTTAGTTTAGAGGAAATTAATATATGTTCTTGGTGGAAGAAGTAACAAATGGAATGTTAAAAACACCCATGTCAATAAATAAATGTTTTGAGTACGTTGAGTTCTAAGTAAAAGCAATTTCTAGCTTACTGTCAAAGTTTAACTTTTCTTTTTTTCTCTGAAAGACTCTTACACTCAGCTACACATGCTGAAGTAGCTTTATGATTCAATAAATAAATGCATTCTTTAATTATTTAGTATGGTGCCAGAGTAAAAGAAAGCAGCCAATGTCACCCATGGATTTTCCATTTTTCTAAAAATTATCACAATAGTATTGACATTGAAAAGGAAGTAATATATATTACTGTGGTTTGAAAAACGAAGAGGTGAAAAGGGGCTGTTGTGCCGTTCCTGGTGCCATAGTTGCTACTGAAAGAGTTTCATTCTGTTGTTATAAATGATCTGGTCTTAAAATTTCCACTCTAGCGTCACTCAGAGAAATGTTAATGTTTCAATCCCACTTTTCTTTTTTTTATTTTATGTCACTGTTCTACCTATGTTCAAGGCATTGTCTTGGAATATATTTATGCTCATAAATTAAATCATCAGATGATCAATGTTTAGTGTTTACACTACAGACACATCAAGATTCTTTAACACTTTATCTGTATTATCAGATTACTGCAGCAAACTCTTGGACTAGATCCTTATCCACAACAATATATATTATGATGTTGATTTCAGTGGTGTCCCATTGAATTGTTGATTTATATTAATTAAAAATCTAGCTCTCAGTGTAAGAGAGATTAAAATTGGGTGGGTGCAGGCAAAAGTACAAGTATGCCTTTTTGTCATTCTTATCAGACTTGCTTTTCCAAGATGGATTACAAGAAATTCAGAGAAAGAAAACTGTGGTTTGTAACACTTACGTTATTTCCTTATATTGCAAATAATTATAATGTCACTATTAGTGGTAATTAAGACTATTTTTGTGACAAGTTGCATATCACCACCCATTCAGCCTTAGGACCAAGCTGTACACATGCATTTATTGCACATTCACCAACATAAAATACACACATAAATGTTCACCTATTTTAATTTCCCCCCATTCCTTCAATTTTAATCTAAGAAAATAACAGTGATGATATAGCAAAAATTCTCAGTCACATAAGCAAGTTTCTATCTTTCCTCCTTCTGTTCTTTTCTAGATTCCTAAGGTGGCGTTCCCACAGCAGGTTTCAAAAATGAGATGAAAAATTCATTTTTCATATGGAATTACTTGTTCCATTTATTAATCAGTGCATCATTCATTTTATGATATGAATAAAAATAGGTATTTTAAAATATTATTAGTTATTTAGTAGTACTACTAAGAAACTGTAGTTTGAGTCAGGCTCCTATTGCATGTACTTTATACAAAAAAGGGAAAAACAATTTCTCCTGGCTATGCTAAAATGATGAGAAAGACAAAAACTGCTGTCAGGTACTAAAAAAACTGAAAACAAGAGGAGAGGGTGAATTTAGCAATAACAGTAACACGGACAGTAAACCATTATAAAGCCACATGCACAATTTCTGTGGTTCAGAATCATATTTACATTACGACTCTCTTTAGGAATAAAACAAGTGTCAGCAAAGAATGTAAGACTTCTTTTTTGTAACATATGTAAAAAAAATATAACAGTAGACATTTGTGCAAGCCTTGTTAGCATTTATGTTATGTGATAAGTTAGAGTAATGAAATGTGAAAAAAAAAAAAAAGAAATCATAAGAATAAAGACATATAAGCAAAAGAGCAGTTGGAAAAAAGTACAGTACTTTTTTTTTATACCAGAAAGAGCTTTCAACGTTTTGGTGACAACAAAGAATTCTGTGCATTCAGGTGGAAATATTTGCATGTAACAATTTTGTATGTTTTTCTTTAAGTTCTTTGCTCACTTCTGTTTTGCCTAGGAAAGTAAATCACCTAAAGACCATCAGGAATAATTTTTATTCTGAAAGATAAGCAATATTTGAAAATATGTCCTTAAATTTATTTCTGATAGTTAAGTAGACAAAAAAATATCTATTTGGATAGTAATCTCTGAAAAGACAAGTAATTGCTTACCTTGCCGTATCTGGTTCTGTGGGATGTGGGGTTTATAGTTTCCTCTCTCTTTGTGCATTTGTATCCCAGGTATGAGAAATGTAATTCCTTTCTTATAAACTAATGAGACATGCCAACTTTAGCAGCTTCCCATTTTGCTAATAAAGGCTACTAATTGTCAGGCCTTCAGATTTGTCAAGAGAGAACACAGGCTTGAGAAGCTTAGTTACAATGATGTAAATGAGCATTCTTTCTCCTTTGGCAGAGTAGAAACACTTGGTGAGTTGCAAGCAACGTCTTGTTTGTGGAGACGTGTAAGTAGCATACTGTAGTATCATCAGAAAGGGTTGATCAAACTTTGTATGTAAGGAAAAGATAATAGATCAGCACAATGTGGTGAATGCCATGTTGTTGTTAAAAATTTAAATCACAAGAATGTTTTCAAATAGATTGCAGCAGAAATTATGTGGGTTCAGACTGTTTAAATTTTCATAGATTATTAAAAATCCTTCATTATTAAAACATGGCATGTGCATTTACTGGTTGAAACCCACTCAGACTGTTTGAAGGTACCTACCATTCTGAAAATATCATGAATAGTTTTGGTGGAGACGTAATTGTGTGTCTAATCCAGACTTCTCCAGGAAGAAGAAAATCGGTATAAATATATCCTTGATCCAAAGCTTTGTTTCAGCTTGAGAAGGAGGTCTGTGAAAGGAAACTAAGTAAAGGACTAATTAATTAGGAGGTTAAACAGCTGCAGTGGAGAACCTAAGCTGAAGCTGCCACATGCTTTCATGGAAACCTATCTAGGAAGAGCCACTGTGACTTTGGGATTTACTATATTCTGATTTCATGAAAATTCCATGCTGGAATTACAAGGGAGTGGGACAGCGTCTATCCTTTCTGATGGACCTTTATGCAGAAAGAAGGACAAAACTGATGGAACTAAGGAAAACTAAGGAAAAAAAAAAAAAGGGGTTGACTTCTCAGTTCAAAGAGAAGGAAGCTCCCAAAGAAGACTGAGTCCCATGTTCCAGCTGCTGAAGAGAACTTCACTGTGAATGGAGATATGGTATATCCTTGATTTAAGTTCTTATTCAAGCACGCTCTCTTAGTCATTATTTCATATTGGTCATCTCTAGGCAGTTCTTTACACAGCATACGAGAACCCTAAACTGTCTCTGGGGGCAATTATGTACAGAGGTAGTTGCCTCAAATAGCAGAGAAATACAAGTACCTCACTTAGATCTTCTAAAAGATGGCTTTGTTGGGAAATTTCTATTCTCTAGAGAGAGACAGAGCCCACATATGATTCAAACCATACTGCTGCAGTCTATCAACTTAATAGCAGGGAGTGGACGTCTCAAAATCTGTCACTGGATCTGGTCAATTGGTCCATTTTTGTGAATGTGCAGGAAAAAAAATATTAGACAAAGGCATCTGTCCCATCATGCAGTGCTTGCTCTGAGAATAGAAATGGATACTGAACAAAAATAATAATAATAATAATAATAACATATATATATATTCTGGAAGGGCACTGGTCTAAGTGCATTAAGCAGAGCAAATTGTCGATAAATGTGAAATGTTTATCAGAATGTCCTGGATCATCAGCAAGCCAAAATGGGTTTTAATCAGTTTTGCTAAAGAAACATTTAGCCAGAAGATCACAAAATAATGACTATTTTTGCTTTTAAATGCAAGAATGAAAGTCCAATCAATAGTGCAAAGCAGTCACAAACCCAGCTAACTATGTTTGAAAGGAAAGCCTTTTATGTCTAAGCTTGCTAGAACTTGATTTCAGGAGGCTGAGAATAACTCCAAATGACCCTACCCAGAATAAAAGCAAGTACAATATTCTGTAACATGTACTGAACAGAGACTATCTAAATTTCCAATGAATCTTTAAAAAAAATTAAAAAAAAAAATAGGCAAGACAAAATTCTGTACAAAAAAAAAAAAGAGGTATGATGTAAGAGTGGAAGGACAATCTTAGGTATAATTTTGCCTGCTGCTGCAAAAATATAAAGATACAGGTTAGACAGACCAGTTGTTGTGATAACAGCTCCCACAGATAGTGTTATGTGCAAAGAAAACTGTCATAGATAGGGAAAATATGGAGAATCTTCAAAGCTTAAAAAGGAAATAAAAGTAGAAATAAGATATTATAGTAAGATCTTTTGGGTTCTTCAATTAAACTCAGTGAAAACTCTGTGAAAGAAGAAATTATTTATGTAACATTTATCCATACTCAACACTGAAGTTAAAAGCTGAGGTAAAGATTGTTTCCTTCACACCCACACCAAACTCAAATACCTTGCCAGCTACCTATAAAGAAATTAAGGATGACATTGATATGTCTACCTAAATTTGAAACTGCAAGTAATTGAACTCCATGGAGATTAATAAAAACACAATAGTTACCCAAGAAAATGAGTCAAAGCTGTCCTTCCCCTCTCCCCTTCCCCTCCCCTCCCGAATATTCAACCCTTTGTGATGCAATGTGTACAAGGCATGGTGAGACTGACAGTTCTGATCAAATATAATTTTGGCACTGTTCTAACATTGCAACTTAGTTATTACTTGCCAGATCTGTATAACCTGTAGGGAAAATAGCCTGATGTTACACTACATCATGCTAGTATACACAGAAATAGATTGAAGTTATTTCAGTGTAAGAAAAAATAAAAAGAATTTTAAAAAAAGTTGATGAAGTTCTATCTAGAATAAGTTGTATTCATGTATTCTTTAAAGCTACCTCCTACTTACTCAATAATAAGAAAAATAAAATAAAATAAAATAAAATAAAATAAAATAAAATAAAATAAAATAAAATAAAACAAAAGCTGTAGAAAGCATGATTCCACAGTCCAGACATCCCAAATTTAAGTTTTCCCATGCAACTTCCCTTGTGGTTATGTATTATGACAGCCTAATTGCTTGATCACCTACTAATTTTCAAATGATATATTATAATGTTTTGCAATAAGTTCTACAGCTCTTATGAAACACATTTTGGAAGATATAGTTTTGCTAGAGACTTTCCTTCACTGGGTATCTTGTTAAACAAATATTATGAATGGACTTTCTCATTCAAAAGACTTCTACATTTATAAATAGGTTGCTGAAAATTTATATATTTTTATCAACAAAATGATATGTAACTGTGACATTCAAGGCAAATTTGCCACATTGCAGAAGTGTGCAAATGGCTTCAGTGAAGCTTACCAACTTTACCAAGTTCCCAGCCCATTTCTCTCTCTAACTGTCCTCTTTATTGTAGTCCTAGGAAGACCAGATCCTGTCGAGAACTTCAGCTAGGGTTGTATATGCTGAAGAAGTTTTCAAAACTTCTTCCTCTAATATTCCTCTTTTATTGACAAATGCAAAACACCTAAAACTTGTGTTTTGTTTCATTTATTTGTTTGTTCGTTTCCCCCTTCAACTGCATGTAGGGGCAATTTACAAAAAATTGCCTTAACATTTACAAGGTAAGTGTATCAAGACCAGGCAGGTAACCTGGGAGAGAAACGTGGTTGCGCTGATCTCATTTAATTAACACCTAAGTAGTGCCGCTGACCAGAAATACTGCAATTTGTATGAAAACAGTAACTCTGCAGTCAGTAAATCTGTTCACACAGGGGGAAAAACAAGGAAGCTCAAAGAATTATTCTGAGGCTGCACAGGACTGCAGGAGTCAGCACAATGATGATGGTGATATGCCAAAATACATGATCCCCAGCAGAAGCTAGTGACCACTCCTGGCCCATCAGAAATCTTGACACAGATGGAGCTCCTGAAAAATGACTTGATCATCAAGTTTTCAGGCTATGCAAAGTTCCTGCTTCTTCTCTCCAAGACTTAGCTGGAAGTGATGGTGCCCTCATCTGTATGAAATGTGCTCTGCTCAAATCATTGAGTCGCCAAGTAAAGGAGCTGAGGAAGATGGTGAGCAGACTATTGGAGAGAAGTTCTCCATGGAGACCTCTCAGAGGTCAGCCAGAAGCTACATTTGAGTGGGTGGGAGCTGGAAATATTTGGGATTTCCACCAACAAAAAGAAAGCTTTCGCTATTACAGTTGTGCAACTGGACGACCCTTACAATAGGGGAAGAAGAACAGTTTCCATCACTGGAAAGATGTTCTAAAGGTGATATCAGGAGAGACTAAGAGGCTGCAGTGCTTAGAGACTACTTTCTGCAGGTGATAGAGACAGTCAGCTGCTAATCAGACTTGCTGTATTTGGTTTGTTTCCAGGAGCTTGGATCTACTATGTTGCAAAGAGATTATCAAACCTGTGATCTGAGGGCTTTCCCAGACCTCAGATTATCGTCTCTACCAGCCTCATGAGTACCAACAGAATTAAGGGAGACTACAGGGAGCTAGGTGAAGGAGCATAGGAGCCCAGATAGACTAGGGTAGGAATGGAAATACACTGTGGATCAGCATTTGGCTGTGCAGCTGGATGGAGAGGTGGCATCTGTAAGACAAAATGAGGCATCTTTTTCAATAGGCTTACCTCAAGAGGAGAGCTTTAGTCTATGCTTATCGGAGGACAAATCCCAAAGCCTGGGGAGAAGGTAAAGAAAAAAAGAAAGGGAAGAGGGAACTGGGGCGTATAATGGGGCAGGCTTACTCTTCCCCTGGGAAAACAGCCCAACTACAGATCCAGTATGATGGGAAACTTTCCAACACAGCATTGGAAACAAAAAGGAGAATTACAAGTCCATGGAGTCACAGAGCCGTGGTGTACTGGGTCTGGCTGGCACGGAGTTAACTTTCCCTGCAGCAGCCCATACAGTGCTGTGCTCTGCACTTGTAGCTAGAACAGCACTGATATCACACCAATGTTTTGTCTACTGCTGAGCAATACTGACACAGCATCGGGATTCCCTCTAACCCCCCCCAGAGCCAGCAGGCTGGGCGTGGGCAAGAGGGGAGGAAGGAACATCACCAGGGCAGCTGACCTAAACCAACCAAAGGGATATTCCATACCATATGATGTCACACTCAGCAATAAAAGTTGGGAAAAGGAAGGAGAGGGGAGAGGTGGGCTCTCATTATGAAAATGTCTGTCCTCCCGAACAACGGCTAAGTGTGTTGAGGCCCTGCTTCAAGGACATGGTCAAGCATCGCTCCTTGGTGGGAAGTAGAGAGTAATTTCTTTCCTCTGCACTTCCACATAGCCTTTTCTTTTTTTTTTCTCTCTTTTTTTTTTTCCCATTTCCATTTACCTTTTCCTTTTAGTTTAATTATTTAATTAATAATAATTTTCCCTTAATAATTATTTTTCCTTTAACTAAATTATCCTTATCTCATCCTTTGAGTTGTTTCTTTCCTTTTCTTCTTCCCTTCCACTTCTGAGGAGGGGGAGTGAGAGAGAGGTTGTAGTGGAGTTCAGCTGCCTAGCTAGGTGAAACCACCCACATGTGGTCAAAGTTCTATGACCTCACTGAGGTCACAGAGGTGTAATGAGGTAGCTCACATGGCTGGAGCATTGCAATGGATGGATACAAACTGAGAACCACAGGCTTGGAGATGAGGAGGAGGGGCTCTCCACTACAAAAGAAAAGGCTTGAATGCTCAGAGCTCTGCTATGGAAAAGGTAACAGGTAAGTCAAATCTCATGGAACAGGATCATAGTGCAAGTCAACAAGGGGAAGCTGTGATGACCATTTATTGCAGACTGCCTCAGTAGGAATAGGAGGAGGACAAAGCTTTCTTTAAACACAAAGAAGCGTTGTGATTGCAGGTCAAGTTCTCATGGTTAGAGGGTCTTTAACCAATACAATATCTGCTGGAAGGGTAACATGGTGGGGTGAAAGCAATCCAGGAGTCTTCTGGAGTCTTCTGAGGACACTGCCTGGAGTGTGCAGGGATGGAATTGGGAAAATGCTACCTATGGTAGAAGAAGAGTGAGCTGGTGATAACTTAAACAAGCTGGACATATACCAATATTCAGTACTGCAGAGGAAGTTGGCCAATATCATCATAGGACTGCTTGCTAGCATCTTTAAAAGGTCACAGTGGGCAGGGGAAATTCCTGATGACTGGAAAAACCCAAATGTCACAATCATCTTCAAGAAGATTGAGAAAGAGATTTGTAGGAACTACAAGTCAGTCAGCCTCACACCAGGCACCAGTCAGCCTCACACCAGCCTCACACCAGGAAAATTGTGCAGCAAGTCCTCCTGGAAGTCATCTTCTGGCATGTGAAGGAGAACATGAGTTGAAACAGTCAACATGGATTTATCAAAACAAGATATACTTGATGAACTTATTTGCCCTCTTTAATAATTTGTCTGGCTCTGTGGGTAATGGGAGAACAGTGAATGCTGTTTACCTTGGCTTTAACAAAGCTTTTGACATAATCTTTCATACTATCTATGTAGATAGGAGACAGAGGAACTTCATGGGTGGACTACAAAGTGCATGGATAGCCAGGTTTATAGCACAGTGGTCAGCAACACAAAATCCAATTGAGATTTAGTTATTAGCGGCAATCATCAAGGGTGGATACCAAGTTGTCCACATGGATTTTAGTAAAGCATTTGACCCTGTTTCCCACAGTATTCTCCTGGGGAAACTGGCTTCTCATGAGTTGGACAGGTGTACAGTTCACCAGGTGATGAACTGGCTGGATGGCTTGGCTCAAAGAATCATAGTGAATGAAGTTCAATCCAAGTGGCTTGTCTCTAGTGGCGTTTCCCAGAGCTCAACATTCATGCTAGTTTTAGCATTTTTATCAGTGGTCTGGCTGAGGGAATCAAGTTCACTCTCAGTAAGTTCACAGATAACACCAAGTCAGTGGGACTATTGATCTTCCTGAGGGTAGGAAGGCTCTGCAGAGAGATCTGGAGAGGCTGGATCAATGGACTGAGTCTAATTGTATGAAATTCAACACGGGTAAGTGATGGGTCCTGCATTTGTGTCATAACAACCCAATGTAGTGGTATAGGCTTGGGGAAGAGTGGCTGGGAAGTTGTCCAGTAGAAAAGGACATGGGAATGCTGGTCGACAGCCAGCTGAATGTAAGCCAGCAGTGTGCCTGGGTAACCAAGAAGGCCAACAGTATCTTGGCCTGCATCCGAACTAGTGTGGCCAGCAGGACTAGGGAAGTGATTGTTCCCCTGTATGTGGTGGCACTGGTGAGACCACACCTTGAATATTGTGTTCAGTTTTGGGCCCCTCACTACAACAAGGGTATTGAATTTCTTGCACACAGTAAAGAAACAAAGTTGATGAAGAGACTAGAAAGCAAGGCTTTTATCAGGAGCAACTTAGGAAACTGGGGTTGTTTAGTCTGGAGAAAAGGTGGCTGTGGGGAGACTTGATTGTTCTCTACAACTACCTGACAGGAGGGTGTCAGTCTCTTTTCTCAGGTGACAAGTAATAGGATGCAAGGAAATGGCCTCAAGTTGCACCAGGTGGGGTTTAGATTGCACATTAGGAAGAATTTCTTCACAAAGGGCATGGTCAAGCACTGGAAAGGGCTGCCCAGGGAAGTTGTGAGTCCCCATTCTTGGAGGTATTTAAGAGGTGTGTGGATGTGGCACTAAGGGATGTGGTTTAGTGGAGAACTCAGTAGGTCAAGTTGATGGTTGTACTTGATGACGTCAAAGGTCCTACTGCTCCATGAGGGATGGGGGGCACCAGGACTCAGGAGTTGAGTATGACAACACAGTCAGAGTGACAGGGACCTTGCAACTAAGGGCCCAGTACCACCGTGCCAGAATGAGTTAAGCAAGGCATGTCTAGTGGTGGTAACCAGGCTCAGACACAGTCCAGTGATCGCAAGGCAAGCCTATCATGACAAGGCAGGTCAAGACAGGAAATAAGTCCAGAGGTTGGGGTCCAAGTCTGGATCAGCAGGGCTTGTGAGGAGGCACAGGAATGGCTGCAACACAATGGGAGCTGTAGCTCAGCTGGGGATCAAAGAGGTTTGCTGCAGCTTAAAGCAGCTCCCAAGACAAAGGAGTCAGACTTCACTGAGACCTTCCTGCAGAGCTGTCTGGGAGCACTTGGTCCAAGACCACCAAAGGATGCACACCAGACCTCAACTGCCCTGTGTCTAAGTGGGCTTTAAGCCCAGAGAGCCAGACCTCTAGGAGGGAGGATACTCTCAGGACTCTCACGCTGATATTGCTTAATGTCTTTATTAAAAAGCAGAATGACAGCATGGAGTGCATGCCCAGAACTGTGACTAACACCACTGCGAGGAATGGCTGATAAGGTGGAGGGCCAGGCTGCCATCTCAAGGGACCTCAACAGGGAGAGAAACAGGCTGATAGGGCTTGTCAGTGAGCAGCAGGGGCTGGCTACCCTGCAAGGGAAAATGAACAGGGAGCCAAGAGTGGCTGCAGGGCAGTCAGGTGCAGACCTCACTAACAAGGATCAGAATGTTGAGTCATTAAGCCTGGGTCAGGATCAGGTCCAGACACAGTGAACAGGTCAGACCCCAGACCAGTGATCACCCCAAAAGTCTGCAATGACAAGGCAGGTCCAATGTCAGGCCAGCAAGCTAAACCAGAGGGCCTGGGCCAGGGTCACAATCAAGAAGGTACAAGATCAGGTGCAGACATAGATGGTATACAACTGCAATACAGCACAGGCTGGAGCCAGCAGTAAAGCCTCAGCTAAAAAGCAGTTCCCAAGGGAACGGAGGGGCATGCCCTCACTTGTCTTGCTTCACAACTGCTCTTACCAGTGAAGGAGCTGCCCTTGGACTCAGACAGCTAAACTCCTTAACTCAGACAACTGAATTACTAGAAGGGAGTTTGGTCCTCAGGAACCTGATAGTGCCTCATGAAATTCAACAAAAGCAAATGCAAAATCCTGCACCTTGGATAGAATATTACTATGGCACAGTCTGACTGTCTAAAAAGCAGATCTGTAGAAAAGGACCAAGAGTTACCTAAAGGACAAGAAGATAAGCATGAATAAGCAGTGCACTTTTGCAGTAATGCAAGTTTAGGAGCAGCTGAGGGAACTGGGGTTATTTAGTCTGGAGAAGAGGAGGCTCAGGGGAGACCTTATTGCTCTCTGCAACTACCTGAAAGGAAGGTGTGGGGAGCTGGGGGTCAGCCTCTTCTTGCCAATAACTAGTGATAGGACTAGAGGGAATGGCCTCAAGTTGTGCCAGGGTAGGTTCAGGTTGGAAATGAGGAGACATTTCTTCTCAGAAAGAGCAGTCAGGCATTGGGATGGGTTGCCCAGGGAGGTGGTGGCATCACCGTCCCTGGGGGTGTTCAAGGAAAGGTTGGACGTGGTGCTTAGGGACATGGTTTAGTGGGTGACATTGGTAGTAGGGTGATGTTTGGACCAGATGATCTTGAAGGTCTTTTCCAACCTTAATGATTCTGATTCTATTATAACAAGTGAGTCAGTCAAAATTATTATTCTACCCTAGCTGGCACTAGTGAGAAGGCCTTTGGAGAATTGTGTCAAGTTTGGGTCTCCCCAGTATAAGAAAGACATTGACAAACCAGTAGAGTGATTCCAGCAGAGGTCGTCAATATGGTTAGAGAACCAAAAGACATGACATACAAGGACAGGCTGAGAGAGTTGGGTTTGCTCATTTTGAAGAAAAGGAGGCTAAAAAACAGCTATTCACTGTCTTCAGATACCCAGTTGGTGGAAATAGAGAAAACAGAGCCTGACTTCTCAGAAAAGTACAGAAGAAAGATGAGAGGCAATGAACAAAATTTGCAGCAGGAGAAATTTCTATTAGTTAAAAGGGAAAAAAATGTCACCATGAGTGCAATCAAACATTGGAAGAAGATACCCAGAGAGGCTGTAAAATCTTCAACCCTGGAGGTATTCAAAACTTGACTGGACAAGGTTCCTCAGCAACCTCAGTTCAATGTTAGATCTAACTTCAAAGTTGACCCTATTTAAGACCTCACAGTGTTGGAGGTTGGAGGGTCAGAGAAGGAAGAATTAAACCAGCTCACCTCCCAAGGACCCTCCCAGCCAAAATTATTCTATATTATACACCTCAGTGTCAGCTCAGCTTTTAGGAATGTCTTAGAACATATTTTGAAAGCAAGACTTTGAAACACGGTCTGTATATAACTAATAAGATTACAATGTATTGTTACAATGAAGAATAGGTATCAATGTCTCACTGTCCACATGAAAAACTGTCTTGTATACTTCTACAGGGATGACAAAGGCTAGATACTATACAAAAATGTCATTAATGATCTAGATTATGGAATAGAGTGTGTGCTTACTAAATCTGCAAACAACACAAGGCTGGAAGCAACTGTGTGTACACTGGAGGACAAGATTAGAATTTAGAATGATCCTGAAAAACTGTAGGAATGGTCTGAGGAAAAAAAAAAAAAAGATATATTTTTTTTTCTGTCACACAGACAGAATTGTGAGGCATTACTTTTAGAAGGCATACCAAATTGCACAAATACAGGATGTGGCTCATCCAGCTTGTTTGTACTTCTACAGAACAGGATCCAGGGGCAAGAGAGGATCACAAGCTGAATGAGAGTCAACAATGTCAGGTTGCAGCAATAAAAGCAAACAACCCTGGCATTTTTTCTTTAAAAGGTGTAGTCTGCAAGACGTGAAATAATCTTTCCGCTCTACACAGTACTATAAGAACTCAATTGAAGTAGCAAATCCAGTTTTAAACTCTACTTCAGGAAACTATAGAACAATTAATTCAAGATCATGACCTTAAACATAAACCCTATTGGAATTCTGATGAAAGGGTAAGTTTGACTTACTTTCCTGGGACAACTGTAAATATCCATGAGTACACCCTTTTCTCTGCTGTGTGCCACACCCCTTCTACTACAGTCATAGATCGAAATGATTAAGCCAAAATCAATAAAATATCATGAAGGGTAATCCTAAAGCAAGGAAAATTAAATAACATTCGGAACTTGAAGTGTATCATGGCTCCTTTATAGATGGCTTTTTTATTTTTTTTTCCCCAGTAACATCAGAGGAGAAAAGACCTATCTTGAATAACACATTCTTTTCATTGTAGTGCATGGAAACAAGCAACTAAATAAATCCCTTTGGGCAAATCCTGCACTTACTTTCATTCATGAAACTTCTCTGAAACCAAATGTTTTGCATGACTGTAATGAGAACTATGTTTACTGGGTATTTTTTTTAACTATTTATAATGTAACTGATATAAAAGCTAAATGTATATTTTATGAAGATAACATCTAATAACACAGTTACTGTAGGTTCCTGCTAATATCAATATTTCGGTAAATTGTTGATTATTCCCAGATGATAAAAGTAGGCCTTAAAACATATATACATTTCTGACGTGAACTAGACTATCAATTTTAAATCTTTCAGCAATCTCTATTCCTTTGTGTATTATAAATGTAATACCAATAAAATTATAATTTGACATTATCTGTTTGGCAAAATGGTTGTAATCAGATATGAGAGTATGTCATCCTTTTTGTCACCTGTTATTGGTCATACTGCAGTATCTAGACAAAGGTGCATAGACAAAGATGCAGCATAATTCCTCTGTAAGCATTTACTGGGTTCCAAGTGGTTGAAGTATGAACATGAAGAAGCATATAAAACAAACATAATTTGCCAATGGATCAAGTCCTTTTCTTTAACTAATAAACACATATAATAACAATGATTAGTCTGCCATACTGTTGCAGGGAATGTTTCCACAGAAAGTTAATTTCCATGGCAAGTTATTATCTAGAATCATAGAATTACAGAATATCCTGAGTTGGAAGGGACCCTGAAGGATCATCAAGTCCAACTATCTAGAAACACATTAAAACAAAAATATCCAAAGTAGCAGTAATTTAGGTCATACATATGGAACTTAAAAAAAATGCTAGTTTGTAGTTTCTTTACTGTTAGGGTAACAGAGCACTGGAACAGGATGTCCAGAGAGGCTGTGGAGTCTCCTTCTCTGGAGATATTCAAAACCCACCTGGATGTGATCCTGTGCAATGTGCTCTAGGTGACCCTGCTTGGCAGGGGAGCTGGGCTAGATAATTTCCAGCGTCCCTTCCAACCCCAACCATTCTGTGATTCTATATCCTTTCAGGATGCCTGAATTCCCTAAGAGCTACATGCTTTTAGCCTCTAATTACAGTTTGAAATTCATAAGAAAAACTATTATTCACTAAATACGGCATATGGAAATAAGTTCTAAAAATCGTCTTGGACTAACAGTGGCAGTATGGACTGATTTCCTTGTGAATTGTCCACATTGTGATGGAACTTCAAAAATATCAGCATTAGAGGATAATTCTTAAAGTTAGCTGGCCGTTTGACACATGGAAGGCAGAGTGCTTATCGAAGAGCAAGAGATAGGGAGAAGAGAGAGGCACATCATGTTTCTTAAGGTCCTTACTGTTGTATAGAAAATAGATCTTCATGGATTCTCATGTTACCAAATTCCCATTGTGCAAGAGGTAACATTATACAGATCGTGGAGATGAGATATCAATAAAAACAAAATGAAAAATAAGTTATAGAAAGGACCAACAAAGAGGTTACCTCAATATTAAAAATTGCTGTATTCATTTCAGTATTGAAAAGGTTTTTATGGTTATGTATGTACAAATAAATAAACAACATGGGAATAAAATGGCTGAATTATTTAAGTAGCTCTGACTCGTGGTTTTACAGTAAGACTTGTGGATGAATCACAGAATAAACCCTTTCAAAGCCTATAAAAACTAAAAACTAAAAAAACACCTATGCATTACCATAACAAATTGTGCTGTCTATTTTCTGTAATATTATGAAACCTGTTATTTACATCTATGCATCTTTTATTATGATTATATCATAATGAAGGCAATTAAGCAAGAAATGACAAATGGAATACATATTTTCATTTAAAAGAAAGACTTATATTTTAGTGGTTTTGGTTACTGTTTAAGTGCTTCTAAGACTATTATGTCTTTACTCTAAAAGCTTATGCTGAATGAAATCTTACCAGTAATATTTACAACCATGAAAACAAAGATAATATCCACTTTATTTTTATAGCACAGAGTATAAAAAGCAGAGAGAAAATTAATTTTGAATAATACAAATTTCATATAGTTATGAACTACATTTTTTAAATTACAAAGGAAATATTTGGATAACATATTGCAATAAAATTCAAAGTAACTTAGAGAAGTCATACTGGCTTCAAATACGTCATTGTGAGTGAGATGTGTATAATCTTGCTTGGAAGGCCTGTTACAATGTTTCTGAAATGGCACAGGGTATAAGAAGACTTGTGTCTGGAAACACATAGAAGACACCTTTTTTCATGTTTTTCTCTTTCAAGACTGAAGAAAAGCAGTTATAGAAAAGCAGAGAGAAATCATTTACAGTTAGAGTAGCAAGGAAAGTCTAATGCCATGTTTTTTATTTCTTCTTTAATGCACCCTGTTGTGTGGAAGTTTAAAAACAGTGAATGGAATGGTGCAGTGAACTATTTGGTGCAATACATATGCACAGCAGGGTAAGTTCAGATGCTGAGATGGCCTTTCAGTTTTTATTTTCTAGCTTTTTTTTTTTTTTTTTTTTTTTTTTTTTTTTTTACTTAAAAGTTATAAGAAATCCTGGTTTTCAAGAGCAAGGGGCTAATAGGACTTCCTGAGCCTGGCACAGGAACAAATTACATTATCCTTCCTCATGAGAATAGTCTAATTAAACACAACAGGAGTCCTCATATGGACAAGGTAAAGCAAGCAGTATTTTGATGCCAGCATGGCAGACAGAAAAATGAAAATTCTCTAACTCCTTCAAACATGGCTCAGTACTCACCTACCTTGTCTAAATATTTGAGAAAAAAAAAAAAAAAAAAGTGTAAATCAAACATATGGCTGTACAAAACATTTAAGTAGTACAATTGTTTGTACCCCAGCCTGTCTTCTAAAGCATGTCTCTTCATGCTTTTTCAGTTGAATGGCTACATAAGGTTGTTACTCCCCAAATAAAGGAGTATCTTCTGTAGTATTGCTACAATTTATTTTACAGCTCAAATAAAAATTGAGCTAAAACTTTAAACACTTGTTAGCTTTATTTTCTCCTGCATCTGTTAGTTTGTTGCAAGCATAGGAACATAAAGATATATGTTTTTTCTTTGTATTCTGAAATTGTACTCTAGGCCACCTCTGGCATTCATGGTGTATATGCTGAGAAAATTTAAAGAATGTCATGAAATAAACCTCCCATCATCTATTACAGGTGATGCAACACTGTGCTCTGAGACCAAAAACATTGCTTTCTCTCATTTCAAGGGGGAGCAAGTCTTGTGAAAGGTACAGAAAGGGATGAGATCATATGCTTGCATTAGTATTTTCTTTGTGAACAATAAAGGAACGTGCAGAATCCTTCCAGACATACTGCCTCCTGCCACACCTATCTGGACCTGTTTCAGTGACTGATCTCGCAAGCTGAACTGAAAATATTATAATTATGTAAATATTGGGATTTGCTAATGCAGAATACCATGCTGGGCTGGGACCCAACTAGCCACCTCATAAGTGGAATTGTTGCTGACAAATTCATGCTGTCTTTGTATGGAATATGTGAATTTCAAGGAGAGGAGACAAATGATGTATTTAAAGAACAGAAACTGATAATTTTCTGAAGCATTTCTAGTGTATGTACTCTAACTTTAATTTTCAGTCTGATGAGGTGTTAGAATGGAAGCAAATAAACACCAGAGCTACTACAGAGCTGAGATTAGTGTTACAGGTTTGTTGTACTTTCAGTATGCCAGTGCTACAATAATGTTCACATGAGTTGATGAATGGCTCACCTCAATGAAAGTTTGCTTATCAAAACCAAACACTGTTGGTTAGAGAAGACAGCTACTTCTAAACTGCGTTCCAGCTTAGAAAAATAAGAGAATATGACTCTGTAAAAAATTATTTGTAAAACCAAATATGAGTTTAAGAACTAAAAGAAGACTCTAATACTAAGCATAATGTTGGAAATTCACCTTCCTTTAATAACATTTTTTTTCCTTATACTACACGTGGCATATTATGTGATTTCAGCAGAGGAAATGACAGTCAGCCAGTTCTATTTCAGTCCAAGTCCTAAACTGGAAATTACATAATGAAGGATTTTGCAAATAGAACTTCCATACAAACTCATGATTAAAATTGTATCAGAAATTCAACGTGGAGGAATGCATGAATAGTTGTATATGGAAAAGTTGTAGACAAGAAGTACCCCATCATTTGGGTATATGTATAAATTATGGAGTCTTCCATGAACAGTGTGAAGTAGAGAATGAATAAAACAGATATCGAGCCATATTCTTTTTATCCCAGTTTCCTAGAGAAAGGAAGCTTATGTGGTTGTGCTATTTGTCCACCTATTCCATCACAAAGACAAGCAACAAACCAATGAAAAATATGAAGTGAATTCAACAATGGATCTCAAAGTTGTGAAGTTATTCTGGGATTTGTAAAAATTGGACAGTAATCCATATTAATATACCTACCACTAGAAAAGCAATTATCACTTAACTCCTCACCCATTTATCAGACAGCAGCACGATCAATCAGAACAAGAAAACCGCTCAACCCATCAGCCAACAGGAAGCTTGCAACTATACTATTTGTAGCAACATGCCTTGCCAAATAGACCTGGATATGGGAATAGTGAAGGGAAGAGCTGTTGAGTGTTAGCTGTAAAGAGTATTACAATTTTTACTGAATGTCAGAGTTCTAGGTTAAAGTTTTAGTTTTGCAAAAAAGGCATGTATCCTTAAATTTTCAAAACTATTTATGTGTAAAATTAAATAATTTAAGTTTACACTAACTTGAAGACCTCCAAACTCCAAGAGGATACTTGATTGCTAGATGGCAACTCTACATAAATGAAATATTCCCTTCTCAGATCAAGATGAAGATTATGAAGCAGCCTAACATCTGCATAATGTTTTAGTTTGCAGACTGGAACAGTAATTTAACATTCCTACAAAGTTTTACCTTTTGAATTGTCACAGTTTTTGTTGTTGTTGTTTGTTTGTTTGTTTTGTTTATTTGTTTTAAATGGGAAATGGGGCAAAGTAAAACAACCAATGGAATCTTTCTCTGAAAATTCCAAGTTATGGATTTTTGCCTATGGATTTTTTTTCATGATAATAATTTTAAAAGCTTTTGGAATAGGACTTACTTCAGCCAGTGATACAGATAGCAAGCACAATTCAAAACATACTCACCCATCAGCTCATCGTTATACACTAGCTGGATTTTTTTGCCCCTGTATTTCCACCCATGATATACAAGAGCTCACACACTACAGTCAAAAGTCTGTCTGGTTGCCTCATGGGAACACCCCTCCTTGGGGGTTTAAACTAAGATGGTTGTCTTGGTATTTAAGCAGTTAATTGCATTTGCATTCAGTTTTGCTAGTTGTGTTATGGCTCTGGTGGGAATGGAACCTCTGGCCCTCCAGGAGCATGTGAAATCAGATTATACCTTCACTCAGAGTCATACAAGGTTGCTAGATGAATACTTCCCTGGAAGAATTCAAGGCCAGGTTGGATGAGGCTTTGGGCAACCTGGTCTAGTGGGAGGTGTCCCTGCCCATGGCAGGGGCATTGGAACTAGGTGGTCTTTAAGGTCCCTTCCAGCCCAAGCTATTCTATGATTCTACAATTCTAGGATGGTGGCAAGTTGCAATGGAATTTCCTTTTAAGAAAACTGTGTGCTTTCTTATCTCTCATAACAAATCTTTCATGTTTTCTTGTCATCTTTTGTAGCTTTCTGAAATAATATTGGGTCTGAGATTCCCAGGTAGCCACTGTTTTAGCCACATCTATGAATCTGGTCTATGTATACTGTCAAGCACCTACTGGGCTTGCAAAACTGTAAATGTGACGTACTGTATTTACAAGTATGTAGAGCTAATGCCTCTGATGGTACAGAGCTGAGGTCTTTTCTTGGTGGAGCCTAGAGCAGCTGTTGTAATCCCGGAGGATGTACTGATCAGGTCCTGCTGATTCACTGTGTTTGTGCAGTTTGCTGTCTACAGGAGGACTGACACTCCTCCCAAATTCCCAAATTTGGGGTTAAAGAAGAGACAGGATGAATGGTATTCTGAGGCCTGGGGGCAAGATTTGTTGTAAAATTCAACTTTGTGATTACAGTCACTATGAAGCCAAGATAGAATGCATTTGTGAATGGGGATGGATTATCTCCAGCACACACAGAGCAAATACGTAGTTTTATTCAAACCACTATTTGAATAATTTAAGCCTCTTCAAAACATACCAAAGGTGCTTCTGTTTCTCTGATATAATACCGGAGAGGATTGAAAAAATGCTCGTTGGCATCACTGAAACAAATGGGCTCGGTGAAAATGCTGTTGACTGGGCATCTCCAAAAATACCACCAGCACTGAGAACCAGAGGCAGGAGATATGAGTAAGAACTCCGTGATGATATCCATCACTGTGAACAAGCAGCACGGGCATTCTCTGGCTGGAAGACCCCAGGCTTTCCCCCTTTTGTCCCCACACCAAAGGAGGTCACACCTCAGGAGCCTGTACGTAACCCCCCACGTCCCCATTGGAAATCGATTAAAAAGATGTACCAAACGCTTCGTACAGATACTTTTAACACCCAACAGCCCGGGATCAGCGCGACCACCGTGACTGGAAAACACGCGACGCTGCCACCCAGGCCCCTCCCAGCACGACGACGGGGGGCAGGCGGCGAGGGGAGGCGAGGAGGGGGCGCCTCCTCGTCACGAAGACCGCCACCCCTCTCCATCAAGGGGGGCACGGCGAGGCGGCGGGGCGGGCGGGCGCCACCCCGGCACTTCGGGCGGCGGCCGGGCGACGGCGGCTCCGGTCCTCGGCGCGGCCCCGGTCCTCGGCGCGGCCCCTTCAGGGCGGCGGCGGCGGCGGGCGGGCGGTCCCCGGTGCACCTGCTCACCTGTCGCCCTGCCGGGAGGGGGGGCCCCGGCCCCTGCTCGGCCACTCCCCCCCAGCGGGCTCGGCGCAGGCGCCCTAGCGGCTACCGCAGGCAGGGGGCGGCAACATGGCGGAGTGAGCGGCGGCGGGCTCGGCTCCACAACAACAGCGGCGAGCGCTCGCCCCGCCGCTTCGCCTCCGCGCCGAGCCGAGCCGTGCCCGGCAGAGCCGAGCCGAGGAGCTCGGCGGCGCCCGCTCCTCCCGCCCCGCGGCGGGGAGGCGGCCCCGGCTGGGCAGCCTTCGGCTAACGGGGCATCGGCGCCCATAATAATCCCTCATTATAGCGGAGCGGGGGAGCGGCTCCGGGGACGGTGCCTGCGCCTCGGGCCGGCTCCCTGCGGCCCCGCCGGCTGCGGCTGCGGTGGATGCTCGGCTCGGCCCGGCCGGGCGGGGAGGAGGAGGCGGCGGCGGCAGGTGCCGGTAACGGCGGGGGGTAAATGGCGAGCGAGAAGCCGGTGTCGGGGCCGGAGCCGCAGCCCGCGGGGCTCATCTCCGTCGGGGCCGGCGGCGGTGGAGGAGGAGGAGGAGGAGGAGGCGGCGTGGCGGTGATGGGGGAGCTGAGGGCGCCGGGCGCCGGGTCTGTGGTGCTCCCCGCGGGGATGATTAACCCGTCGGTGCCGATCCGCAACATCCGGATGAAATTCGCCGTCCTCATCGGGCTCATCCAGGTCGGCGAGGTCAGCAACCGGGACATCGTGGAGACGGTGCTGAACCTGGTAAGCGGCCCGCCACCCCGCCCCGTAACGCCCCGGCGGGCCCCGGTCGTACCCCCCCGGGGCACCGGCCACCCCCGGCCGGGACTGCCCCCTGCGGCCCTCCAGACACCCGTACTGCCCCTGCCCCGAGCCCCCCGCACGCCCACGGCCCTTCTCCAGCCGTGGGCGGACAGCCTCGCCTTCCCCGACTCCTCTCGTGCCTCATTTCCCGATAATAACGCGAGCCGCTCTTTTCCTCGGCAGAGCCCCCCTCAGCGCTGCCCAAACTCCAGGCAGGACCCTGTGAGGTACGGGCAGGCCGCTCGTCCCCTGCCCACAGCCTCCCCACCGCCTCCTGCAGCCTGATTCTTAACATAAAATACATAATAAAGAGATGAAGTAATTAGCAACTTCGGGTTCTGGGTGCTGCCGTGTAACCTGACTTCTTTGGAAGAAGAGCGGTGTGGATGTAGTAGCTGTTTTTAATTGAAAAAAAAAAAAAGGTTAGAAAAGCAGCCTGAGCTGATGGCTTTTCTTAGTGGCTGAAGCATGTGAAGGGTTTAACCCTGTGAGCTCAGAGCTGGCTGAGCGTTTTATGTAGGGGAAGGGGGAGGAAGGAGATTTTTGCAAGGATTTAGCATGCTTTAATATCTCTAATAAAGAGTTAGTTGTATTGCAGCGTTGGGCTGCTCGTGTCTTAATAATCTGTCACGCTTTCCAAAACACATTCTTGTCTGCAAAGTAAGCGCTGTTCCCAAATTCAGGGTCTGTGCTTTGCAAAATGTTATTATTTTACGTTGTCGAATAGCTTGAAACGAGGAGATGGTAAGATGTAGCTCCTTAGTCATCTGCTCACTTCATGGAGTGAAAGAGTTACTGCAGGACTGTATGACTTAATGTTTTTGCGCTACCTACACCAAAGCCTGAGGAACCTACAGAAGCCAAACGAGTGGATCTAAAAATGAATCACTTTCAATTATGTGCAATTTGGTGCTGCTCCTGAATGCAAGATTTGCTGCAGCAAAGCTTTTGAAGCAGTTCAGTCAATGAAATATCCTCTATTTTTGCATATAAAATAGGATGGAAAAATGACTGCTTCAAACTGAATGGCTATTAATTGAAACTGCCTTTGTTTCAAATGAATTTAATGCTTCTGACCTATACCCATTTTGTAGAAAGTCATGTAAAAATATATTTTGTTTCAAACACTTTAAAAGGATGTATTCCTCTGTTTGTTTGGTAGCTATTTGCATTTGACCTAGCACAGGCTGAATGGAAAAGCTGCAGCATGCAGAGAAAGACATTATTTGGCCAGATCATTTTAATATTATGGCTTATACAAATGCACAGGGTTAAAACCTTAATAGTTTTTTGAATATGTCAAAACAATAATGTCATATATTTCCCACTCTTCTCTACAAGATGTTTGACGCTTAACTGAAGCATGTTTTTTAAATATATATATTTTTGTATAACTGTAGTACAAGTCATCATAACTTTATTGGATTTTTACCCATTGCTTTAAAAGTAGCACTCAAAAGAAGGGAATGACAGACACTTATTTCATTAACTGGCTTTGTGTGGATCATAACAGATACTAGAATTTTTAATCCTTTCCTGATTGTTTTTCTTCTTTCATTCTACTTACTGATATTTAAGCTTACTTTAATTCTGGCTGTTAATGCATCAGCAACTGGACTAATATTGGCTTATGCTTTGGGGGTGTTAGAATGTGTTTTAGTATTTATTTGGAGGATGTACAGTGCTTGGCTGTAAGATCTACCTACTTAATTAGTTGCTATTGCTGGAAACTATGCTTATATTTAAAAATAAATGCAACTGTTTCACAGTTCTCTCAGCACCAGGAGACGTATATGAATGTGAAACTGCTTGGGAGTCTGCTGCAGTAGCGATGCATTCTGGATCAGTCATTACTTAACAGATGGACTGTAATATACAATAGTCAGTATTCCCACAGCAGAGAGAGGTTATATTGTCTGCTAATCTTTTTCTTCTCAGTGCAGCAAATGTCTAAAACTTCTGCCTATATATCTGAAGCTTAATTTACTCACGTGTAAAACAAACATAGTGAATAGGGCAAATACAAAGTAAAGCTGATGTCATACCCCTAAACCACTAAATTTTAGCTGATTCTTTATTAAGGATTTTAATAGCAACTTTAAATAAAATGAAATTTTGTATTTTAGAAGCATTCTTGTGGGATTGGAGAGAACTTGTTTTTTTTTTTCTTTTCCTTCATCTTTACCTTTACTACGCTGTTTCTGAATGACTTTTAATGCAAATGTGATAATGAGTAGCCAGTGTTTAGAGCTGATTTCAGTCTGTGTTGTCTTTGAAAGGAATATAACCTATAGTATACCACAGTGGGTATCTGTAAGTCATTTGATAATAGCATTTTAGTATTAGAATGCTGCATAGCTATGACTTTAGTTATTACCAGGTAGAATCAGAGGTTAAAGTTTGAGATACTTTTTTTCTTTTTTTCATGTTTGAGATTTCTGCTTTCTTCTATGTAAAGCTTAAAGAAGTCTTTTGATTCTTCCTACATCTGCTATGAAAGCAGCAGAAAATGCCCGAGACAGAACTTTTGTTTGGCTTGTCCTTGCCCAGGAGATAGTCACTTTTCTTTCCTGTTAGTTTTCTTCTTGGGCTTTCTCTAGGACGGTTGGTACTTTCAAATGTTTGATTTGGTGATCCCACACAGTGGTTTGCTACTGCATTTCAGAGTTATTTCATGTGCTATGTTCTAATGTTGATGGATACAGTGACTTACCGTGTCTGCAAGTTGATTATATGCTTTAATCCAGTGTTGAAAATCTTTTTCCATGTTTAATGTTGTTGGATTTTCACCGTTGCTAAATTTTAATAGTTGACTTTCCACTCAGACAGCGTTTTGTTTGTGTGCATGGCTACACTGTTTATGGGGTTTGTAGCAACAAACACTTATCTTTTCCTTAGTGACACTTCTTGTCCTCTGAAATTGCTGTGTGTTCACAATCGTGTTATACCGGTGAATTTGTTTAATGAAACATCTCTTGGTAGAGGTGTTAGTATAGCTTATATTATTCTTCGTGGTTTAACGTTAAGTGGAAAACATAATGGAGAGAGGATTCCGCCCTTCACGTGCAAATGCCAGTGAACTACTTAAAGTTAACTCCTAGCTAAGGAGTTAACTCCTTTAAAAAAAAAAAAAAGTGCTAGTATTTATAGTATGAAGGTCAGAAGATGTTAAGAGTCTATGAACTGCAGGCTTTTCTACCATGATTTTCTAGAATATAGTATTTGATTCCCATTTCTGGAAATGGGAGGGAACTTCCCATCATACCTCATGCATTCTTCTATGCTGACGCTTATTTTGATGTTTGTTTTATGGGTATAATATGAATTCCCAGGTTTGGTATGCTCCATCTGACATGTACTGACCTTTGCGTACTACAAAGTAGTAAACTGAAAAATACTTTCCTCCCAAACATTGTAATCCTTTCATTGTTCTTTGTGATTTCTCTTTGGGGGTATTTTGACCCCAGTTCCATGCATCTGTTGAGGAAGGAGGCTTTTCCCCTTTGAACAGCTCTATTAGTTTTCTTAAAATACTGTCGAGGACCTTGTTATAGCTATGATAGATGTGCTTATTGGTGTTCTCCATAGTCCCTTTGCTTCTTGATACCCTTTCATACTTACGGTACATGTTAGGCTGATGTTTAAATTGAAGTTCTGCACAGTGTGCTCCAGCAAATATGATGTTGGGGTGGAACTGGGTCAGCCTGCCCATCTGTATTTTTACTTCAAGGATATTTTTGTTTCACTTGTTTCCTAGTTAAAAATTTCACACATGGCTTTAATTAATTGGTCTATAATGCATCTCCAATGGTCTTTCCTTTCATTATTTTTACTGACTTGCTTCCTTAATTCTCAACTTTTTCAGTATTTTAATGGTTTTGGGACTTTTTTCCTTCATTGTGTGTTTTTAAATGTCACTTGTGTGGCCAGCTTTCATCAAATAAGCCCATGTGAATTGCATTGTCTTTTTGTTTTAGAAAGCTTTCGTTGTTCCAGTTTGAATTTCTTAGAATTTGAGTTCTGTAATGCTGATTCCATGGCAGTACAAAATACGAAAGGTGAACAGGAAGCCAGCTGACACTAAAAAATTGTGACTGCTGCTGACACATGCTGCTTGTTTTGCCTATGCATGTTGAACAGATGATTTGATGCAGATTTGAACAGATTTCAAATTGATGCAGGTGTAACTGACCAGTGTTCTTGTGCAATCTGGAAAACTTTGTTTCTTTATGTATATTTTTTTTGTCAAGCTACAGAGTGCTTGTAAGAAGTAGGTCAAACACCAGGCATAGTTCAGAAAGTCTCTTGCTGTTCTTGTTGACTTCAGCCCACGCTTCTGCCTAGCTCTTCTCATTTTCTTGACTGTTCCATCCCACTTCAGTGTTAGTCACCCCTCAGAAGAGGTAAGCCATTTTTTAGTGCTCCATCATGTGTTGTACTTGCAGGAATAGCATTTGCTGCTTCAAAGCAATTGGTTTGGATCATGTGAGGGATGATTCTGGCCCTATGGTCTCTTTGTAGCAGTGGTCATGAGGAAAAATGTGAAAGGAGGTATATGTAAGAAAGATCTTTTAACCCACTGGTTGAGGGTTGTCTTGAGCTAATGTTGGGTTTTGATATTTGAGTTCTTTTAATCCATTTACAGTCTTGGTTGCTCCAACTTCCGGGGGCAGAGTTCTGCTATTGTGTGGGGAGAATTGCTTTTGTGCTCTGAGAAAGAGGGGACCTCATAAGCTTTAGCCTCAATCATGTGGCTTATGTTTGTCTTGTAGAACTGGCTCTGCAGGCTTAAGGATCTCACTCCATTTTCTTTGTGGAAGCCGTTCCATTTTTGTAGTATAATTCTGTGTTGGTGGACGGTATTATTCAGAAAAAGCAAAGTTTGGGGGAATTTTTATTTATTTATTTATTTAATTTTTATTATTGTATCTCTGTTTCTGGTTTTAGGTAATATTTAAATTGAGGTGTCAGTTCTTGTTCCCAGTTGCTGTCTGTCCCACTGGTCCCTATCCTGCCCATTCTGTCTTCATTCTAAACTGTCTGGGAGTGACTGTAGAAACTACCAGACCTATATGAAAAGTGCAATATTTGATACTAGAGGTTGTAATAGCACTCCATGGACAGCTACACAAGCATACTGTAGTCATTGTTGCTATCTAGTACCTTCGTGGAAAACTCAGTTCTGGTTACAGAAAATCTTTGACTGGATGTTTGCTTGTTTTCTTCTAGAATAACTCATTGCTTTTAGCTTTCTAGGTGTTTATACCTAGGTGGAAATTTTTTTTCCAATTCTTGTATTAGTCATGAAGCCCTAGTGATATCTCAGCAAGGTGGCTTGGAATCTGCTGTGGTTCTGGTGTAATGGATTGATACATTCCTATAGGCAATATATTTTTAACTTTTACTGACTTGCTTCCTTAATTCTCTACTTTCTTAGTATTTTAATGGTCTCGGGACATTTTCCTTCATTGTGTGTTTTTTAGCCATCTCTTGTACGGCCAGCTTTCATCAAATAAGACCACGTGAATTTCATTGTCATTTCATTTTAGAAAGCTTGCTTTGTTTCAGTTTGAATTTCTTACAATTTGAGCTTGTAATGCTGATTCCTGTGAGTATTTCTTACCACTTAAATATGAATAGGTATTTTCTTCTTAGGTTTACATCTCACTTATTTTTACAGGATTCAGTTCATGGAGTATAAAGAAAGTGAACAACTAAGGCTTTTTTTTTTGTCACACTGAAGTAATAAAGCTCTGAGACTGGTATCAATAAAACTCATCCGTTCTTTGTCCTTTTCCCCCTACCTGGTACCTTAGAATTGTAGAATATCCTGAGTTGGAAGGGACCCACAGGGATCACTGAGTCCAACTCTAACCCTAGCTATGTTTTATCCTTTTGCATCAAGCAAAGGGTTAGCACCTTTCTCTATCAAGATGCTATTTTTACAAAACTGTGACCTCGTTCCACATTTACACTGTGTGTTTTACAAGACAAAGTATTCAGCCCTGTGCTCTGTTATACAGTAATCTTTCCCCTCCGTATTTTTCCTCACTCCCCTCTACCTTGACTTTCTGAACGGTACTCAGGGGGGTAGAAGTCAAAGGCTTACATTCATGAGGCTGATGTCTAGGAGGCTGCGGTGCAGTTTTTCTTCCATTTTAATGTGTTTTGTTTTTTTTTTCAGTGCTTCTACCCGTACTTATCAAATACATGACATGCTGTGGATAACTACATACTTAAAAACAACAGCGATGACAAAAAATTATCTAGTCATCTCTGAATTTCTTCTGAAGGGTTTGTTCCCTCTCCCTTTCACCAGCTGCCATACTGAATTTAGTCAAAGTGGAATGAAATACGTGATTGGGTTAGTACCAAAACAGCAACTATTATATCCTGGTAAATACTGTGGCTTTTAACGGCTGTGTTAACTTAATAGGCTATCCGAGCTACTTTAAATCAGTCTCATATTCTTATCTGTTCATTACTTGGTACTGAACTTTTTTTCTTTTTGTACCTTTGTCTTGGTAAGTCTACCATTTTAAATCAACCTTTGTTGCTTCAGGTTGCTGTAGCATTTTGTAGCACTTTACACACAACATGTTGTTGCAGCTGCCTCCTTAGTTGATTCCTTGTATGTGCCTGGTGACTAAAAGATCAGTGCAGTAGTGTTTGTTTACGTTGATGAAGTTTCATTTATTTTGTGATGGAATTAGATCTTTATTTACCATTCATGTTTTTGGAAATACCCTACTGGGCTGTTTTAGTTATTCTTGCATAGAGAAAACCTTTAATTTATCTTTAAATCTAAATGAAATCTAGAACTTGCTTTTATAATCAGAGGTGGTAGATCTTTTGAAACACCTGTTTTGAATTTGGTGGCCTACCTACCACTCTTGTCTTGTAAAGGTTTAGATGCACTTGAGTGCACACATATCAATATATGATATTCAGCGTAATGATAAAAACAATTTTAAAAAATGTATATATTTGTGAGGAGCAACATACCACTTCCTTGAGGATAGAAATATCTGTTTCAACTATAGGATTATGTTGAATTTTAAGTAATTGAACTATAGTTTCTTAACTTCCGATTTAAGCAGGTTGTTTATTACAGTAATCTCAAAGGAACAGATTGGGTTCTTTCTGGTCAGAAGTTGTGGTGCTTCTCTATCTATCTACTGACTTGACTCTCTGCTAGAATTTGCATTCTGGTATTTTATGTGGTTTAGAGTTTGTTCTACTTTGAAAGTACATAGACAATAATGGTCTTCAGTAACTAAGTAAGCCAGTATCGTTCTGGTCTTACTGAGCTTTGTAGCATGATGTCAATTCACTTATATTAATACCACCCTGTAATGTACCTACCCTGCTTTAACTTTAAAATTGGGTTGCATCAGTGAAATTGTTCCAGCACAAAGATTCTTGGAAAGCTTACATAAATGTGAATACTGCTTATACTGTTCAGTGGCTTACAGATGCTTGATTTCTTTAGCTGTTCTGTTTATAGTTGAAAGCCTTTCTTAACTATACAGACTAGATTTTTTTTTTTTTGAATTAGCTGAAAATGACATAGGGCAAGATTTTCACTTACGAGTGAAATTGTTATTTATTTGGGTGCATTTAATCATGTTTGTTTTGTACCTGATGACGTTTGAAGTGCTCATACAGTGTAGAGAGAATGATGGAAACAATCAATCTCCTGACCGGAACCTTCTAAACTAACTCCAGTACCAGCAATATGGCATTGTAATCTGTTTTTACATGATCTCACTCATCCTGGCCTTTTAAATTTTCAGTATTGTTTGATAGATACTCAGGAAATCTTATGTTACTAACTTTTATTGACTTTTGATTGCCTACTTTGAATTGATTATTTAAGAACCACTTTAACATTTTTTTGTCATTTCTTATGTAAAAAGAAAACGTTTTGAATATTTATAAATACAGTTGTGAATATGGAAGTACAAAGGAGCCTGTACAAGCCTGCTGAAACAAAGACTCATTCCTAATACAGATTTATATAAAACTAAGATATGCTTTTATTACCTATGGAATAATAACAGTGAAGTACATGTCTGAACTAGTAATGAAGTGACTGAAGCCAAGCCCTGACTTGGATTGCTCATCCCTGACCAGTCTGTTTGCTCTTATTCTTAAGCTTTTTGTAGCTCACTGCATCAATAAATATTTTTTGATTTAGTTGTGAACTGAAAATCTTCCTGTGTCACTTTAAGTGTTAAGAACCATTCTTAAAAACAAAACAAACAAACAAAAAAACACACTTTGAAATCTGGGGAGCTTTCTGGCTTAAAGTTGAATATGTGTTTTATAGCTAGCAGAGTGGGAAAGTCATCTGTACCTTCCGATAGGACACACATATCGGAATGTGACTACAGAGTTCTGTCAACTCCAATTGTGTACCATACCCATAATGTGAGCAAATGTACCTGAAGATTGGGAAACACTAAAGCACAAAAAAAAAAAAGAGAGGTTTGAACTGTTATAACTGTTATATCTGAGGATGTTACGTAGGGAGAATGAGCTTCCCAGTAGTCTAGGGAATGAACTTGGGGATTTTGCATCTTTGCAGGAGGACATTAGCTGCAGCTTTTTAATTGCAGGAGGAATGTTGAGGGAATGGGGCAGGAGCTGTTGTCTGAAATCAGAAGAAAAAGCTGTTTTTGTAGGAAGGAAAGCAGCTCCATCCCTCGCCAAATAATAATTTTTTAACCTTAATGATACTTACTAAGGGGCCTCTAGAAACCGCATTGCGGGTATGTTAAGTTACAGCAAATGGGAGGAGATTAAGAACCTTACTATGTGGTGTTTTACACATTCATGATTGGTGTCCTTTGGTATTTTCTTTTGATGTTGAGAGCTCCAGTGAAAGCCATCATTGCCAACTCAGTTTTTACATATGCATTAGGATTGTTGGCTTGAATGTGTTCCTCCATGAAACAAAACTTCAATGTGCTGTCCTAGGCTCACATGGATCTTTTTTTGTTTATTTCCCTCATCAAAATCACAATAATAATCATGCCTTTCAATTCTTTTCTTTGGCACTCACATTACAACGTCCTTCTGAAACTTCATTGTTCAGGCACTTTTGTAAGCTAGCAGAATCACAGAAATTTCTTAGAATTGTAGAATAGTCGAGGATGGCAGGGATCTCTGCAGGTCACTGGACAGAAGTCCATGCTCAAAGCAGGGTCAACTAAAGCAAGCTGTATAGGGGCCTTGCCTGGCTGGGTTTTGAATATTTCTAAAGATTGAGAATCCCAAATGAAGTTTTTATTCAGGTGTAAGTGGAATTTGCTGTGCCTTTTGTCAGTCATCCTGCCACAGGGAGCTACTGAGAGGAGTCTGGCTCCATTGTCTCAACTCCCGACCTCTCCACCTGTTCTGTTGCACCAAAAATAAGCATACAGGTTGATAAGATCTCTTCATACCTTGTCTTCTTGAGACCATAGGCAGTCTCTCAGATTTCTTCAGACTTTCACTGTATGTCAGATGTTCCAACCCCTTGATTGTTTGCATGTTTAGGTCTTTATTCGCCTTGGGCAGGCAATAGTGCTCCCTTTTTCAAAACATGAGAGGCAGAGTTTGAAAAGGCTTTTAATTATAGCAACCCCTTTCCTCTTCTCACAGTAGGAGCTACAACATCTACTCAAATGATCCAGTCCATATTGCTATGGCTGACCCAGCAAAGGACAATTTGCACCACATGCAGCCGGGAAAGGAAACAGACCTCTGTGAGCTGCAGCAGTGGGTGTTTACTTTTCATCTGTTGTGCCTGCCTGCTAACAAATAGCCATGCTCAGACACACAGATCTCTGTCTGCCAGTTCTGCAGATCACGGTTATGGTTCTAGGAAGGCTTTATTTCTTGGATTTCAGAAATATGACATGATATTTTACATATGACATCCACATTCGATATTCTGCTAAAAATGTATGAATTATGTAAATGGCTTAATAATGAGTTAATGAGACTTTGCGGCTCTTAACATGTATTTTAAACGCTACCTTTTCAACTACTTAGCATGAACTGAAATTAGACTTGAAGAGCTATTAACATAGCCTTCAAAGTTACAGATGCTTGATATGAGTAGGAAAAAAAATACTAACATTCAGTACAGAGTCACAGCTCTTTAAATTATGAATTGAGTTTGTTGAAAATAGGCATGACTTTGTATAAAGTCTAACCTTTACAGATGAAACATTCAGTAGCAGTATATGTGCGTATATGTACCTTAGAAATGGTAATGTGTTACACAGTCATCACTGCCTAATAATATTTTAATCATTCTTGTTTTGTACAAATAAGTTATTCTGAACAGAATTATTTTATGTGTAATAATACATTGTGACTGGAGCTGTGTGTAGGTATAATCACTGAGAGGGAGTCAGTCACTGACAGTTTATACAGTACAGTATTTGACATTTTAAAGGTAGTGCTCATTGAATAGGAGTTGATACTGTCTTTAAAACAAACTGCTCTTCAACAGGTGTGGCTTCAGTTAGTAGTTGCAGCTATTTCATAAAACCCAGAGGTGGGTTATTCCCAGTTCTCACCGTTATGATGGTTCCCTTATTACCTACAAGTTTAAAAGATTCATAAAACAAGGAAAATAATTATAATAAAAACAGATGATCTTTTATAAACATTATAAAAGTTTTTTTTATAAATATATTTTGTAAAATACTTCCATTTTGTGAAAGGAAATTAATTTCTATTTAAGAACAGATTTGGATCTACTTGCTTTGTTGCATGTCCTGGCTCAGTTAAAAATTAGTTTTCAAGTCTGTAATCCTTCTTCTCACTTGAAAGTAGTTTACTCGGAAAGCTATCACATTTTTCAGTAAGCCAGCAGCTCAGCACAGTGCAAATGCATGTAAAACATATTAAGAGCCTTTGGTGTAACTCTAAGCAACAATCAAAAGGAAGGATACAAACGGGGGAAGCTGAAGTTTCAACTGAAGGGGCTAAACCATGTATGCTGATACCTTTTAGACTGTCAAGGATGATACTTTTCCAGTTGAGTTTATTCTCAAAAGTATCAGCACAAAAAATGTAAGCTAATCATTTAGCTGAAGTTTAATGATTAAGAAGTGATACAGCTGAAAGGCAGCTTTACATTTAAAAAAAATTTCAGACTGTATGAGTGGAAAACCATGAGTACAACCAGCTATCTCCTCTCAGTGAAGCAATGTTTGCCTGGAATTACAAAAACATTAATTTTTTTTTTTTAACTTGTGAGGTGTCTGAGAGAATTACCACCATCTGTTAATACCAGAGTCTAAGCCTGCATGTGGGTTTCAAAATGCTTTAAGTGTTGATTTTTATTATTTTTTTTAAATAAGAAATCAATCTCTTAGAACTAAACTTAGAGCAGGTATTAAATTTCAGTGTAAAAAGCAAATACCTTTGTAAATAAAGCTCTTTATAATAAATTTTAATCTCTTGAATTGTTTGTCACAGCTTTGGTTTGTGGCCCTAGCCTGTCATCTGAGGTTAGAATGGCTGCAAATACTTGTAATTGAGCTCTGCTCCTGCACTAATTATGACATAACTGGCTTTTCAACTTACTTTAGCTCAACTGAGCTCTGGCTTAGCTTACTTCCCTCCTCAAAAGAGAGTGGCACGTACAAAATATTTTCTTCTAGCTCAGATCAATTCTGAATGTGTTTTGTGCTAAAAACTGATATTATCCAGATGTACAGAAAAAAGGCCATAAGAAGCTTGAAGTGTTGATATAATTAAATTCTTTCTGGAGGTCAGAGGAATCTGCAGAGCACCTTGTTTAAATTATCTCAAACGCCTCTCTTATGTGCTCCTCATGAAGTTGCAGTAGATTTTAGGGCTTCCTCAGTAAGGAAGCTGGTTAGGTAACCTGAACTCAACTGGTTCCAGCCTGCCAAAAGAGGTTTTCCTAACTCCATCTGTAGTTATGTCCTTCTAAATTATTGTCTCAAAGGGTTGTGTTTTGCCCCCGGCACCCCTGCCCTGTATAGGTGCTAGGGCTTTCACGGGTGTGTGGCATTTTTGGGGAGAAAGCTGGTTTCTTTTTTTGTTTAAGCAGTATATCTGAACAGGCTATGTATGCTTTTGCTGCAGAAGTTTAAAAGCTTAGCTTCTAAATTTCCTTTCTTATGTAGTATTTCCTAGAGTATAAGCTGTTGAGATGACCGTACACTTCATAGCAGAAGCAGGACACAGTACAAGCTGCAGTTGACAGTGCAGCCAACGTGAATTTTGCTTTAAAATTCCTTTAAGGTGTCCTGAAGATTTCCGGAGAGATAGGAAGGTGATGTTTGTGGTTTAATAGCATGTCTGAAGAAAGTCTTCTTGGCATTTCTATTTATTTAGAAAATTGAAATCCACCTAAATAGCCTGCCCGTGTGTAGCAAAATGAGATCTTTAAAACGCTATAATGAAAGGATACTGAAGCGTTATTAAAAATTTATACAGGCAAGAGTTATTGATGAAAGCAGCATTTACCAGTAATTGTTAATACATTTTGGTACTGCTATATTCTAAGTAGTTTCTAGTTTCTTAATCTGTGTTAAGCTTGCCTGGTAATATTTTTAATTATTTTTATCATTTTGTTGTTTTCATACTTTTGCTGAGTTTGTGGTAATCACTCAAGATCAATGGGTTTGTACTGTTACTGAAAATGGAGTGGCCTGAAGTCTTGCTTTAAACATCAAAATAAGCTCTAGAGAAAACATACTTCAAGTTACGTCAGCTATCTTGAAGAGAAGAATGTCACAGAAGAAAACTGTTTTATGATGCTTTGTGGGGATGGGGTCTGGGGGGATGCTCAGGGTTTGAAGGCATTGGGGCTGTGGGTCTTGGAGTGACACAGTTCTGGTCTCAGAGATGCTGAGTTTGTTTAAATGATGGAAACATTCTGAAATGCAACTGTTAAGGAGGTACAGAAAACATGCAAATTAAATATTTTCATGTATAATTGTAAACAGAATAGCAGTTTTACACAGATTGATTGATGAATGGTACTTGTCATATCTCTGTTTTTCAAAAAAAACATTGTTTTGCAGCTTGTGAAGTCTGTCTTGATTGGGCTGACATTTGCAGTGGTGACGTATAATTAGAAAAAAAAGTGATCCTTTCAGATGACAAGCAAGGTTTAGTTATGCGTACCGACTTTCCTAGACACATTGTCATTTCTGATATACCAGTGGATTGTGACTTGTTTTAAGAACTGGCAGTGACGTGTAGCTCTTCAGCAACTCCACTGCCTCCTCTGTAAGGTCTCGTTTGACAGAGAGTAATTGGCTTGTTCTCTCATGCAGATTCCTGACATCGCTCTTCATCCAGATGAAGCTATTTAGAGTCTTCTTGGAGGAGAGTGTTACCAATAAACAGCTTGAATGAAACTTTTTGTGTCAATAATCCCACGTTCGACTTCAATGCGATGTGGATGGAAGTGCTTCAGGTTAATGCCCTGTATGTAGGGTGTGACACGGTGTGCTAGTTAATAGGAAATAATGCCTAGATGTATGAACAAAAGCCTGTGTGTCCTATCTGCTGAAAATGCTTACCCAGCTTTCACACAGAAAGCTCAAAACTTGTAGGATTTGCATCATCTCATGGCTACACTGTGCTTTTTGAGTGGTTGGCTGAACAGAGGGAAGACTGTAAATGTTCTCGTGGAGAGCTCAGTGTGGTTGGGATGTTTTACCCTAGCTTGGAATACTGTAATTAAGAGTACATTAAAGAGGTAATTAAATGTTTTCTTTTTCTAGTCTATCAGACAGCTACTGCTATTTAAAACTCACTTGTTTGGGATAAAACTGTAATTTATTTGTTATGAAGGGTGAATGGTAAGTTAGAATTTAAATGGAACAAGCAAATGAACAGAAACATCATAAGTTTGCATATGTTCAAAATGCACCAATGTAGGACCTACCTAGCTTTTTGTTAAGCATCATAGTATCACAGCACAGTTATTGTGGGATTTTTTTTCTTAATGTTTGAACTTCTTGCTGCTTATCATTATCTCATAGTATTACTGGTTTGACTGCCAGAGACTAATGTGCGTGTGTTCTGCCTGGAAACATTTGATTGCCTTTATCTGTGTTTGGTACTTATGGACTTATGGTATAAGATTTTCTTTTTCTTTGTGTAGGTGAGATTAACATTGTTTCATTTTGTGTGCTTTTAAAATTCTGGAACCCTTCTCTTTTATTCTTGCACAGAGCTAGTTAAGGCTTTCACAAATGTCTGGCAGATTTAATTGCAAACTGCCACTGAACTGCACATGCATTGTTTGGTTGGATCATCTTTTTATGTTTACTAAAATTCATGGCAAAAAAAAAAAAAATGGATTGTCTAGTGAGTATCAGTAAATTGTAAATGTAAATATAAGTATTTGGAGGCATTCTGCGGTATGAAATAGTGTTAATGTAGATGGTGTTATTGAGCTTCGAATCGCAGGATTCTGAAGCCTTAAACTATAAAGGTTGGTTTAAACCCCCCAAAAATGCCTTGGATCAGTTACAGAATGTTAAATCGTGACTCATAGAACAATTTAGAATGAAAGGCTTCATATTAGTGGTAGTCAAAACTGAGAAAGCGTGCGTTCAAGTGTAGGCTCTGGGGGAGGGTGTGATGGTTCCAGCAGAACTGTGCAGAACGAGAAACCTGATACCCTGCAAATACTGTGCTTTTGTTTTTGTTCACAAATACATACAAAGATTCCTGTTACTTTCCTTTCAAAAACATGAAAGGTTACTTGTTGAAAAATGTGGCTTTATTGGGCCTGTACAGTCCTTTTGCCCTCAATAGGAAGTGACTCTTCTGTTAGGTCATTATTTGCAGGTGAATAAACTTTGTTCCTTTGAGATGTAGGGGCTACGCAGAGTTGAGTACAGTGAGAAGTAGTTTTAAAAGTTTTATGTCTCTTCTAAGCAAACAGACACAGCTGAATAAAATGAGATATATCCGTTTTGGGAGGTACTGATAGTTGTTTTAAACATTTATTGGCCAAACAATGATTTCTCTGTCATTGTTCCATTGGTTGGATTTCACTTTCTTCAGAATGGAAATTTGAATTGATGTACTTAAAGATTGACTTTTTTAATACTTTACCATCTTTACTAATTAAATAAAATTGCATTATTAAAGTTTCCTTTAGATCTGCAATAACAAAGATGACTGTAATCCTTGTCATAAGTGATGTCAAACAGTGGGGTTATGGCTTTACCTTCAAAGGAAGGAAAAATTGAATTGTCATGTTGAACAAGTATTGAAGATATATTTCAGTGACTGCATTTGTGGAAAACTGGGTAAGTATTGCTAGCAAAGACAACTGAAGCAAGGTATCTGATGCAACTTCTCAGACTTTTTTTTAGGCACGTTCAATTAGATTTTTTTCCCTTTCATTTTCTGTAGCTTTGCTGTGTGACTTTCCATTAGTCTACAGTTTAATTGAAATTGTTTTTTTCTAAATTCTTATTTTAAATCGTTCTTCAAAGTGAGTGTTGTTACTTTTTTGAATGAATGTGGGGCTACCATAGACTTTTATCCTGAGTAAACAGATTGCATTTTCCTGTACTTAATTTTTTATGAACATCAGAGATGTGCCTGTTCTTACAGGATTTGGGGCTAATTAGTGTTCTTGCTCATTTCAAAAAGGAAAAAAAAAAGTGCATGTATTTCTAGCTTTGAATTCCTTAAATACTTTTCAAATAACATTTCACAATATTTTAAGTGCGAAGTATTTTTTCCAACTGGAGTATTTTAGCAAACTGACTTTCCATAAAAGTCCTTGATGTGCTTACATTAATTTTATTAAACTGCTTTTCATAAAGAAGAATAGACAATCAGTCTCAGAATTGTGTGTTTGGTTTTGTGTTTTGCAAGTCTTGGGGGGAAAAAGTAATTTTTTTTGATGATACAGATAATGACAAACTGAAAAAAAATCAAAATCTCACTTGACAGGAAGTTATTATTTTTTTAAACTTAGAATACCAATTTGTTTAAATTGCTTTGTTTTAACTGGAAGTTAAAACACACTGGTTATTTGCACAGTGGGATGCTAAGAGGGTGTTAGGAAGTCGCAGCTCTGGGTATAGCCTGTGGAAGTTTTATTTCCAGATTGATTTGTGATAGACAAATCTATCAAGGGCTAGAATTAGATTGCTAAAATTGTTTTCACTTGTGACAGAATACTGGGTTTTAGGCAGCATCAATAAAAATTAAAAGTTAATTCATTTTGCCTTGTCATGGTAGATTAAATTTCTACCTCTCTAAGTTTTTATGATTTGTGAACATCAAAAAATGTACTTCTGTGGATGCCCACCTACTGTTGAAGGAAAAATGTGAGTTTTAAGAGAATATGAGAAACCATACAAACAAGTTCTAATGAAAGAATCTCTGTCACTCTGAAGTTTGATTGCTATTGTACATTTTGCTTAAAAGACCATTTTCAGTGTACTTTAACTGTCTATTTATAGCATCTATATTATGGGATTTTTTTACTTCAAAGTTATTGCAAATCAAGTAAATATGTTGCATAATACAGTAGCATATAAGCAAACACAACTGTTTTTCATTTTTAAAGGAAAACACATTTTTTTCCAGAAGTTTTATTTGCCTTTTCTCTACCTTACAATGATTGTTAGATTCCAGCCCCCCCCACCCCCCGTTTGTGAAATCTGTTACGTTAGATAAGCCATTGTCTTCCGTTAAGTTAATGGTGGAGCAAATAATTAAGTTTGTACAGTGGCGGAGATAGTTCATGCACCATGGGTAACTTGAGTTCTTCACCAGTTAAATTGTATTGAGGAGGATAGGTTTAGGAAACAGTCCCTTTGAAAAGGGAGAGTTGCATAATTCTGAAAAATCTCTTCCAAATTTCTTGGTCATCGATATAAAAGATGGCATTTAAACCCCTTTAAGATTTCCTTAGCAAAATGAAACAATACTAGCAGGTAAGTTGTACTGTTAACATGTATCTTGCCCACTCAGATTACAAACTGAATTTCAAATTGGTCTTAAATGTTCAAGTATGGTACTAAACACTTTGTGGAACTCTTAAAGTCAGTAACAGGTTAAAATATATCAATACCAAAAGAGTTATGAAAGCTCCTCCGTTACTGTGCATCAATATCATTGGAAGGGATAGATGGAGGGGGAAAATAACCCATCAACGTTCAGTAATTTTTCAGTTTCAGGATTTAGAAATCCATGTTCCAAAATTACATGGTGTATTTCTCTTTTCTGAGTTAAATATTTTTGCTGTAATAAAGTATGCTTGTATTACACAAAGGTTTGATTACAGGCATGATTATTTATTTAGTGAAAATATCAGTTTGATATTATATTCTTGGCCTATTTTGAAGTGTAGAGGTTCCAGTCATAAGCCCATCAGATTTCTGCTTAGATCCTTGATTTGTGGTTGGTAGAGGAGAGAGAGAAGTGCCCTTTTATCTTTATTGTGATTAAAGAAGGTTTTTTTACTAGCTTTTTAAATTTGCTAATAGCTATATAGTTTGGTAGTCAGTAATTCCTGAGCTGATGTGAGATTCTTTCATTAGTTTTTTTGACTTGACAGCAAGGGTACGTTGAGTACTGTTGATGAAACTACTATAATTGCTATTAAGAGGCATGTTGAAATGGGCCGTATGTAATGCTGTCCTTAAGAATGAAAATTTGTGACTGCATGTCAGACCTCAAACAGAAAAGGGAAGAACATTTAGAAGTTCAGTTGTTGGGATCAGGTTTTGGTGAAAGAGTATCTACTGATAGATAATTTTAAATTTGGAATGACATCACATACTCAAAATTATAATATCGCTATGAAAGATATCCTACAAAACTTCAGTCCTTCCTAGTGAGACGTCAAGAAATCCCTTTTTTTTTTAAAAAAAAAAAAAAAAAAGGGGGGGGGGGAAGGCTAGGTTTTAGAAGTGTGAAGCTGGAAGCTAAAATTACTTTTTTTTTTCCTCTTGCTAGAATCTTGCTTCCTACAACTTGGGGAAAAAAAACTGGTAAACCTAAGTATCTTTTTCAGATCTTACTTTTTGTAATACACCGTCATTTTTCCTAAAACACAGGCAGAATGCCTGTGCCTGATATAACCAGCCATCTGTTGTAGGAGTTGTCCTCAAGATATCACTGCTTTGTGTGTGTGGAATTCTGGTTTCCTGATTTCCTCTTACCAGCTCTGCTTTAGTGACATTGCCTTTTTGCAGATTACAGTATTAGTGTGATTTCTAAAACGTTTTTTAATATGCTTTTATAAGCTACCTAAACCCATCCTAACGTCCCTCGGGTTATGATTCCTTCCCTTCTTCCCCAAAACTCTTTCATATGCATCTAAGGAAAAGTTAATGGTCAGGCTTCATCATATTCCTAGCAGGACATTTAGCTGCTAAAAGGGACTTTGGTGAAGCTGATCTTGTGTTCCCTTCAGGTCGCACCAGATAACTGAAGTATTGGTATGAAGCTACCAAAACCTGCTCTACAACCAGTGCAGTGACAGCATGCTACTGTGGACATGCTTTGCACAGCAGCTAATCAGAGTCTTGTTGCTTTAGACTGATTCTTAGCTGTGAACAGCCTCATCTTGTAGCAGCTAGTCTTGGTTCAATACCCAGAGCTCAGCTTGGGTCAGTCAGATGTGGTAGCCCATGTATGAGTAGCCACTCATAGCAGCCATCATTTCTGGGCCCAGATAAACTTCAGCATTACATGTCCTCGTGACCACATGCCTTCAGAAAGTTGCTGGCACAGTTGTGCTGACAGTACTTCTTCCACAAAGCAATGGCAGGACCATCAGACCATCTGAATTAGTAAGCCTTTCCATCCAAATTGCTTATTTATCTGCCGATTTGGAAAAGGTCATTCATGTAGCCAGAGCAACGCGGGCTTATCAGTGCTACAGAGAAGGAGATTGCTACCAGCATAGGGCAGCTTTGGTAAGGAGTGGGTGCCAGGCATTTGTCCGGTGGTCGGGGTTATGATGTGCAGATGAATGAAAACATGACTCTGTTACTTTACTTCTGTAAGAAGGAATTAGAGTCTGTTATGGAATGGATCAGCCTTTATAAGTAGCACATAAATATTAGCCTGCCTGTCGGAAGTTTCTTTTATGGAGGTAATGAACACTGGCAAATGAGAAATGTGCATTGCTTTTGCTTAGGTGTTATAAATAGGAGCTATAATCTGTCATTCATGTGAGGATTCATGGGATCTATTTACCCTGAGATCAGTTTTGCATTGAGATCTTAAATGCGGTATGCTAGGCAATCAACTCAGGACCTTAGTCTGTTTTCTGCTGTATTTCTTCTAATTCCTTGGTGACTGAGATTCTGATGTAGTCTCAAAATGTGTATATAGGGGGGAAGGCTGAGATGAAGTGCTTGTGACCCTGTTTGTGACTGTATGGGGAAGCTTAGGTTCCACTGTTATTTCAGTCAGTTAAGCCTGTTAGCTAGGATTTGCAAATCCGTTGTGTTCTTGCAAGACTTGCTTAGTCAGAGGATGGAGTGGGGTATCTGTTAGGTGAACCTCATATTCCTTGTGAGATTAATTTTGTATGCTAGTATCTTTCTTTCCTAAACCTGTTTTTGGTCTTGTCAGGGCTATGGGTTCTATTAAGTGAACTGGATTCAGCTTCCTCCTGGATGATCATCACCAAATTATGATGCTTCTCAGGCTGTGAGCTCCATTGAGGTCTTAGACAGAGGCATTCCTCTTTATACTGGACCTAGGGAAATTATCTTCTTACCATAGCAAGCCAAGGTGTTGAAGTTGCAGGTTGTTTTTAAAGGTGCAGAAATATTTGTCTAGAAGATATCAAAGTTGTATTCTGGTGTGTCAGGACTTTTTACAAAACTGTCAAGGTAGATTTAGCTCAAGCTGTAATATCCATGTCTTTTTTGGAGAAATCTCCTTACTGGACGTACAAAGGCTATAACCTGGAGCTTCTCTCTCTTTTCTATAGAACAGTGTGTAATCACAGCATATGCAGGAACAACACTTTTCTGTAAGAGCAGTTTTGCTACAACTTTCTGCATTGATTCTGAAAACTAGTTCCAGTAGCTCATGATTTCACAAGGTACTATACCGGGATTGTAATTTCTTTTGGAATCAACCCAATGTGTTTGTGCCTTAGAGATTTAAATTATATATATGTGTGTGTGTGTGTGTGTGTGTATGTATGTTATGCTTCTGAATATGGGATTACAGTTAGCTTCTGGGTGCCAAATTTAGGAACTTTCCTTCTATGAAAAAATCCAGCATCGCGAGATCCAAGATGTTCTACTGAGATGATTGGTAAAAACTGAGAGTCAGCTTAGTCCTTTGACTAATGACATTGAGTTGTCGCTAGCCCAGTGGTGGGAGAGTGCTGGATAAGTCAGATTTCTATGAATCTTTATATTTAGCTGCTGTAGACCTGATTATAATTTTAGAACATGATTTTGTCATTCCTCAGATGACCTCTATCACTGTAAGAGGAGTGCCCACATTAGCAATCCGTGCTAGTACCAGGTGTTCTGCAGAGCAGCACAGGTGGCGCAGAGAACCCAGTTCCCACATGATAGGCATTTTAGGGGAAGTTACTCCAGATTAGGCTGTCTGATCCTTTGAACTGCATGTTTGTTAGCAACTGAAATGCACTTTGCTATTTTTGAGGATCTGCCTTCCCCTGAGTTGATGGTTGTGTGTACTCCCGGAATGCATCTTTCATTTTAGTCACCCAAAATACATATAACTTGAGTACTCCAAGATCATGTTGTGATGCAAACTGAAGCAAATGAAGTTCAGAATGGAGAAATCTGGAAGATTTGTCTGAGAAGCACACAAACTACAATACTAAAGTAGGCACACTCTAAATTTTCCCTTCTCGTCTATTTTTATAGATTTTCTATTTAGGTGCATTAGTTACCAATCCTCATTTCTCAACTGATGAGAAAATGTAATGATTATTACTTTAATTAGTTGTTATTCTAAATTTTTTTTAATCTGTATGTTTCCATTATGAAATTCCGTGCAAAATGCTAAACTGTTCACTTATGCGAAGTTTTGCATTTGAATAAGTATTCCAACAGTGATTGGGAAAATTAAAAGTTAACTTTTTCCTCCTCTGCAGGGGTCTTAATCATATTTAATCATTGGTATTTAAACTAAAAAGGAAAAGGGAAAACCTGAACATTGTGTTTAATCACACTAGCCATGCGTTTCAGTCTTCTTTCCATTGTTTAAAAGTATTCCAATTTTCGGAACTTTCAGTCTTGACACCTTATTTATGGCCAGATTGAGAAAATATAGAAACAGTGCATATTTAAACGAGTGTGATAGCCTAAAGAATTCAGTGATTTTGATCCCCCCCCCCAACTTAATTCCATTATTAATTGATTTTTCAGTTGTAATATATTTTTGAGTAGATGCTGTATTTTTTTGTATTTTTCCTTTAATATGTAACTTCCTGTGCATGGCCTTCTGCATTCTTCCTCAGTTAACTGTTAATGGAGCTAAACAACTGTCTAAAGTATGATTTTGCTTTTTGTTGTTTTTTGTTTTTTGGTATACATTTAAAGCTGTCTGTTACAGCCCACTGCAAGAAAATAAATGGTGGGAAATTGGTGCTGCCTTGACCAAGTGGAATTTGTATGTGCTCTGAGAAAGTAAGTAGTCTGAGTCTGTGTCAGAACAACTGCTTTTTTTCCTCGTTTTTCCTTGTGCCTTTTACACTGGAGATCTTATTTTATTATTTTGGGACTGTAAGCATCTCCTTTCACAGAGGAATTTGATTTTTTTTTTTAATTAAAATATGTTGATTTAGATCATACCGCTTATACTGAGTCACACCAAATTTCTAGACCAGTGTTCTGTTTTTTTCAAAAGTGGTTTAGGGAAGAGTTTAAGAGCAGGGTAAGCAAATAACTTAGCTTTTTGTGAATGCTGTTTTATCCACTAGCAAAGCATGGCTCTGAGACGTCTTAGCCAGAGGCGCCACCTTTGTACTGAGCATCCGTCAGTGGATTTCTTCCCCGACACTCTACTCCAATGCAATTTTCTGCTGCTTTTGAACATACGTAAAAGGTTTTAGCATATATTCTTGTGGTAAGGAATTAAAACTGATTATGTAGTATTTATTTTTAAGCCTACCTTCTCACACTTTAATGTAATACCCCTTAGCTGTTATATTCAAAGAGCTGTTGACTTTTGTCTGTAATACGCAGAACTTTATAGGCCTCTTGTATTTTTGCTCAGATACCTTTTTCCAGCTGAAGAATCCTAGTTTACTTGTATATATTTTTTTGTTGTAAACTACTCCACATCTAAACAGAAAAAAGTAAAAGTGATGAATTGAAAAATATTTTAAAGCCCCATATGAGCTCCTAACTGGAGTGAAAAGTGTTTTCTGGAATTCTACCTTTCAGTCATAACTACTGTTTTTTTTGTTGTTGTTGTTTTCTTGTTCATGAGCTTGCTTGAACAGATTGAAGTCATAATCCCTTAGTTTTTAAATCCTCTAGTTTTGAAAACACACTGGCGTGGGGTTTTTTTGCTTGTGGTTTTGTCGTGTATTGGCCTTTCTGCCCTCCATACTGGCTGGATCTTTCTGTCACAAGTAATTGGAATAAAGATGCAGAGGTGAAACTGTTTTAACAGAGTTAAATTTTATGCCTGTTCACTTTTCCTTTTCAAATAGGATACTGGGGAATATGCGAAGGCCTGTATTAAAATGTAACTGGAAGATTCACACAATCCTGATCTGGATTCAATTTGCTGCTTACAGGTAGCTAAGATTGTTGGTACAGAGACATCCACAGAAGGTGGTGGTGATACTACCTTGATTCTTGACTGGATTCAGCTACCTGTGAATTTGACGCCATGAAATTGTTTATCAGATGATATACTGAACTTCTGTAATTTATCAAAAGCTTTCATTTAAGTGAATGTGGTTTTTTGGTGTTTATATACCTGTCATTATTAGAAAGTGGGAGGAAATTCTGTTTCATGCTTTATATAGAGCATGAGGACCTAGATAAGTGCATTTAATTAGTGCCTTACAATGTGCTTATTTTTTATTTATAAAGCATTAGAATACCTTAAATGTCAGGCACTTGGGAGTACAGAGGTAGCAGTGTGTTGTTTCTGGCCTTTTAAACAACATCTCAGGGTGCTGCCTTTTTTCCATATTTCCTTAGCTCCTGACAGGAGAATTAAAGAAGAGGTTGTTCAGCATTTGTTAATTTTTTTTTTCATGGCAGGTCCCTCAATTTACTCTCTGATTTTGCAAAGTAATTTGCACTAATGAAGCAGAGAGATGGCTTTACTTGTCCAGGTGTGACAAGTTGCCTAATTTTAGTAGTCCATGTTTGAATATAGACAAAATTGTGCCCATTTTTCAGTACCTTAAATTTAGTTACATATAGATCTGGTCAAATTATTGTGCAATTCTTCTTGAGTTTAATTTTTCTAATTTGGGGTGCTGTTTTCAATCTTTTTGCTTTAGTCGTCTGTAATATCTTAACTTGCTTCTGTGAATTAGTGTCAAAATTCAGGGTGTTACTTCATACCTTTGGGACTAATACTACTGTGGAGCAGTGTGTTAACATATGTATTACCTGGTCAGTATTCACAAGAATGTGGCCAAGGGCATAATGAAGATAAATTTAGATGGCACATACTCTGTGAAAGAATGGCAGAATACCATAGTTTTCTATATTTCAGAGAATATATTTCAAAACAAAATAAAATAAAATAAAATACCATCCTATGAAAAAGGTGATGTTAACTCTGGTTCTGTGACCAAAGTGCTCTGCTGCAGAGCTGTGGAATGAGTAATTAAAGATACTGTGGAGTAGTTTTTCTCTTCCTAGAGTTGAGTCATACACCTGTTATAAGATTGTGAAATTGTGTAGTTAGAAATGAATCCAGCAGTACATCATGGGTTCTCTGACAGGTCTTTAAGCTCTGATGACTGAATGTGTCATGAAGGGAGGGTAAAATGAGATTGGAGAGCTGGTGATGATTACAGTGTCTAATAGGTACCAAGTTTGAGGCTATCATCTCTGTAGATGTTCTTTATCACCATTCACAGGTGGAAGAGATGGAGAAGAGTTCATACAGAGGTAGAAAAATGCCCGATTTAGAATCTTTCTTTCAGTTGACCTTAGAAAAGCTTTTTTTTTTCTGTTTATCCTTTTCTCTGGAGATTAGCCCTTTATTTAGGAACCAAATTAGATCTCTCAAATTTGGTGCTGTGGATGTTTTCTTAATCAGCAAGTGATTAATTTTCAGTTAATTTGAGATCCATTAATGCACAATCAATATCATCTTTCTTCTTGTGGTACAGTTAGTGGTACTTACATATTCATATCTGGGATTTCTAATTCAAATTTGATAATTTATTCTTAGAGTTTTATAACTTTTTTAACCCAGACTTTTCTATTGTAGTCTATTGTTATGTTGGCTATGCAAATTACTAAACCAGTAAAGGATTTTGCTGAACAATTTGTTATACTTGATATAAAATATATCTTTAAATTTCTTCTGGAAAAACTATGAATATATATATGAATTTAGACAATTTAGACCACATTCAGACTAAAATTACTGAAATGTCAAGTTTGTTATTTTTCCTCTTTTGGCATTTTGCGTATTTTTGCATTGTGCATCTATCTCATGGGTGGATTTTTGCTTGGCTACAGGACAGTTACGTTGTTAAAATCAGTTTGTTTATTCTTGCTGTATTTTCTGTTCCAGACATATTTATTTATGTGATTGTGTTCTTTTTTTAATAATAAAGCTTTTATTGCAAGTTACATTGTGTTTTCTTTTTTCTTTTTTTTTTTTGCAAAGAAATGTCTTGTCCATTTATTTCCATAAGATTTCAAGCCCAGAATTAGTAACTGCAATGAGTGGTAGTCTTCCTTCCAGACTAGAGGCCTTTATCAATTGGAACTCAGTTTTGTTTATGACATTACCTTTAGAAATCCTAATACTTTAAAAAAAAAAAAAGTAAGAAATCATATATTCTTGCATCTTTTAGAAAACTGATGTTTGGTATATGTGAATCAGTACTGAGATTCTCAAAATCCATTAATGCTAAGTAATGGATTTGTATAGTAAGCGATGTTAAACCTTTACATTTTAAAGCTTTGGAAAATTAGCTTTTTGGTACCCCCTCCCCCCCCCCCCAAAAAAAAAAAAAGAAAAAACCCACCAACCAACCAAAAAACAAACAAACAAACAAAACACCCAAAAGAAGCAGGATAAGCAGTGTATTCTTATAGCAGTTTTATGAACAAAGCATGTTTTTAACAACAACAGAGTTTAAAATCTATCTCTATTGTCTGTTCTCTGTTGAATACCCAGCCTGGAGCTCGTATTTTATTCTCTCTGCATCAGTGATGTTATAATTGAGCATGTCTAAGGAGACTGATTGAGATATTAATTAGGAGTGATTCCTAAAAGAAATGGTGTTGAACACTGGAGGGCAACATTACTGTTAGCTGGAGCCAGTCAGTCTCTCCATGTAGAAGGTGTGCTTGCATTTGGTGCTTTACAACTCCTACCTCTTCTGTCTTGCCCTGTTTTAAAGTTCTTCACATAGAAGTTACAATGATTATGACTGTTACAGCTGACAGCTGATGTGGCCTTTGCTTTCCTTTGCTCATTCTTGGAGCATAGTGATTTAGTGAAAATATTTGAGTTCCCAGTGCCAGTCCAGAGTTGTCTTCTTTTAAATCTGTTTGCCATGGCTTGGTAATCAGAAAGTTTTCTTGCTTTCTTTATAAGCTAATGATTCTGTAACATTGATTCAACAAGCATTTTCACCATGCACAAAACAAAAATATTTATTAAGTCATAGAATTGTAGAATGGTTTGGTTTGGAAGGGACCTTAAAACAAACATATCTTTCTTATAGGCCTTTTTAAGGACTGGAAGGCCACTACTAGGTCCCTCCAGAGCCGCCTTTTCTCTAGGCTAAATAACTCCAACTCTCTCAGCCTGTCTCCATAGGAGAGGTGTTCCATCCCTCTGATCATCTTCATGGCCCTCCTCTGGACTCGCTATAACAAGTCCACGTCCTCCCTGTGCTGGGGACCCCAGAGATGAATGCAGGGCTCCAAGTGGGGTGTCATGAGAGCAGAGCAGAGGGGCAGAATCACCTCCTTCACCCTGCAGACCACGCTGCTTTTGATGCTTCCCAGGATATGGTTGGCTTTCTGGGCTTCAAGCGCACATTGCTGGTTCATGTTGAGCTTCTCATCAACCAGCACCCGCAGGTCCTTTTCCACAGGGCTACTCTCGACATATTCTCTGCCCAGCCTGTATTTGTGCTTCGGATTGCTCCTGCCCAGAAGTAGGGCCTTGCACTTGGCCTTGTTGAGCTTCATGAGGTTCACGCAGGCCCACCTCTCAAGCCTGCCCAGTTCCCTCTGGATGACATCCCTTCCCTCCAGCATGTCAACCGCACCACACAGCTTGGTGTATTCAGAAAACTTGCTGAGGGTCCACCTTATCCCACTGTCCAGATCACCAGCAAAGATGTTAAACTGTACTGGTGCCAGTAGTGACCCCTGAGGAACACCACTCATCACTGATCTCCACCTGGACATTGAGCCATTGACCACAATGTTTTGAGTGTGGCTACCCAGCCAATTCCTTACCTACTGAGTGGTCCATCCAACAAATCCATGTCTCTCTAATTTAGAGACAAGGATATCATGGGGATGATTATATTTGAGATGTATGAGATGACAGATACTTGTGCTAAATTGGATTTCAATGGCAACTGGGATTCATCCAAATATATTAAACAGTATTTTAACACCACTTTTAAGATAATCATGATTCTTTTATGAAGTTTTAAAAATATCTAACAGTTATATGCTCAACATTTCAGTATTTATCAACATACAGATCAGGAAACTGAACTTAATGAGTATGGTGTTCTGAAACAACTTAGACACGCCTGCCCAGGTACACCTGAAAATACGGCTGTGTATCTCCTAGATATTTTTTTAATCTGTACTTCTCTTATAACCTTAAAATCTTTTTCTTCTAAGAGCACAACTTTTGTGTGCTTGTTTGCAGTTAGTTCAGGTAAAGAAAACATTCTTCTGTCTTTCATTAAATGGGATAATCCATTATCTACTTTTCGTCCCTTAAAACTACATAGCTTATTTTGTGTTGCAACAGTTTTCTCTGCCTGCTCTTATTGATATGGGACTTTGCCTTTTAATTACAGAATTCTAATTTTTATTTTAAAATGTTTTGCAAAGATGTCAAATAGTATTTTCTTATTTGCATCTCTTTAAGGCTATTCTTCATGGACCTGCTTCAGCGTAACCAAAATAGTCTTTTATAGGTAGATTATGTTTTTGTTATTTTACCTGAAGTTATATGGGATGGCTTAGTGTTTACACATAGATTTGGTCTAAAAGAGAATTTAACGTGCCTCATATTTTACATCTCATTAATTTATTTGTAGCTATTGGAATGAATAGGTGAGAGTTCTGCATTCAATTTTTTGAGCTCTTTTAGAAGTGTCTATGAGTTTTAATTGCGTAATTGTTTCTGGAAAAGATAGGTAACAAGGACTTGATCTCCAGCTGATTGCTGAAACAGCTGTCTGACTTAAAGCTTCAGTTGCTGTGATTAAAGGAGAATGCCACAAGCAATCCAGTTCTGAGATGGATTAACTTTCTGAAGTAAAGCTCTGTTGACAGCATAAGGTGTATGCTAGTTGGACTTGGCCTTTTGAAAGTGCTTTGTAGTATCAGAAGTCAGAGATTTGCCTTTGGCAAATTTAAGGACTAACAGCAATGATGTGCATAATTCTTCTACTATGATAAATATTTAAAAGACCCTGATGTCAAGACTGATACTGAAAGGCTGGGGAAAAAAGGCATTGTATGAGGTGTGAGTTAATGAACGGGCAACTGATAGCTAAGAAAAGCTTGCTATTTTAGCAGGAATGGATGGAAGAAGGAAAGAGAAAGGAAAGAGAAATAAGGTGACATTTGAGTGGCAGTTTAAAGAAAGGATTCAGAATGCAGAAGATTTAAAAGACGTTCGTTCTAAAGAACCTTCTAAAGAAAGGAGTGATATTCTTGGAAACATGGAAGAAGTTTGAGAAGTAGTCAGAATCACAATAGCAACACAGAATAAGAATAATCAAAATATTTGAACGAGGAGAGGTTTGTTTGTTTTCTTAAAAAAAAAAAAAAGTGAAAGAAGGACCCAGTTGAATGGGAAGGTGCAATTGTACAATGTAGTTCTTTGATTTTGACTGAAAAAATACTATCTTAAGCAGTTTTCTGGCAGTTTTCAGACTAAGGCACTTGTCTTAACGTTCAATTTTCACAGCCTCAGTTCGCAATTTCAGTTTGTATTATATGATTCTGATAAATGACAGGGGAGCCTGGATTGAATGTCATTAGTTGTTAAAAGTGTTTTCGAGGCTACTTGCATTTCCTTTCCTCAGATCAGTGAGTCATTTAAACTGGAATCATGCTTTGAGTTCTTCCATAGTAGCCTAGTCTTTGATATCAATGGAGGAAGTCTTTCGTTTTGCAACACTGTCCATGAGTCTCTAGTCTGCCTGTTTAGGTTCACTGTGTAAAATGCTCTCTGTGGTTCTGGAGTCATGTTTTCTTTTCTTCCTGGAGCCCTACATGGGCTACCTACCCTTTATGACCTGTCTGACAACATTTGCCTGTTTGGCTCAGCTGTTCACATGTCCGACCCACTGCCATCACGTCATGACTAAAAGTGAAGTCAAAGAAATACATTTAAACATGAATAGATGGCTTGTTGCAATTGAAAGTTAATATGTATTAATCTTCTACATGGTATTTACATCTTGTAAAATAGCTCAAAATATATCTTGTAAAGTGTAATGTATTTGTAAGTAATGTAGTTGTAAGGTATTTAATGCATAGGAACTAAACACGTACTTTTGCAAGATACAGATAACACTTTTATATGTTGATCATTACATGACTTATTTCAACATTTCTGTAGCCTATGTGGTTTATAACTTTATTTACTAAAACAAAGTAAACCATAAAAGACTCCTCAAAAAATGAGATAGCGAAGAAGATAAAACCACTCTGAAATGATGAGGTTAACTTATTGTTAGAAATTCTGTAATGTATCTTAATATCAACACTCTGCTATTAAGGTTGCACGGAGAGAGTGAGAGCATGAGAGAGACAGAATATATAGCCTCTTATCCACTTAATTATGCATCCAACGACTTGGCTGGAGAAGTAAAATTGTTGTAAAATAGTTGTTTGTACTATATCTGATTTACATAGATTTAAAAGATGCCTTTAATGTTTATCTTTTTCTTTTCTCCTCTTTTCATTTTCTTTTAATAAAGTTTCCTGATTCAACAACTGCAAACAATGGCCTTATTTTTTTAAGCTTTTTTTTTTTTAAGCTTAACTGTACATATCTAGCAAGACTCATCTAGCCTTTGGAATGGTTGTTTTACAGATAAGTCATTTAAATGATATACTTTGTTTACAGAGTAAGTTGCATACATTTAAAACTCTTGGAAACATAACTAAGACTGCTAAATTTGTAAAAGTAGCAAACTTAATTTTCCCAATCCAATGTTCTTAACAAATAAGCTGTGTTCTCCAGGGAACTGATTCCCTCAAAGTGGTGAAAAAAACAACACAGTGTTTTTCTTTCAAATTGTAGGTGTTTTTTTCTTTTTTTTTTTTAGGCATTTTAGGAAACCATGCTGAACGTAAATGCTAAAAGCTATGTGAACTGAATTCCCACGTAATTCATGCAGGTTCAGTTAGTTGCTAAGAAGTCATTGAAGTGGTATTTTGTTGAAAAAATTCTTTCTTACACATCTTTTGGACCGTTTCTGAAAGATTTCTCAAGACTCTTATGAAAGAATATTTCTGCCTACTGACTTGAGTCTAAGAACCACTTTCAAGAAGGATGAAACTAGGATGTGTTTCTTTAAGTGTTTTTTGTACATTCCCACTTAAATGCGATAAAGAAGCTTGTGATATTAACTTCTGGAACTTGTTTGTGAACTATGCTCAGTGATTGAGTCAATGCACCTTCTCTGTCAGAGTTTAGAGGGAAGGAAGAATTTATTTGCCTTTTTGGTTCTTTCAAGCTTCTTGGGTTCTTTCAAGCCTCTTGGCTTGCATTACCTTCAGAGCTGGCATTGCTTTCTCTCGTTATTTCTGTACGATTTTGGTACAGGGGAAGAAAAAGGTTAGGTGGGATCTGGAAGGTGCATACAGTCTCTAAGTCTGCAAAAGTGGAAGCATTGCCTTTGGCTTCTCTTAAGAATCAATCTCCCAGGATCCAAGTCCAACCACATTTACAGCAGTGGAGCACTGGGGGCTTGCAGTGTTGGATCACATTGTATTTGTTATATCACCATCCTACTGTCCCGCTGCATCAGTCATCTTTCTACAACCACATATCATTGTAGCACACTGCATGCCCTGCTCTTGCCACTAGCCAAATGAGGTCCAGGGTTGTTTTTATTTAGCAGTGGTTGAAAAACAGTGTTTTTTTTTTAAAAAAAAAACAACAGCAAAACCACAAAAAACCCTTTTATTGCTAGATCTTATATGCACATACTTGGTAAATTTTGAAATTATTAAGATGAGGAAGAACTAGATCTGTCAACTGCTGAAAAAGAAGTTGGACTGAACGTATCTGGAGCTTAGATAAAATGTTGTGTACCTTGCAAGTTAAAATATTAATTTATTTTCCAGGGGAAATTTACTATTTTTGTAGGTGATACCACTAGAATGTGTTAAGAACTGCTACGTCATTGAAAAAAGATGAGGGACAATAGTCACAATGACCAGAGTCTGACTTTGTGTCAGTTTTTAAACTAAGGATTGATTAAAAAACAGATGTCTTCATTTGTGAAGTTATGTTCTAAAGATAAGGCAGACACAAAAACATTTGACTTCTTCACCAGACATGAACAAGAGTAAATTAAATGTGAGATTATATTTGCTTGGAAGTAAGGTGTTTAAACAAGGATTTAGTTAACTGCGATATTATTAAAGATTTCCTGTTAGAAATGTGATTAACCTCTAGTTGGAGGTTGTGTTTATTATTTACTTGTATTCAGTTCCCACAGAAAGAGCACCACTTTATCTGTGCCTTTGCCTTTCTTTTTGAAGTCATTAATTTTTATTTTTATTTATTTCTTATCAATTAACTAACAGTTAAGTAATAAAAGAGGCAATAAAAATCTGAGTAAATAAGAATTTTTTTTTTTGGGGGGGGTTGTTTTTGGTTTGCTTGTGTTTTTTTTTTTTTTTTTTTTTTTTTGCAAGAAGACAGAACAGGTATGAGTAGTATAAAATTTAGAAATATAAGTGAAAGCAGTCCTGAGGAATTGGCCCAAGTAGTTTTGTATTGCTGCGGTAGCTTAATAAACGTAAAGGATGGATTATCTTTAGCCCCTTGAATTTAAAAAGATGTCGAGGAGGTGAATTAAGTTTATTACCTCTTATTACTACAGTATACTTTACAATGTAATCACAGTTGCATCTAAACATTTCTCTGAGATGAAGTAACTATTAATATTTTTATTGTAATGTTATGAAGCTGAAAGTCAGATGTGTCTATATAAAGATGCAACTAAAACAACTTGTTAAGACTTAATTTACCTACTTAGCATGGTATTCATAAGGCCATCGTAGGTATTGGTGTTAGAAGTAGGTATCATCTTATTGGACTAGTAGTTTTTTAAAAAATCAACTTAAAATAATTCATGTTAGGGAGGTATATGATTTATATATCCATGAGTGTTGCAATTTACAGTTAATAAACTTATATAAAAGTTATATAAGCTACATATATGATTGTGTATGTAAGCTATGTGTATACCTATGTATATAAAAGTTACAAAAGCTACGTATAGTAAACCAGCTGTGTTTGAGTACTCAGTATACTCAATACTGTGGCTGTTAAAAGGTGTCTGAAGACAACATCTTTATATTTCAGTATGCCTATTTAACTGTGTTTTTTGGTACAAAATCTGAAGCTTGCTCTCCAGGAGATGTTCAAATCCCTGGAGATGTTTCAAATTCTTGAGAAGTATCAGATATTATTTGAAAACTTTTTCTTCACTTTAGCATCAGAATAGGTAAAGGTTTTTAAAAAAGTTGAAATACACTTCCTTCTGGGTTGAGATGAACTTAAAATGCTTGTTCTGAAGAGGTTTAACAGTAACTTTTTTGAGTCATAGGTCAAAAAAATAAAGACTGTGAAATGCCATATGAACTGAACAGATGTAACTACCATGATACTTGGACTTGGTAATTCTTCAACAACAATCTGGTGTTTCAGTGTTGCCTGCAGTCTGCTAGATGCAGCATGATGTCACAAAATCAGATTGGAAGTACTCCAAACAAAGCCTATAATGTCCTCCTGTACGGTAACCGGTGACAGATACAATCTCCACTGTCTGCTGTTTCCACTTGCTGATAAATGAGTGCAACATCTGTTACTTAATGAGTATATTAAGGAAAGGGAGAAGGAGAGAATGTAAAGATTTTTATTATTTTTTTATACCCACATTGACCTGTATATTAACCTAGTATACTTTATTCAGTTTTTATGAAGAGAACATGTTTAATTTTGGGAAATTTATTTAGCAATGTAAGAACAGACACAAAGTAGGGCATGTCCTACAATGTGGGTTAGTATAAAAGAAATTTGAATTGTTGTGGAAACAAATGTGCAAATATAAAATCATGTACCTTATTCCATCTCTGATAATGTGGCTGTAGTCTGAGTTTTTGAGGGAGCTGTTTCTTACATAACCCTACTCAGTTCCTGAGCCATATTTGTGTAGGGCGTGTGCATGCCTTCCAGCATTCCCTGAGCAGTGTGACAAGTGTAAGTCATGTGCATTTTCTCCCCTTGGGGGAATAACAAAATTGGAGTAGAACTCCTCATTTGAAATGTTACCTTAAAATAAATAAATAAAGGAATTATTTCACTCCTAACTATTATCTTGAGGTCTTTGTTGCTCCCAGATCAGAGATGTGCAGCATTACTGCAGTGTCAAGATGATTCTATTAAGAGTGAGTACGTTTTACTGAGGACATGTCGGCAGTGGGACTGTGTGAATCTGCTGGGACTGGCAGAGTCTGTCCCTTGCTGTGTGACTCAGCAGTGTGTCCAGCACCATGTAACCTTTCTTCTGTATCTGGCTCTTTTGCTGCTTTATCCCACTCTGCTGACCCTACCAGGAAACCTTTATGTCTCCTGTGGAACAGCAACTAACAAACAAGCCCAGGTGAGCTTCATCCATCCTTTGTAAGGAATTCAAGTATGAGTAAGTAGAATTGTATGGTACAATCACAACAGTGGAGGAGCTCAGGAAAGTGTAAATCAGCACATCTGCTATGTGTACTGGTACAGGTAGAAATCACAATTCAGAATACAAATAGTGAGCATGCGGGTAAATGCTGAGAACATTTCAACTTTTTTTTTTTTTAAGGATTATCAGGCCTCACAAAGCTGTCAGCATTTTCTGAAGGAAACCGGTATATGAACAGGTGATAACATCGAGGGTATTTGGCAAGATTTTTCACCAAAGGCTCTGTTGTGGTTTAACCCAGCTGGCAGCTAAGCATCACACAGCCGTTCACTCACCCTCCCCCCTCCCTCTCTGGGATGGGGGAGAGAATCAGGAGAATGAAGCCTGTGGGTTGAGATAGAGACAGTTTATTAGGACAGAAAAGAAAATAATAATAATAATGATAACAGTACTACTACTAATAATGTGTACGAACAAGTGATGCACAATGCAATTGCTCACCACCCGCTCACCGATGCCCAGCCTATCCCCGAGCAGCCGGCCCCCCCACCCCGGCTAGCCACCCCTATATATTGTTCAGCATGACGTCAGATGGTATGGAATACCCCTTTGGCCAGTTGGGGTCAGCTGTCCTGGGTCTGTCCCCTCCCAGCTCCTGCTGCACCCCCAGCCTGCCTGCTGGCAGGACAGAGCGAGAAGCTGAAAAGTCCTTGGCTTAGTGTAAGCACTGCTCTACAACAATTAAAACATCAGCATGTTATCAGCGCTCTTCTCATCCTAAATCCAAAACATAGCACCCTACCAGCTACTAGGAGGAAAATTAACTCTATCCTAGCTGAAACAAGGACAGGCTCCTAAAAGAACTAGAGCTGCCATAGTATAAGAGGAGAGGTTCTTACATGCGTACAAACTGGTTAAAATCTACAGTGAAAAGGACAAAAATAAGTGTTCTGTTTTCATAGTGAAGGGGGGTCACCAAAGGAATCCCATAAGGATCTGAACTGATGCCTGAGTTCTTAATATATTCATAAATCATTTAGAAAAGGAATGAATAATGAGGTGTCAAGGTTTGCAGACACTACAGGGTAATTCAGGATAATTAAAAACAATCCCACTGATAAAATGGCAGTTCAGTTCAATGTAATTATGTATGTGGAGAGAGGGAATAATCCTTATTTTACATATAAACCTATGGTCCTTAAGTTGATTGTTACTACTCAGAGAATGAAACCTTGTAATTGGAATAGGTTAGTGAAAATGTTAGCTCAGTCCTCAGTTACAGAAAGGGAAGTTTTAGGAATCATTATGAAGTGAATTGGAAGACAGAATAGAACAGCACACCAATAGGGTACAGTTGTGCTTGAAATAATGATATGGAGAGTTGAACAGATTTGCTGTTGCTTGTAACTAGGAGTTATCTTACTGTCTAACAAGTAGAGAACAGTTGAAACTAAGATGCTTTCAACATAATATGTAGTTAAGTTGTGAAACAACTTTCTAGGGGCTTTTGTAGCAGAAGCTATTATATGCAAGTACATCCCTGCTAGCTCAAGAAATCTGAACAAAATACTGGAGGCTGTAGGAGGAAAATTGGGGCAAGTGAGGTTTATGCTTACCCTACATTTTACATTCGTTGCATGATATCTTTTAAAGGCTATTGTTTATACCCAGATATTTTGCTGGATTTTTTTGTCTGACCTAGTACAGCAGTTCTTATGAACTTTTTCAGTAGGAAAACTTAATTCTGGCCTCAGGCTCTAATTAAAACTCTAATTAAATTCATCTAATAAGAGAGGTGAGAGGGAAAGGAGAAATACTGTTTTTTGTTTCTCTCTTGCCATGGTGATCATGTTAATTTATGGTTTTCCCATGGTCCTGCTGACGCTGATCTGAATTTACATCCAATATTCTATTTGTCATGTGACTGTACGTAGATGTGACGTGTTTGCTTTCCCGTTAACATGCTCATCCAGTCCTCCTACCACATCACTACACTTCCAGCTGCCTAGTGCATCATCGTGGCACAGCAGCTCTTTGCTTCTTCATTTTCCTGTATCAGATATAAGAAATTGGAGGGAAGCCACAATGATCAGGTAGAAATACAGATTTGCTTCCAATTTCTCTATAGAGCAGGAGATAGTCTTTTAAGTGAAGCTTCAAACCTTATCTTATTATGTATACCAGCCTATTTATAAATAGTATTCTCTCTCTTCTCTGTGTGGTTTCAAAGTAGAGCAGGATATCCAAACTGGTTAATGAAACATTGACCTGAATGGGAAGCTGTACTAGAAGAACTTAACTGTGGCCCTGAATCAAACAGTTGTTCTGTGCTATGGCTCATTTGCTTTCCAAGGATACAAATGTGTGCAGTGTTAAGGTTGTTTTGGGCTTGCTAAGAAACAGCTTAGCTGTTAAATAAGATCAAGCATGCCTTGGTGTGAAAATTGTGAAGATTATTGGTGATCCTTGGTTCTGATGGCATTCATGGGCCTTGAACTGACTCCTGTTAGAAATCTTTGCAATACAGCAAGGGAAAAAAACTTTTTCTTCAAAATAAGTTGTCAACTTTAAACAGATTTGAACATGGATAACAGCTGAAGAAAAAACCCTAAGATCCTTAAGATAAAGACTAAATCTTTAATTTTCAGCGTAACACTGAGAAAGCAGTATGGGAAGTGGAAGGTCAGATCTGATGTGCTTGTGGCATTTGCCTTTTAGGCACTAAAAACAGTGCCCTAACATGAATCTAGCAATCCAAAAGCAAGTTCATCTGCTTAATTATCTGGATATAAGTTACTAGTGAATTAGTTTAGTGTCATAAAATGATAAAATTTGCTGTTATCAACCATTTGAGACTTTACTATGGACTGAAACCCTTCTTCAAAATCCTCCTCTCTTTCTTTGGGACAAGCTCCCATATTAACTGTGGCTCCTGTCAAAAACTAACACAAGAAATTTGCAAGTAGACTATTTTTTGAGATCATTTTAATGCAAAAATGCTGCAATTATTTGAAAATCTTTTATTTGTAAATTGTTTGTCTACAGTGACTTGCAGATTTTGACTAGTTAATTAAAAAGTTCCCTGGGCTCCATCTGAATGACATTTTATTTATGAAAAAGTAACACTTCTGTTGCAAAATGTTACAAGTGAGCAGGTGAGAACTTCCCATTGTAGAGAAGCCATGTTTGCATTCGGGAATTTGATTTTTGAAAGCATGGATATCTGGCTTTTACAGAACCTGAATAAAAATTAATTAAATTTCAAGGCAAAGTTTAAGTGCGTGCGCACACACAAATAAATAAATAAATAGAGAGTGGTATTTAAATGATATAAAGAAGGTTTCCACTAGTTCATGTATCTATACGTTGTTTTTTTTTTTTTTCTTCCAGATTTTACTTTGAAGTGGATGTCTTTGTACTTCCTGATCATTTTTGAAAGCAACTAATTTGACTTGATTGTCATGATTATCATATTTGGAGAATTTTACTTAAAAGCATTTTGCAAGCTTAGTGTTCACTCTTTGACTGAAACGTTTGCAACTACATTGTATAACTGAGTAAAGATGACTTTTTGCTCTTTTTCACCAAATCTCGAAGCATGTGCTTCATAAAATATGTGATTAATAAGATACACTTGAGAATGTATCTTTGAAATCTTTCTTCGTATGAAACCATATCTAGATCTAAAGTAGGTCTGATACATTTTGAGATCTGTCTCTTAAGCATTCCTGTTTTGCTAAAAATTGCAAAAGTAAACTTTGCCTCAAGTATATGTATAACTATTTGTCCTCAAGTATGTACACTTGTGAGGAAATTGTGTCCCATGGGTAACCCAGCTGGAGCAGAAATGTCTCTCAGGGGCTGTAGCCCATGGGCAACTCATGCCAGAGCAGAGAGATCCCACAGGGACAGTCCTGAGTCTCTGCTACATAGTGATCTGTTCATTGATGGAGAGGTCTATAAAATATCCACTATAAATAGCATGGTTTAGAGCTTTTTATGAATTGAATTTTTACAATTGTAGAGTACTTGAGAGATCTGGCTAGTTTAATAAGTGAATAAATAAATAATCTGACATTGTTTGCATGCAGTCTGATTTAGGCAGCTTAACCCCTCATGTCTAGACAATCAGTATGCTAAGCTAAAATTAAATAGACTTGGTAAACACAGGCCAGAATTTTGTTTCAGTTAATGTTTAGCTGACATGTCAGTAAAAAATAACGTTTTATTATATCGAATTGTGGATGGTAGTTATTTTTGTTTGCTGTTGTGTAACTTCTTTATATAGTTTGTCATTTACTTTAAAATAAGACCACATTAGGTTAAGCCAAGTTAGGACCTTCATATTTGAAAATATTATCAAATACACCCAAAATAATGTGCGTTTAATATTAACAGAAGTTTAGTGTTTCGTTCTAAAGTTTTGTTTCTACCATTTAGTTTTGGAATGACAAAGTTGGCTGTTCTCTGTGAATATCTAGGCCTTTGTTAGATGAAATATATCAGTGTTGCTAAATACTTGAAGTCTTATTTTGTACGTTTCTGTTGGAACTTTTGTCATCTATTACAGTCAAGTCAGATTAGGAATTTTCACCATAAATGGATGCAGAGTGGATCATTATCATCTTTTTCGGTTTGTTTGTGTTTTGTTTTGTTTTTTTTTAGTAAAATTTAAATCAAATTCTAAAGTTAGTTATTCAAGGAATGCCTTACTTTACCTTTGTATCATTTTGTAGGGTCATACGTACATGGGGTATGTGTACATCCTAATTTCTTTAAATGTTTTTACAACGGACTGATGATCCTGACTGAATAAAATGCAGATAATTAGACGTTCTATTTACAGTGTTCAGGTAAGAATGCCATAGATGAAAAAATTTGCACTAACTCTCAATATTTTGATAGAGTTCCCCCTCCCTCTCCCAGGGATCACACTTCAAATTATGTATACCTCAACAGTCACTCCAACTGTGTCTATTTTGAGTAGTATGGTGAGCTGTGAGGCAGCACAGCTCACATTGCAATATCACCAAAGCTAATAGTCTTTTCCTAGTTGAATATAGTTTTCCATTTTGAGAGGATATGTCTTCTAACATACTATTTGCTGTGCCATTTATTGGGTGAGCTGTTTTGCCTCTGCCTCCTTTTTCTGAAGTACATTTCCTACAGAAGCATAGAGTGCTTCTGGTCAAGGAGGTCTATCTTTTCTGTTATCTGGGTGCTCAATTACTGCTTGCTTGCAGAGGCTCAAAAGAGTTATCTGATAAGTTGTACTCAGTCAAGCTATTTTTCAGTTAAGTCCTTTCAATTACTCTTTTGGTCAGATGTTTGTGACATCTTGGAATCCAGTGTCCTGTGCAGGATCTACGTGGGTATTTACATATCTTTTATCCTGATTGTGCATCTAATTCATTATAGCTGGGCATTTATCTGTGCCTTGAGGGATATGTACCTAGCTTGGTAAAGGATTTAATCATTTCTACCTTGTTATGCCACTACGGTTACCAAAAGTATGAAGATGGGGCATAATTTCTTTTAATGAACATTGCTCAGGAGACACATCTAGGTTCTACCTGTGAAATAACATAGGTAGTAAGCACAACAGCAGTCTTGTAAACACAACAGCTTAGAATAGTTTTAATCTGGTGGGGAGTCTCTATCTGATAGCAACTCTATGCTTCATAAACTTGCCAACTGTGATAGGCTTTCGTCTGTAACAGATTATTTCTGTACAGATGCTGGCAAGACTGTGCAAGATGCTTATCTGAATAATGTATGTAAAGTTCAGGGGAGTTTGAAAGAGAATCTTTACAGTCACGGCCAGCAGAGAAGATTCTGTCCTGCTGTGCCAGTTGCATTTTTCCTTTTCTTGTATAGAGTGGACAGTAATTGAAACATAAACCCTTGTGGGATGCTTCTTGAATTCCAAATACGTCACAGAAGATGTAATTGCTCACATAGTCTTTAGTCTACCTCAAGAAAATTTAGCAGAGGTAGGTGCTGTGATATCTTTTGTGGGTATCAGCTCTTCTTCACTAACAATGAAGCTCATCTATGATAACTATTCCTTTTGAAAAAGAGGCAGTTTGGTGGTTGGTGCGTCCTATGTGGAGGAGAGTTGAAAAAGAAATACAATCAAATAAACCCTTAGTGTTGTTGTTGTTGTAGTTGTTGTTTTTGTTTGTTTGTTTTTGTGGCAGTACTTGTGCTAAAATAGAGTACTATTAAGTTCTGTGCTGGTGCTTTACAGATCAACATAAATTATTCTGCAAACCTAGCAGAGTTCTCTGGTGATTATCTTAAAAGCTGTTGTTAGACTTCACAGTCTCTTGAAATGTGCATCTTGATTCAGGCCATTTACTTCATGAAGTTTTGAGCTAGCTAAAACCTGAACATAAACAAAATAACTAACCAAACAAAAAGCACTGCTAGCTGCATAGTCCATTTCTTGATCCTTTTCTTTCTGTATTTATTTCTACAATTTATGTGATGAATGTTTTTTTATAATGTTTTGATTCTTGTAATGCTCAGCTCTTGAGCAAAGCAGGAATGTATGCTGGAATATGACGAGTGCAGAATAGCTCTGAGTTTTTATGCACTGGGCTATGCATTTCAACATATCTAATGCAGATCTGAGCACAATATGATTAAGCGTCTAAATTTTGTAGCAGGTGAAAAGAGACATTTTCATTTACTGAGCATCCAGATGGTGCATAGAGAAAATAGGTTAATCCCTATTTTGTGTACGAAACTAGTACATACTTATTAGCAGATTTCTTCTCCATGAAATTTGTCTGGTTACAGTAGAGCTCTTTTCCATAGCTGTTTCATTATTAAAGCAAAAATAGTGGTCTTGCATTATGTCTAGACCCTTGTGATTCTGGAGTTCTTGAATTCTATGATGCATCTTTTCTTAATCAAATCCTTCCTAATACAGACAACGTCAAAGGTTGCTTTGAATGTCATTCCTTCTGTCATGGATGTTCTATTGAGAACTCTCAAAGAGAATAGTCTGTTTCACTGATAATGCTATTTGCATAAATAAAGTCCTTTACTCGTGGAGGAAAGAAAGCGGGAAGCTTGTTGATGGCAATCATGCTTGAAAACTCTGTTCCAATCCTTTACCTCAAATATTTGCATCTCCTTTTCTTTGGCTTAGTTGTACTTCTGGAATTTGTTTTGGAAATATGTATGTGCGTATTGAAAGGTTATTTTCCGTGGGTATGGTTATTTTCTATGTACTTCATAGAAAGCAGTCAAAAGAAAGGGTGTCTGTAGTGATCTACAAAATTATACAGAGCAACATGGATGCTTTTCAGTTTGTGAATCACACTGTCATACTGAAAAAAAATGTTGCCAGAAAGAACTCAAAAGCATAATGGTTACTAGTCAGGCTATTCCCAGAGCAGTGGTGGGATATAGAGTTGAAACAGGCTGAAACAAATATGAAATAACCCCCTTGTAAGGTAGCTGAAGGTTTTCTAGAAGAAGAGTCAAGAATGTCCAGTTGAATGCAATCACACCCCTTTTCCACACAGAGGAAGGTTATTTTTTTCTGATATGAGGCCTGTCACAATAGATGGACGATGCTAAGTTCATGGTTTGTCAAAGTTTTAATGTCAGTCTACTACAAAATGTAATAGTAATATTCATTTAAATAATTCAAACAACAAATATTTCTAGGTCAAATGAAATGGTAGTTTCAACAGTCATCACAGCAGTTCTGGAAAACATGAAAATTAGAATAGAATAGGTCAGTTGGAAGGGACCGTCAAAGATCATCCAGTCCAACTGCCTGACCTTTTCATGGCTAACCAAAAGTTAAAGCATGTTAGCAAGAGCATTGTCCAAATGCCTCTTGAACGCTGACAGCCATGGGGCACCAACCACCTCTCTAGGAAGCCTGTCTCAGTGTCTGACCACCCTCACCCTCACCCATGTCCAGTCTGAACCTTCCCTGGTGCAGCTCTGTGCTGTTCCCATGAGTCTTGTCATTGGTGACCAGGGAGCAGAAACCGGCACCTCCCTCAGTGCTCCCCCTGCTCAGGGAGTTGCAGAGAGCAGGGAGATTGCCTCTCGGCCTCCTTTCCTCCAAACTAAACAAACCCAGGTGTCCTCAGCCTCTCCTCACAGGGCATGCCTTCTCACAGGGCATGCCCTCCTGCCCATTTACCAGCTTTGTCGCCCTTCTTTTGTGGCATTCAGGTACCTAAACATCCTTTTTATATTGTGGGGCACAGAACTGCACACAGTATTCCAGGTGAGGCTGTGTCAATGCTAAATATAGCAGGAGAATCACTGTATTTGACCAGCCAACTATGCTGTGTTTAGTGTGCCTCAAAACATGGTTTGCCCTCATGGCTGCCAGGGCACACTGCTGGCTCATGGTAAGCCTGCTGTCAAACAGACATTATGTTTTACAGAAGAATAGCTTTTGTTTTCAAATATTTTAAAATGTAATTTCCCTGCTTAAATGACTTGTTTGTCTTTATCCTTTTAGGCTATTCAATGCAGAAATAAGAAAATGCTAATAGCGTCCATGGAGAAATGAGTACTTTGTTTCTTTTGTATACAAGTCAGAGATGTTGGTCATAATTCTCCAATATTGCTTTGGTAAAGAGACTCTTTATAGGACCTGCATCAGAATCCATTGTTGTTTCTGGGCCTGATTTTTAGGGCTTTAACTTGTTTCCTTCCTTTTCTCACAATAGATTTGGAGCGCTCTTTTTTTTTTTTTTTTTTTTTTTTTTTTTTAAATGGGGCTAACTAAAACCCTAGACAGAAACCATAGGGAATTCTAATAGTCCCATGCCTTTTTTCAGATGTTGATGGCTTTGAAAAGTAAACCTAGAATCTTATTTAACTGTGTGACTTAGGAAATCATATCCAAGCTGAATATAATGATTTAGTGATTTGGTATACTTTGCTGAAAATGTTCATTTTTTGTGTGTGTGGCTTTGGGGATGGACTGCACATATCCAGTCCTTTCTAAGTCTGATAAGAACTTTTCATGAAATTAGGTCATAATTAATATTAAATTAAAATGATTTATTAGAGGAATGTATGTGTATTTTCAGCATATGAATCATTAATTTAATTGTATTTAGACAGTCAGTACGTCTTTCTCCACTGTGTGCCTTTTTCAATTATGTTTCATAAAGGAAAGTTCAATGCTTGGTAGCTGTTAAGATATTCTGATTTGCCTCCAAATGAAGTCATATAGTTAAATTTGATGCTGCCTTTCTGTCTGTGAGCAGCAAAGCCTACTATTTTAGAACTGATTTTGTTAGTAAATATTTTTAATTTGTAGTATACTGATTACAGTTTGTCAAAATCAGCTTTGCATATAAAACTGACTTAAAATAGTGCAGTTGGTTGGTGACTAAGTTGACTTCCTGGTTCTTCATGACACTAGAACTATCAGATCTACGTATTCATTTATAGTCATGTATTAAAAAGTGAGGTGGGAAAAAAAGGGGTTATTTTTTTTATCACCTCGTTCAAACTTCTGAAATGAGCTAATGATCTGGAGCAAAATAGTAATAAATTTAACAACAAATGAAATTAAGTATTTTTTCAAAACATTTCTCTTAATCCCCAAAGAGAGTCTGTGTCAAGAGCTGGCTTAGCTTCAACAGACTTCGGCAGATAACCAATTACTTTTGTCTGTTTAGTTACATTTATCTGTAAAATTTCAGGTGCACTACTTAATTATAGCATTGCTGCAATGTATTTGCATAAGATCTAACCTTATGTCATTATTTCAAATATAATTTTAAATAAGTTTAGTTTTAATAATTGTATATTTAGAAAACATTTGAATATTTTTCACAAAGATTTAAGCTGTTCTACATACAAAGAATTGAACTGAGTGACTTAGATACATGACTTAGAAAAGTTGTCTTGTAGTCTTGAGTATGAGTATTGAGTATAGTCTTCTTGCTGAAATGTAGGTCAGACTCTCTAAAAGTAGGAATAATTTTTCTATCATGTTCACAGTTTTGGTGGTCTGAGTTCGTGAGCACTCCTCCTTGAACTACCGCGATAAAGCAAAATGTTTACTAATCACATAAACACAACAGATAATTTGCAACAATGGAAAGGATCCTTTTGTTGCAACAAATACTAGGGAAAAACAACAGAAGATTCTGTTACAGTGTATGGTGGTAGATTTTGTCTGTCACTTGAGCAATTACAGTGCTACTTTATACAGAGGGAATCTTACTCTGCTGGAAGTCTTGATAATGATCCTTCAGGGCACAGCATTTTTAGGTCTTCTCAGAAACAGACTTGTGTTGTTGTTGCAAGCAAGCATAAGCTGCTTCTGTCTATCTCTTTTCTTACTGAAAGGACAAATAGTAGGTGTCTGGGAGGGAGGAAAAAGAAGGAAGACCTAGCAAGGTACTGAGGCTCTGTGCAATACTTGCAGGACAGAAGCTTTATTTTTTTTTTTTTTGTATTTTTATTCCATTTTTTAGCAGAAATAGAAGGAGAGCCAAGTACATAAATTCACTCATTTTTAAGCTATCACAAATCTGCATCTTGTGGAGGAGGAGGTAAATTGAGCTAATCCCTTCTATACACAGTACATTAGAGGTAGCATTTTTGTAGTTTTTTTTTTAGAGAAATGACTCAACAATTTTCTCTGCTTTCATACATATATTCCTTAGTATCTGATTTAGTACCTAAGTAATAAAGTGAAATTCACTTGACTCTACTCATTGTCAATTAGGAGTTTGTGCACTTCTTTGCACTGTCTCCTGCTTACCCAAGTAAAGTAAAAAGTAAAAAGACAACCTTTCTAGTGACTTGGCATTTAGAAGTGCTAACACTGACTGTTGCCACTGGATGGGAAAAAATATCCATATCTTGTCCTGAAATGGGTATGCAATGAGAAATAATGCTTGCTTATAGAGCAAATGCTGCTGTGTTAACTTCCTGGGGAAGTTAACCCAAACTTTGCCTATACCTGCCAAACTTTGCTTACTAAGAAAATGAATAAAAGCATGAGAAACTCCTTTTAGGAAATTAAAGTACTCGATTCTACATTACAAAATTGGAAGTAAAGTTACAGGAGACAAAACAGAAAAATGTAATTTTAAATCATTCTTTGCGTTTCAGGTCAATGATTGAATCATTCTTTCATTCAAGTTGTTTTGAGCTTTTGTTTCTTTAGACTGTCATAAAATGGACTTATCTTTCATGTTTTATGCCAAATAAGCATCTCACTTCAGGATTTATATTGCATCTAGCTATGAAAATCTATTTTTAATCCAATTTCATGATGAAAAAAAATTTTAAAATGCATGTGTAATAGGCAGAACACTTTTCTCCTGTCTTGCATTCTGAGATGGTATTCTTTCTCTCCTTTTGGAGAATTTTCTTAAATTCACCTTTCAATTGTGTTATTAGTTGTTATTTAGAATTAGACTTGAATTAGTTAGAATTATACTTGATAGCTAGAGATTATGGTTTTCATCAAGTCATAAAATCTTCAAGAACATGCAAAATTTTATAAAAGGCCTATGGAGAAATATTGATTTTAGATGCATTTTATTGCAGTCAGAAATCAACGTGTCTTCTCACATTGACCAGAGTAGACATGACAGGTAAAATTGACAGCGAGACTACTTGTTGTAGACTACTTTCTCCCTGCTGCAGCTTCCTTTTGGTTCATTTGAACTTAGGATAGTTCAGCTATCATAGCTGATTAAAGACATAAATTTAAGTTCTTAGATTAGGTAGATGGGGAAAATCATATGACTATGAAATTACTTATCAATCCAAGAGAAACTGCAGAAGGTTTTAAGTGAAATAAGTAAATTTATCTCTCTTGTTTTGCTTCTGAAATTCAGTTAACTCTTGTATGTTTTAATAACTTAGTTTTAATCCTTTTTCTTTCCATCCAAATTGAAAAAAGGCAAGTCCACTTCAAATAACTGGTACAGACTGTTTTGTAAGTGCAATTTTCAGGAATTTGGAATTGAAAGTAGAAATTGTGATCAAAGGAGAATGTCATTAGTTTATTCCAACATTGAAATAAATACTTAATGAAAGATTTATATCACTCTTGGAAGGCCTTGTTCTATCAGAAAAAAAAAAAAAAAAAACCAAAAACAAGAGAAGAACTGGCCAACGCAGTCCCTATAGTTGTTGGGAACTGAAATAAAACTGAGGAGAAAAGTTATGAATGTTTAATTGCTCATAGTGTGATCCAGAATTTTCATTAGAGGATATATTTTTTTTTTTTTAATTTTAAGCTATTAGAAATGTTTAGACATTATACTAATATAGAAGTCAGAACAGTATGCCATGTTCAAGACAACATTTGAGATTGAAATGTCTGCTTGAATTTCAAATGTGAACTAGAAAGTTTTGCTTTTTAAATCACTTATGGATATATCTTTATATAAAAATTTATTTTACTATACTGAAGGATAGGTTGTATTTATATTTACTTCAAATTCATTCTGTAATGTATGGCTTTGGTTTTAAAACTGCACGATATATTTGATCATTTTGCTTTGAGTTCCTAGCATCTGAAATACTTTACAAGGCATCTGTGCAAGTCTTGTAAACTTTATTGAGGTTTTGAAGGAAAACAGTTGTACACAGTAGTGTACAGACAAAAAGAGGTCGTTAAAAAATTGCCTAGAAGTCAAAGATTACTATCTTAGTACTGTCAGTTCTGAATATTAGCTTTTACCTCAGGTGAAAACTGAGAAACCTAATTTATATTAAAATGGTAATTATATTTGAAGTTAATTCATTACTGAATGTATTAGATTATTCAATGGGATTCAAAATATCATCTGAATTGACAGACCTTACTCTAGCTGTGGTCTGCTCAGTTAATGTAAGTATCAGTTCAGTGCAGGCATGAAAATGTAAGTTGATGATTTAAGTGTCTGCCATGACTCTGTTGGCCAGACAAGGCAGGTTTAACTGGTGAGGTCATTACAACATTTGCTGTGGACTTGGTCCTCTGTTGATTTACTTCCACGTACTTCCTCAATCTAGACCAAAACAGTAGCTGAAGAAAAGAGAGACTGTATGGATAAACCTGACAAGATGCATCTCCTGAGTGAGTTCCCACACTGCTTCTGCAAATTCCTTGCTTCTGCAAATTCCTCTAGTAATTAGAGCAGGAATGAAAACCAGAGAGGATAGGATGAAAGAGTACTTGAGAGGATAGGGAACAGAGAGCAGCACAGTTAGACCAGATTAGTAGGTTGGTTCACATCATCCCAGCAATTTGCCATGGTCTCCACAGGTCAGTGATCACACCTCCTCATCCTGGTGTCGTTCTAGCCATTACCGTCAGCTTTAATGTCAGTATCATCCTGAAATCTCTGTTGTCCTCTACCAAAGCATCGTTGTTCCAACCACCCCCAGTTTCTGACTGTTTCTGGGAATGAAGCAAGCTACGAAGCAATAACTTAATCCCTTTTGCAACTCTGAATTCCCCTCGTGTATCATCTAGCAGTAGGAGAGAGATGATTACTGTGGGTAATGTCATGGAGATTACAGAAGACTGAACAGGCATGAAGGTAGTTGGACGAATGGAGGGCTGTAAGAGCAAGGATGAAGGGAATTGTGGTGTGGTGAGGTTTGAAGTGTTCTATTTTGTTCAAACACCTTCTCTGATTTATTTCTTTGTTGCAGGAAAAGGTGTTGCATAAATAGCAAGAACATGCATTTCTATCTCTGTTTACAAGGTATTGAATTAGAGCACACCTTTAACGTCCGTTTCTTAAGTAGAAATTACATGCATCTTGCTAGTAAACTAGCAGTATGGAAGAGCTGTAGTAATTCACAGTAGTTGAGGAGCCTGAAATTTCAAGGTCAGAATGCATATAGTAAACAAGAATGAATAATATTGTTCAATAAAAAAATACTGTCAAAAAACTGTTTGGATTACACGCATAGGTAATGTTTTAACTAGGTAAGCTTATGGTGCATGTGCAGAAGACAGTGTAAGTGCTTGGCATCTCACTTCAAAAAAAAAAAAAAACTGAAAGTTTTAGGTATTTTTCTCTCCTCTTTCTTCTTTACTTTTAGATTAAAACTTTCTGAATTTTTTTTTTTTTCCTCAGAGTGACTTTCCTGAATATAATCTAGGGGAAAAGCTGAAATCGTGCTGGTGTAAATAACGATGTGATAATTACTTTGTTAATTTATAGGGAAGAAAGGGTGCATTGGATGATTGCAAGTGAATGTGGGTAACCTTTAGTTTTCCTTTTGTTTTCTCTAATGAAAGTTCAAGAGTCTGCTAGATATTCCGCTTTATAGCGGAATGCTGAAGTTTGATTTGTATGATTTGCTTCATTACAGTGATAATTATTGGGGATTTCATGTCTGTTTCTTATTAGAGAGAAAGCATGGTATGAGTTTAAGTGTATGTTAGCCATAATTTGTGTTCCACACACAGTAACCTTGAAGCAGAGGTAACTATTAGAAGTTATGCAAGCAGATTTTTTCATAAACTGCAGCCTGAACTTCAGTACAGTGCTTTAGTTGTTCTTCTGAAATTGATCCTCTCTTTTGAATGCGCACTTCACATGTACACAGCAAATCAGAAAAGGTTTCTGTTAAAATAAAAATTTACTAGAAAAAAGCATAGTATTAAAAAATGTGTAATAGTGCCATCTGCTGACCCCTGTCATAACTAAATGGTATGTGTAGGCTGGAGTAGTCATTGCAGAGAAAGCAGAACTCCAGTCAGTTGACCCAAACTGAGAAATGAGCTAAATCTGGTCAGAGAAGTTAATACACTTAGAGATTGCACTTGTAATGAAAAGCAAACCCAAAACAAAAACAGAAAGAAATATTGTTTAAAAAGATTTGCTAAGAATTTTCTCACCTATTTTTTAGCTTTGTATGTTGACGAACAATGAAATTTCACTGAAAATTCAAGTCAATCTGATGCTTTCCTGCTGTTGAAAAATGTTTTTGACTTTGATCTTGCAGTCAACATTAACGCTTTTGCAGTCGTGATGAGGCACTCATCCAATGGAAGAGAGTACGAGGAATTTATGGCCAGAGAGGAGGATGATAAGACTGCTTGTTCCAATGGCAATGCATTCTTGGACTGTCTTAAGTTGGTCATGAAGGTGTCTTAGTTAAAGACTTCATTCGAATCATCGTGACATCTCTCTATCATACTACCTCTGTCGGCCTTTACTCCTGAGCATTCTACAAAGTTTTCATTGTAGCATGGCTGTTCTTAGAGGAACTTCGTTTAAAAGTTTGCTTTCACTAACAGCTATATTGAAAATACTCACTTGGGTTAAGCTGAGGAATAAGATAGAGAGAAAAACACAAACTTGTAAAATAATTGGGTGCAACATCTGGAAGAGCAGTGATCTTGAAACTGAAGAATATCTCAGATCTGTTAGAAGTTCTGAAAACTGACTAAACAGCTGGGTAGAGAAGTTTACTGTAGGCATACTTGGAAGGGCTGAGCAACTGTAAATACAATATTCAATATTAAGTAAAATGTTTGTATCGACATTGTTTTTATTTATATATAGCAATAAAATATAGTCTCAGTATTTCATGTGACTGAAAAGCTTTAGAGAGAATTATACAAGCCTTGGTTGAGTTTCCTTTATATTGCAATGTAGTAAAAGAAAGGCAAAAAAAACAGTGCAGTGCTATGCTACTCTAAAAACAGTGAGCAACGTAACTGCCACCCTTTTTAAGATTTACTTTGAAAAATTAATTGTTTAGGAGACATTTACTCCAGCGTATGACAAGAAATTCCACAATCATTTTGCATAAGGAAACCAGAATCCAGTGTAGCAGCAACCACTGCATCTGAGCAAAATGCCTTTTTTTTTTTTTTTTTTATTATTGGCTTTATAGCTATTCCTTGTTTTGCAACCATCATAGTTTTCTGAAGTTTTGTTCTGAAGTTTTGTTTTTAATTTGCAAATTCTGAGTCTTGTACTCAGATTCTATGTGGGAAAAGACAACGGACAAACAAATACAACTGCCATCCTTGGACATAAAAAGATCTTTTCTGAGGGAGGAGCATACAGAAAAATGTAATGGGACTTCATGTTTCAGGAATCCTAACAATAATACATCATCTGCCTCTTTGTTGTTTATAATCTGGAAGGAATATAGAGATTCTGCCTGTGCATGCAGAGACTCGCTCTCTTGTGGTGAAAGTCAAAGGCCAACTGGAACTACATCTGATGACGGATATCAACGGGAACAAGAAAGGCTTATATAAGTGCAGAAATGACAGAAGGAAGACCAGGGAAAATGTGGGCCTTTTGCTCAATGGGGCAGGGGCCCTGGTGTCGCAGGACATGGAAAAAGCTGAGATGCTGAATGCCTTCTTCACTTTAGTTTTTGCTGTCAAGATCAGCCTTCAGCATTCCCAGGCCCTAGCAACCAGAGAGAAAGGCTAGAGGAAGGAACATCTACCCTTGGGGGAAAAGGATCAGATCAGGGAATACTAAAGCAAACTGAGCTTACAGAAATCCATGGGACCTGATGGGATGCATTCACTAGTGCTAAGGGAGCTGGCTGATGTCATTGCAAGGCTGTTCTTTATAATCTTTGATCATGGTGACTAGGAAAGTGCCTAAAGACTGGAGGAAAGCAAATGTCACTCGTATCTTCAAGAAGGGCAAGGCGGAGATCCAGGGAACTACTACTCAGCTTCATCATGATCCCTGGGGAGGTGATGAAACAGCTAATCCTGGAAATCATTTCCAGGCACGTGCAGGTCGTGAAGGTGATCTGGAGTAGTCAGCATGGCTTCACCAAGCAGAAGTCGTGCTTGACCAACCTGATAACCTTCTATGACAAAACGACTAACTTGACGGATGGTGGAACAGCAGTGGATATTGTCTACCTTGACTTCAGGAAGGCTTTTGACCCTGTCTGCAATAAGATCCTCAGAAAGGAGCTGTCGATGCATGAGCTGGATGAGCAGGCAGTGAGGTGGATTGAAAACTGCCTGAACAGCTGGGCCCAGAGAGTTGTGATGTGTAAGTGGTACAAGGTCTAATTACATAAATTGGACACCCATGTTCTTCTTCATAAAATATAGGCCTACACGTAGTTAGCTGAATAGTTTTCTGGATTTCACTGACTGTATTGCCTAGATCTTTATTGTCAAAAAAGGCTGCTTACATATCTCATATCTAGATACTTAAATTAAGAGTGTCTTCAAACTGTACTGAAGTTCCACCTGACATTCATGCAGGTTCCCACAGTTCTTTCTACCAGAAAGCTTTCTGAGACGGTGAATTTTAGGTCTCCGGTTGACCTCACTTAAGATTCTGATGTTCAAGTTTTTTCTCTCATTGGAGCACTTGAACTTGTTTCAGGGATTTGTGTTTATTTCTTCCAAATTCTGCCAGCAGATGCTTCTTTTATCTTTATGGTGAATCATAGATCTCCCTTTCACTTTTGCTGCGCATAACTATTTTTTTCCTTTTGGAACATATTTTTCATAGTCAAGAGGATAAAACTTGTCTCCCTGTACTTTGTTCTCCTATCTTGTTTGACAGCTTATGCTTATTTATTTCTTTCCTTTTCTCTTTTAAATTCTTTAACACCAAAGTGCCAAAACACCATTGTAACCTCATCTCTGATGTGTTTAAGTATGTTATTCAAACTTTTAACATTTAGTCCAAATGTTTTTCAGTTTGTCTAGCCCTATTTTATACCGTTTTTTGTCTCTCTAGTGAGCTTAGTTTGATTTTCCTTTTTGAATGTAAACTTGTCCTCAGCTTAATGACATATTCAATGATGATCCTCCTTACTCCTCTGACTGGTGTGATGCTATTAGTACAATTGGTTTTTTTTTCTTGTTGGTCCTGTCTATTTTTTGGGGTACTATGTTGTTTTCTTCCTAATCTTCTCTAAGTATTACTGCTGTTTAAAAGCACATTGAACTAGCTTGCAGAACATCACATAGGACAGTTTGTGATATGTCATTTAGTCTAAGCTATGTTTAATGAGAACACAAAAATATTTTTAATTGTGTGATAAATAACAAAAAATAATAATAAAAGACTTCAGCATATGCTTGACTTACATGGAAGTTATGTAATAAAGCCCTTAGTTTCTGGGTGAAATCTTAATATAATCATTATAGAATGATGTAGAAACTTGCATATTTTTACTAGTACCTATCTGAAAGAGTGGTCTAATATGAATTTTAATAACTTGATTTTTTTGTCTTTTAGTCCTATTTTCAAAATAGATTCAAAAGACAGTCTCATATATATTTTGGGGGAGGGGCGGGGGGGGAAATGTGGACTTCTTTTTGTAATGCTTTCAGAAATGTTAATTGTTTGTTACTTTATAACTCATGTTCAGCTTTGTCCCATAGGTCTAGTACTGTGGTTTCTAATTTTCAGTTTTCCCTTTCTCTGCACCTTGTTTTTGGATGTAATTCTTTGTTATGGGACTGTAGCTCCTGCTATTGTGCTGTCTTAAAATGGATGCAAGTGCCTGCAACACAGTAGGTTTTCTAATATATTTATTTTTCCTCTCCAGTGAATTTCTAGGTGATAATACTTAATTTATCTGTCTTGTAAAATCAAGAAAATAGGACTGTAAAAGTTTCTGTGAATCACTTATTTTATTATTCCTTTTAAAGATTCTTTTGGTTTTGAAACACAGTCTTAGATTACGAATGTATTTTATAAAGATTTGAGATAAGTTTAGTGTTTTGTAGTTCAAGTCTCTGTTTTTAGTATGTGACAGTTGCTCTGCGTACATTTTTTTAATATTAACTGAGAACAGACATCTTCAGGGAATTGCATCAGAACACTAAGGGATTTCACGCTTGCTTAACTTAAACAATGGTGTAAACCTCATCACTTCCAAATCTTTTACATCTTTATTTTTATGTTTGCTTGTTCTATTATGTATCATTGAATTTGACTAAACTTTAATTGCTAAAGGAAAGGAAGACTGCGTTAAAAGAAGAAGGGGGGGGGAGGGGGACACATGACTGTTTTTTAGTTTTCATTTTATTATGCAGTTTCCAGCTACTAGCCAAAGGGCTGTAGGTCTAAACTGCTTTGCTATTGGTATGCCAGAAATGTGATAGCGGGCTGCTTGTGCATTGTAGAACTTGAAAATTAGATAGGTAAGCTATCATCGCCTGGACCAATTCCCATCACTGTGCTTTGGCTAGACAGTCTTGCCCACTTTGAGTTTCATGAAGTTTGTTATTGAAGTACAGAAATTAATTTGGCTTTTCCAATTGTTAACATTTGTGATATTAAAAATGAAATATTATCTCCATATATCTTTATCAAAGCTCTTGTGTTTGACAAGCCAAGCATTTATCAATGGCTGTGTAGGCTTCTCAAAACATTAAGACTTAGTCCTGATTGGTGAAAGTTATCCTCCTGTCCCATGGTTTATGCAGAATAGCAATCATTTTATTGATGCAGGGACTTCTTACAATGCTACTATAAGGCTATATATTCAAAAGTTTTTCCATGTTCATGGTTGCCAGACTGATAGTTTCTAAAGGAGAAAATGACAAAATCGGAAGTATTTTATGAACCAGTGCATTTTTCCTTGAGGGAATCTTTTTTCTTTCTTTGAATATATGCCTGCTTCCTCATTTGGAGTCGTTCCTCACTGACAGCGTCAGCTAAACAAAAGCTTTTTCAATATATTTGGGATCTCTAAAAAGATATTACTGTTTCTTTTTCAATATTGAAACTGTGACGAAGTTAAATGAAATGCCTATAGTGGACTCCAAAATCTGTTTAATGCAAGCCTTTAATAAACACAATTTCAAATACGAAACTGTAGCAATAGATTTTCATTATAGAATCAAAATGATTGATAGTTTGGCATTAAAAAATCTTTCATCTTTGAAAAGTATTTCTCTTTCCAGATATTTTTTTACATGTTTGTAAAGGAAATATCTGTATGTTTACTAATACATGAGAATTGCTGTGTAAATAATTTTTTTACCTATGGGAAATCTGTGAAGTTTTTGCATGAAAATTTTCATTCTTTTAGCATCATTATGCTAGGAGTGCACACAGAGAAGTGAGTCAAAAGCAAGCCAGCTGGACCTGGGCAAAAGGCACCATTGTGTATCTCTGGTTTCATTACAGCAAAGTCATTTGGAACAGGCACAGACCAGTGAGACATAACGGCCTGTGGGATACTAGAGGCTCTTTTGTTAATGCTTAATAAGCGTAATGTAAGGGCAGCTGACAGTGGAAGCAGGTGGAAATGCTGGAAGTAATTACAAGCAATGATCGCAGATTTGAGAATTGCAGTGGTAAAAGAGTGAATAATTAAAAACACAAAAATTGTAGTTTGTGTTTTTACTATTTAAAAATAAATAAACTCAGTGGACGTCTGTTTTAGTGAGTATATAGAAACACCTAAAGCAACTAACCTTTATGCCATTCAGCTAAAGACACTTAGGATCTCAGATCGTTATATACAGTGTTGAATTCTGCTTTGCAGTTCTGTATGCGAATCATAAAGCTTCACTCTATACCATAATTTATTAATTCCTGGCAAATACCCCACTTCACAAATAAAGCTGTTGTTATTTTAATGATATAGAAGATTTTTACCTTTAAAAAACAAATCATGAATTACTTAAAAACAAGAAATATGTCTCAACAATTAAGACATTTTGCCAGGTTTCCTCCATCAGCAATCTAAAATGTCTTTCAGTGACATTTGATCATTGACTTTGATATGATGTTTGTCTACATACAAGAGAGTGGCTCTGTAATAGAATGGGTTGGGGCAATCCCAGCCGAGCACAGACTGGGAGAAGAACTTGAGAGCAGCCCTCTGGTGAAGGACTTGGTGGTTTTGGTGGATGAAAAGCTTGACATGAGCCAGCAGTGCACGCTTGCACCCCAGGAGGCCAACTGCATCCTGGGCTGCTGCATCAACAGAGGGGTGACTAGCAGCGGGTTGAGGAGAGTGATTGTCCCCCTCTGCTGTGCCTTTGTGAGACCCCACTTTCAGTACTGTGTCCAGGTCTGGAGCCCCCAGCACAAGAAGGACGTGGGTCTGTTAGAGCGGGTCCAGAGGAGGGCTATGAAGTTGATCAGAGGGCTGGAGCACCTCTCCTATGAATAAAGGCTGAGGGAGCTTGGGTTGTTCAGGCTGAAGAAGAGAAGGCTCATTGTGGACTTCCAATACTTAAAGTGGGCTTATAAAAAGATGGAAAGCAACTTTTTGCTCAGATAAGCAAATGATAGGACAAGAGGGAATGGTCTTAAACTAAAAGAAGATAGATTTAGACTAGACATTAGGAGGAAATTCTCTACTGTAAGGGTGGTGAGGCACTGGAACAGGTTGTCCAGAGAAGCTGTGGATGCCCCATCCCTGGAGGTGTTCAAGGCCAGGCTGGATGGGGCCTTGGCCAACCTGATGTAGTGGGTGGCATCCTTGTATGTGGCAGGGGGATTGGAGTTAGGTGATCTTTAAGCCCTTCCAGTCGAAGCCATTCTATGATTCTATGCAATGGTAGTTAAACATAGAGTTTTAGGCAGGATTATGGAATTCTCTATAGAAAGATATTTTAGGCAAAATGCAGTCTTTTCCCTCATGAACATGTATCTGTAAATTGTCATATTGCTTTTTTCTATTTTCCATATTTTGTATATTAATTTTAGATAGTATTTTCAGTTTGAACCATTATGTGATTTCTCTTCTTCTCAAAGTGTTACATCTCTAATGCAGAACAGTACTTGAAGTCAAGTGAACCAGCCTCTGTAGAAGGATTGTCTCCTGTCGTCATTCCATTGATCAACCACGCCTTCAAAACTGTTACTGCATAGATTTACAGTTAGCATGAGTGAAAGTTATGGACTGTTAAGATTTTTAAAAGGATTTTATCTCCGTTATTAATGTGGTTACACTGTCAAATACCTTAGGTGCTGTTGCATGTTGTGCATTCTTATCTTGTGTGGGATTTGTTAGTTTGTTTTCTGCTTGCCTAAGGTGTGTAAGGTATCACAGGCAAAACAGTCTTGGCTTGGGATTTTTTTTACTTAATGTAATGCCAATTAACACACAATTTCAGCACTGACTGAGGAGAAAAAGAAGATCCAAATAATCAAACACCACATAAATACTTTTGTCCCCCAGGCTTAAAGGCCTGCCCCCCAGCCAGCCTCAGCTTCCCCAGTGGTCATTGCACCATACTGGGTTCATCCCAGCTCCCTTGGAGGCAGCGCAGGTGTATGGGGTTATCTACATTATGGTTTCCATCCAATGCTTCTGGGTGATTTCTTTGGCAACTTTTTATTCTCAATACTTTTACCCAGCTGCATGAGGCAGCTTCTGTTTTTTCTCTGATGTGCTTCTCAGAAGTTATGGATGAGATGACAGGAGGAAGTGTAGGAATAAATAGAGAAGCCTGAGGCCCATAGATATAGCAACACTAACTATATTCACTGAAGTTTCATAGCGTGGCTCCAGCAACTTTCCAGGTGACATTTTGCTTTGAAATAGAGTGTCTACCAGAAGTTGGAGAATTTTGTCCATTGCCTTGAATCTGGGTTTATATACTTTTTTTTTTTTTCCCTGCTTGGCTTCAAAAACACAATTTTCTTGCATCTAGAGAAATCAAGTATCACACTGATAGTTTCAGCTTGTGACCCCTTTGAAAGCTGCTATTCTTCAGGATCCATTACATGACTTGTCTTCTGTGCTCATTGTCCCATGTAACAGTCAATACTCACTGTGCTGCATCAAAAGCTGTTTGGTACTGCCTTAATTCTTCTTAACTCTTAATTCTGGAAAGAGTTAAATACCTACAGGTCACTTTGGACTGCAGTAAGATACCCTTTCTCTGGGTTAAGCTACTTGACTTTTCCGGCCATTGCAGCTTCTGTCATCCTAAAGGGCATAATAGAAGGAGGCCCAATCCTGCAGAGCTGGCACCTGGTAAGAATAAAGAATTAAAGAGTGAGGATTTTTGTTTCAAACTGAGCAGGAGGGTTGTTCTGTGTACTTTTGAATTTTGCTAGTTGTACACTTTTTCTGCTGTATTATTGAATGTGATCTCTCTATATTTTTGTTTCAAAATGTGCTATTGTTTAATGCTGATTCTAGCATTGCAATGGTGGTACAATTATCAATTTTCCTACTTGAAGGATCACTTAAGTAAAATAAGAATAAACAGACCATATTATAGAACATGTAGTGTAAGAAAAGCAAGATAGCAGAAGAAATGTTCACTGGTTTAGTAGCATCCCTGGGACTGGTAATGTCTCTGAGCATATAATGTAGGTTTATTTTACTTCATTGCGTTTTGTGTGTCTGAGCCATTTTGTCTATCATCTGTTTAGTTTTGTGGCAATTTAGGCTACAACCATAAAATCTGAGTGTTCTAACGTTCAAAGATAAGAACTATAAAAAGATTGCTTTACTGGACACTTACTTGTAAGTGTGTTAATCCAGAAATTCTTTGGAAACACCATAGATTTTAATCTTCCTAATCAAGTGTTTATTGAAGTACACTGTAACATGATCAATTTATCAATGCTATTATATTTAAATGCAAATTGTACAGGGAAAAATCAGTCCTGAGTTTCCTAAACGAAGGGTTCCTTAACATTGCTGAACAGGATTAAATCTGGGAGCATTCTTAATTTTTGCCTATTTACTTTTTAAAGGGAAAATCTGCTCAAAACTCACATTACTCTTCAAGATAACAATCCTCTTTATATGTTCCAAGTAATATCAGAGTTCTACAGGGCACGATACTGTATACATTTCCCAATGGAAAAGCATGAACAGCTATTGAAAACATGAAGGTCGTGCAATTATTTTTAACTCGGTGACAAATCTACTGAATATAGTGCATATTTTTTGACTCATGATCGCATAGGAAAATGATCACATAGGAAATGCACTGTGGAGCATTTACATCACAAAATTTACATCACAGCATTTACATCACAAAAATAGCTTAGAGAATCAATGGTGAATGTATAGGAAAAACTGATTCCCATAAAACATCAGTTTTATGAAAAATAATTGAAATAATTATATTATAATAATTACAATAACCTTTAGGTCCTGAATTGCTGGGCTAAATAAGTTTAAGTGATGGACAGAAGGGCATGTATCTTCTTTTCTCTAAACATCACTCTTACGTTCAGGACAAGTAAAATTCTAATGATCTACTCTGTGGTGAATCTTGGGAATTGTATTATTTAAAAGAATAAACCACAAGATGTAGGCTACTCTGAATTTATGTATATTTATCTATATAGTATGTTTATATGAAAGAAAATACTTGATAAAAATTAATCTTCTAATAGAATGCCCTACAGGGCCATAGTGGAATTATCTTAAATTTTCCTCGGTGCTTTGAAGAAGACACAAAACTAGTACATGTGTGGGCATTGACACTGGTCAGAGAAAAGCCTCGGGAATTCTCAATATACATGGAATAGAAACCATATTTATGAATAGGGAATAGTTAACAAAGGAGCAGTTAGAAAATAACATACAGGTAAAACTGAGCATTAATATATGTAAGACAGTTCACATAAGAAACTTACTTGTGTTCTCATGCATATTTTATATGTTGCTGTTATGTAAATTAGATATGTTCAGTAATTACAGTCATTTCAATGATTCTTCTTCTGCTACATCTTCAGAAAAATTCTTCCCAGCTCAACAAGTGAATACAAAGAAGAAAAAAGCTATTTTACTATTCATTAAGAACATAATAGAACTTTAAACATTAAAGTTGGTTTTATAAACAGACCTGGAATACCGTTATTTAGCTGTAGTCACAGAACAAAAAGAACTTGCATAACTAATGGAAAATGAGGGTATATTAGAAAGAAGAAAGAACAGCAAATAAGGAAGGAAGATAGACATTTCTAAGTAGGAGCAAGGGGAGGAGGGACTGAGAGAGAGCTTCCTTTTTATCTTTGTTAAGATTACATGAAGAAAACTACCTGAATCATTTAACAATTTTGCCAAATTAAAAGGAATTAAACCTTTGTATTTGCAGGCTAAATGAAGATGAGTGAAGAACTCTGGGGTGCAATTGTTCATCATAAGAATGAAAGTAAAAAGTCTGATTTAAGGGGTGGAGTATATTGTTTTCTTGTTTGGTTTCTTGGAAGGTAGCTTGAATGCTGCTTAGGAGCACAAGTTTTCCAATATGGATTTGTTTATACTTGCTCTTAAAGATAATATAAGATTCTGAAAATAAATGGCTATTTAGTTTCTTCCTCCAGCACCTTCTTTCTATTCCACTTTCTCATCTCTCTATGGTCCAATATTTGTGCATACATTCTTTCAGAATGTGTGTGTCAGTTCCTCTGTAACAATACACACATCATACTTTTTTCAATTATTTTTTTCCCCTTTTTTTCTTTCTCTACTGTGCCTAGAGCTTCTCCAGTCCCCCTGCCTCCCCCCTCCCACCCCCTCCATCTAGCCTTCAAAAGTGATTTGTTTTCTGTGTCTGTAGGAGAACATCTTGCAGGAAAGGGCATAAAGCTCAGTCAAATCAACTTATCAGAAAAGATGAGAGGTGACTTGATTTGAAGTGTGTAGGGACTTCCTTGTGATAAGATTTTCTGTTATTAAAGTCTTGTTAATCTAGTTATAAAAAAAAAAATCAGAACAAGCGGCTGGAAGCTGTAACCAAGCAAATTAAAAAGGAGATGCACGTTTTTAATAGAATGAAAAGCCACTGTAAGAATTCACCTAGGAGAATAGGAGAGTATCAATCTCTTCTTACTACACATTTTTAACTCAATGCCCTTCTACTTCTATTGTCTTTAGCTAATGTAAGCGCAGCCAAACTCATGTTTCTTTTGGAAAGGCACTGTAATTTGCTTAAATTTGACTACAAAAGCAAAAATGCATCCTGACAACAACTGCTGCATTTTAAGCTACTTTCCAGAGAAGAGTAAGTGAGGTTTTCCAAGGAAGTGACTAGAATTTTAATAGGTGCAAAAAAGTTTGTTTGCTGTATTGGCTGTATATTATCAAAGGTACTCAGCCCAGAGTAAACAGTTGATGGAAAAAAATTATTGAATTTCAGTTTCAGGTGCTTAACCTAAAACCCACATTGAATAGGGTATTTCTAAAAGTTACAGGGTAGCCATCATATAAGTAGAGGCCTGAACATGACTGTAATCAAACTCTCGCATGTAAAGAAAGCTCACATTCCACTGATTATTTTTGTTAGGTTTGTGTATCTGATGTAAACTTTTGCTCACTGTCCCTGTTCTTGTTGGTGTATTTGTTGTAAAGTAGCAAACCTGAGGCCTTAGATTTCCCTGGATTAGAGATATTTATGGAACATATTGTGGCATATTTTTTTTCTTCGTGTTCTACCATCTGATAAAGTCATGAATGTGGTGAAAAATTGTGTATGATAAAGCCCTGGTATTACCTTTTCTGTATGCAGGAACTAGAGGAAACCATTTTTACAATGGAGAGTCTTTTTAATCATCTGTCCTTTTAGTCAGAAACCTCTTACTTGGGGAAAAAAAGGGCATAAATCAAATTGAATAGGTAAAAGAACAGTCTTCATCTTGCAGGGTGGAAGATTTGAGAGGAATAAAAGACATTTGAGTGAGTGCTTAAGGTATGGAGAGGCAGCAGTTAGATTTAAATGAAGTTTGGGCTGCAAGAAAGCCTTAGTATCTTTCTTTTAAACATTACGTAAATAATACATAAGTATTAATACCTACAAATTCTGTAAAACCAATTGAGGGTTTAATAATTTAATTACTAAATTTATGATCAAATAAATGTAAAAGCAGCTATGTTTTATTGTTTTGATTGTTTCCTCAACATAATGATAGACACAGCAAATAACTCAAACTTAAGAGTACACATGATAAATATTGGGCTTCTTGAATACACCAAGTTAGCTAATGTTCATTAGGTTTTTGTTTTTGTTGTTTTTTTTTTTGCCTTTTTTTTCTATAGAGATGGTATTGGTTAAATCCATACTACAATCTCTGAAGCTTGCAGTAAAGTACAGGAAATAACCTAGTTTCTGTTCTCCCTCTCATCATAAAAACACAAAGTGAAAGCTTTTTATAAGCGTATTTTGTAATGGAAATTTTAGCAGCCTTTTGAATGAACAATTATGTCTTTGTTTCCATGGAGCTAGCACGAAAATAGCTCAGGAGCAATGTGATGGTATTAAGAACATAATGTAAGGGCTACTATGGGGAACTTTCCATTTGATCTGGTCAAGGCGATTTCAATTAAGTAATTTGTCAGAAAAATATCAGCTGAGTAAAAGAAAAATTTAGGAGAATATTTGTTTTGATGGAGTTTTAATTAGCGAACAGTGTCCCTGCTCCTCCCTCGCCTCAAATCCTTCAAGCCACCATAGCAACTGTTTACTTTTTATGTACAAATACTGCTCTTGTACTTGTTTAACTGTGGGCTCTCACCTACAGGAAACATGAAACACCCAGGATACTTGAGTTTTGGGCAGTACGTTTCTCTGTTCGTTTAGGGCTATGTCTACTTTGCACCCATTGAAAGGGTTTGGTTTCATCTGGCTGTGGAACTGGAGTATGCATATATGTTGGTTTATTTTTATTTTCTACCTTAGGGATGATTAAGCTAATCTTTTTATAGCTTGATGTAGCTGTTCCAGATGTCTTAAAGCATGCAAGCTTATTTCCCAAGTGGGTATCAAAAAAAAAAAAAAAGTACTTTCCCATAAAAAGAAAAAATACTTAGAGTATTTTTGAGTGCTTCAAATCTCCTAGTCATTGGACTTGTAGGATGTTAGAACCTGAAACTGAAATCCTGAACCAGGTGATGATTTAAGATAGGTTCTTAGTAGTTGTTTTTCAATATGGGAAGGAGATTTGTTGAAACTAGAAGTATAACAAGTTTCCGGCTGTGGCAGTCAGCTCAAAGCTTTGGAATATCATTGTTCTGTGATGACTAATGACCAGGAAGGTACATACTTTTGCCATGGGGCTTGTTGTTTCCTCAGGAATTAGAGTTTCTTACCTTTCACTATCTATTTCCTCCTCAACTTTCCCCCACCTCTCACCCAGCACTAGCTCAAGGATTGCTGTGAATCTTCTATAATGAAAAGAAAGGCTGTAACACAGGCATTACTCCTTATTACCAGACTCTGACTTATATTTTGGAAAATTGGTTGTTTGTATCACAGCAGCGGGCATCAGAAGTTTAAAAATATATTTTTTTTTTGTTTTGCTCCCCTTTTAACCAGTAGCCTTAATGTATTGTGTAGGAATATGTAATCAGATTTTTAAATAAAATAGTAGTAAAACACTAGAAATGTCAGGAAATCTGAGGAAAAACAAACAAACAAAAAAACCAGATGGATCATTATAACTATTAATTACCTGTTTCCCAAATATTTTCTTTGTAGCTTGAAGAATAAATGCAGTGCATAGTTGATTTCAGATGTTTAACTAGCTTTCAAAAGGAGTTCAAAAATTTTACAGAGTGGATATCCTGGCCAATATGTAGTAGCTGATTTTTTCCAGCTGTGTCACTGAAAATATTTAATCTAGCCAATCTGGTGTTCCTTTGTTTCCAGTCAGTCTGGTGAGGACTGGTATGGGAGGTACCTAAGGCTTCTGCAGGTGTGGCACTTGAAAACCCTTTTTGAGACTCGTGTTCTGTAGCAGAGTAAGACAGAATAAGTCCTGTCTTACTCTGTGTCATGACTAGTAGGTAAAGTACCTGGTCTCCTGACCTTCATCCAGTCATCCTTTTTTTTAAATGTTTGGTGCAGCCCTTGACTTCAGGTTAGTGTAACTAGTGGCTCTCTGGTTTTAACTGCTGTTTTGGTCTCTGTTAGACTTCTGTAGTTGCAGGAACTTTAGCCAACAGTGAGCAGAGGATAGTTACAACCATAATTTATGTAATAGTGAACATCCCTAAGAACTGGATGAGTAGGCTGGTATGAGTCAAATGGCTTTATCTGCCCATAAAACATTTTGAGGAGGTTGTGGGTACTTACGTAGTTATTTGTTGTTCATCTTGGTGTCATCTCCTGTGTGCTAGTAGATTTAAATTAGAGCAATACTAACATTTCTTTTTTTTTCATTGTTGCTATCTTTTTTTGTTCTATTAACTGGTTACAACCAGCTTTGAAATGTCTGTTTAGTCTGTCTATTGTGTTTTAAAGAAAGGCTTCAGCAAGGAAGATTAGTCTTTCCATGCAGACAGGTTTATAAACTTAAAGCAGATGTTCTGCAGTTCACTAAGCAGAAACTTGCATGCCTTGTCTGTTACAATAACCTGGGTGTAGAGGTTTTTTAATATGTTTATGAGGCTGCTGCATTGTGATATGTTAATTAACTAATGTTTCATAAAGTTCCTCTTGGAAACTATGCCAAGGCACGTGGAAAATAAGGAAGTGATCGGTGACAGCCAATATGGCTTCACTAAGGACAAACCATGCCTGACAAATCTGGTGGCCTTATATGAAGAGATTACAGCATTGGCAAATAGGGGAAGAGAAACTGACATCATTTGCCTGGACTTATGCAGAGCATTTGTCACTGTCCTGCACGATATCCTTGTGTCTAAATTGGAGAGACATGAATTTGATGGATGGACCACTCAGTAGGTAAGCAATTGGCTGGATGGCTGCACTCAGAGAGTTGCAATCAACAGCTCAGTGTCCAGGTGGAGATCAGTGATGAGTGGTTCCTCAGGGGTCAGTACTGGGACTGGGACTGTTTAACATCTTTGCAGGTGATCTGGACAGTGGGATGGATTTCACCCTCAGCAAATTTGTGAATGACACCAAGCTGTGTGGTGCAGTTGACACGCTGGAGGGAAGGGATGTTATCCAGAGGGACCTGGAGAAGCTTAAGAGGTGGGCCTGTGTGAACCTCATGAGGTTCAATGAGGCCAAGTGCAAGGTGCTGCAGCTGGGTCAAGGCAATCTCAAGCACAAACACAGGCTGGATGGAGAATGGTTTGAGAGCAGACCTGAGGAGAAGGACCTGGGGGAGATGGATGAGAAGCTCAACGTCAGTCAGTAACGTATGCTTGCAGCCCAGAAAGCCAACTGTGTCCTGGGCTGCATCAAAAGCAGTGTGGCCAGCAGGGCTAGGGAGGTAATTCTCCCCCTCTTCTCTGCTCTCATGAGGCCTCATCCAGAACCATGTGTTCAGCTCGGGGTCCCCCAACATAAGAAAGATATCGACTTATTGAAGCAAATCCAGAGGAATGCCATGAGGATAATCAGAGGGCTGGAGCACCTCTCATATGAAGAAAGGCTGAGAAAGTTGGGGCTGTTCACACTGGAGAAGAGAAGGCTCAGAGGAGAACTTATAGCATCTTTCTAGTACATAAAGGGGGCCCTACAAGAAACCTGGAGAGGTATTCTTTATCAGATAATGACAGGACAAGAAGTAATGGCTTTAAACTAAAAGAGGGTAGATTTAGATTAGATGTAAGGAAGAATCTCACTACTCAGAGGGCGGTGAGGCACTGGTACAGGTTGCACAGAGAAGCTGTGGATGCGCCATCCCTGGAATTGTTCAAGGGCAGGTTGGATGGGGCTTTGGCCAAACTGGTCTAGTGGGAGGTGTCCCTGCCTATGTCAGGAGCATTGGAACCAGAAGATCTTAACGTCCCTCCCAACTAAACCATTCTATGATTCTTTTAAAGTATTAAGTATTATTGAATGATACCCTGCATACACTGAATTTCTAATGTTTATTGATACTCCAGATTGAGTGGCAATATTTTTTTCATAATCAGTTAGATTCAGGCTTACTTTTTGACAGTGCCATGCTAGCTTTCTTTCAGTCTATTCATATGGTCCCCAACCAGAATTATCTTAACTGTTTGAAGGTTCACATGACTAACTGCAGTATGAATGACAGCTTTCTGTTCTTTCTGAAAACATAATACTATTGGAAGTTTAATATAAATTTGTTTTTTACTTTTGGTTTACCTACATTTAAATACTTGCAGTTTATGCAGGGAAAACATTTTTAAAAAGCCCAAACAGAACTTCAAGAAGCAGAGTTTGCATACTGTAACTGGGGCAGCATAGTACTGTAGTCACTTTACAGACCTGTCTTTTAGGAGGGTAGCAGGCAATCTTTCATCATGTAAGAAGCATTATCTGAGGCTTTCCTGATATCTTTCCTGTACCAGAACTTGGTAGTATGTTTTGCCTTCGTATACTGTCCTTAGTTACACAGTGTTGTCTGTATTCCCATTTTCAAAGTGAGGAGTTTCAGACGTCTTCTGAAAATATCTATTTGAAGTAAGAACTTGAGGAGCATACTTAGTGTGCAGTTAAACTCATTTCTGCATGCTGTATATCACATTTACTTCTTTTTAATAAAGATGTCAGAAGTTCGCAGTCTGCTTTTTGGAGAAGATTTGCCAATATTTTCAATTTTGAACATGTACTTTCAAATTTTTATCTGATTGGATCCTATTATTCATAACCAGTTGCAATGCAGCTAGATTTTGCAGAGATCTTGTAAGGGAATCTTAATACCATTATTAATGTATACTATTTTCTGTAATTTTGCCTTACTTTGGTGTATAAAAAGCTGTCTGTGTTGTTACTGTCTTTATGCCTTGAATACTTGTATTTTTTATTTTGTTTCAAAATTTGAGAATTTCAAATTAAACAAAGAAAGTAATCTGTGACACCTCAGTGTCATGTATCTTGTGCGTGAAACACTAAGCATCTGACCATAATGGTTTTTGTCATAAAATGTCATAGATAAGTCCTTTGGTCATGTCTTCTGTTATATGATGCCTTCTTTTCACATATTTTCAGTGTTAAGTCTACTTTGGCTATAATCTCATACAGCTTAAAATGCCTTTTCTAGACTTCCATCTTTTCATTATTTTTGCAGAGTGCAACTTTCAACTTGAAACATTTAACTTTTTTTTTTTTTTAATAAACATGGTAATGAGCTGATGTTTGTGGTCTTGTGGTTCTGGTCGCTGTTGCTGATGTGAAAGTAAATAGTTCTGTACTGTATGGAATAATAAATAGCATTTAAAATACAGTACAGAAATGTTTCCTTGTGGTAATTTAGGGTTTCCCTAAATTTACTCTGATATAAGAAGTATGTTTAAGTGCTCACTCTATCCAAAGACTTAAGCAGCTCTCTTACATATTACTACATACATCTGCACCTTATGTGAGAGAGAAACTTTGGGCAAATTTATAATATGAAATCTCCAAAAGTTGAATGATGGGTATAAAAAAAAAATAAATCCCATTTTAAAAAGAAAAAAATCATAGATATCTGTACAGAGAAGTAGTGTATGGTTTGTGCTTTAGAGGCATAGAGAGGGTAGTTAGTGAGTTTTGATAAAGATAGTAACATAGAACTCCCAGAGTCCCAGAAGAAATACACAATCATAGAATGCTTTGGGTTGGAAGGGACCCTTAAAGATCATCCAGTCTAACCCCTCAGCTGTGGACAAGGATATCTTTCAATAGAACAGGTTACTCAAAGCCCTGCCCAGCCCAGCTTTGAATATCCCTGATGATGGGGCATCCACGTCTCTAAGCAACGTGTTAAGCCTCACCACCCTCATTGTGGAAAAACTTCTTCCTTATATCCAATCTAAATCTACCTCTTTCCAGTTTAAAACTATTGCCTCTTGTCCTGTGACTATAGGCCCTGGTAAAAAGTCTTTCTCTGTCATTCTACAAGCCCCCTTAATGTATTGAAAGGCCACAATAAAGTCTCCCTGGAGCCATACCTAATTGTGTATGAATCTGTATCTTGTGAGAACTGAGTGATGCAACAATGTTCTGCAATGTCTTTCTGATGAAACTTGGCCATGTCTTGTGATGCTGATGAGAGTCAATGAAGCACAATGATATATAATGAATACTCACCCTTTTTTCTTATTCATGAAAGTATAAGCTTGCTTTAGATTGCAACCTGTGTCATTTGTCGATCCCTTTATCAGTGTAAATTTTAGGAGAGTTTGTAGAGAAAAAAATGTGTTAATGCAGTATTAACATATGTATCAAGCATGAAGTACCCATAATACAGCTTATGACCTACTTTTTGAAATACGAAATATTTATTTAGCTTATTTGTCATTAACAGTAAATCTTCATGTGTCGGTGTCCCTAGCTCTTATGGTTTTAGATAAATTCAGATTACTGATCTGAGAAAAGTAAGTTTTACATTGTTGGTTAAATACCTGTTAGTAGTTGTAATAAATATTAGTGATGAATTTTCTTATAAAAATTATTACAAATATGTGTATATATGCAGTTGTAATATTTAATAGACATGAATATAGTTGTATTAAAGAGATGGGCATCCTAAAATGATGAAACAAAAGTGGAAAAAAACAACTTTCTTGCAGCCTTTTGTAGGAATTTTCGTAATTCCATTTTACAAGGGATCTGAAATAAACTTTAAATACTACTTGCAATATCAAATTACACCTGAAAAGCACGTAGTTCAAAAATATAAATATTTAGACAAAAAAAAAGTGTTTTTTTTGCAGTGCTACTTGTAATAAGACTGATACTACTAAATATTTTATAATAAGTTTTGATGCCTTTTTAAGTTCAGTTCTAAAAATTGTTGTAACTTGAAAATTAACTAAAATGATACATAAAAGGACTCATATAATGTCTTTCAAAATATTATTATAAATATAATTTGGTCTGGAATATCAAGAAATGAACCAGATGAGAGAACTATGTGGAAATTGCTACTCAGTTATCTAAGATATTTAAAATGCCTTGACCTGGGAGAATAGGAGTTATGGGGGTTTTGATAATGGAGTATTTTTTGATGACTTTGTCTGCTTTTGCACACTTGTGTTGTCCTATATTATTAAACGTGATTTGGATGTTTTTATTTTTCTTTTTATATACCTGTTAGCTTTAATGAAAGATAGTGCTGTCTTGTTTTTATTATGTGCCTAAAACTTTGAGGCATTTTTGTATGTAAACTTAGCCTTTCTTGTACACTTAGACTATTATAAGGTTGTGGTTTTTTTTGGTAACAATATTTATTTTAATTGGTTTTGATCTGAAATCACTTCTTTAAAAAAATGCAATTCATGTGATTTTTTTGGTTGACAACAAAGTAAGTTTGTTGAAATTCTAAAATCAGAGTAAATATTACTAATAAAAACATTTCACATAATAAGGATCTTGAGCATTTGTCAGCATGGAGTCTGCTTTCAATGTACTTGTGCCGTAAGTGTATAATTTTTGTCAACTGTATTCTGTGCACACTGTTTGCCAATTTGTTTCCATACCCATACCAGGATGTAAAAAGTAGGGAAGTCAGTTTGGACTTCCAACAGTTGAACAAGGTGGAATCTACTAACGTTCAATCCACGGTGCTCTAATCTGATATTAAAAAAAAAAAAAAGGAAAAAAAAGACAATATAATCTTAAATGAGTCTTAAGTCAGCCTTTGTCTTTTGTTTTTACAGATTTCGAATTAATTAAATCTCGCTTTTTAGTGCCAGGATGCAGTGGTTGACCTGGTCCTTAAAATAGAATGTAATGGGCCCAGCCAGTGATAGCACTCACTTCCATGTCAGCACGTTCACCTTTTTGCAGATGGATTGCCTGCTTGCCTAGGCTCCTTCAGCACAACCCCTGCTACTTCAGTGGGGTATTCTGCATGTGTTAAGTTCCTCCTGTGTTATAGTAACTGCTTAGCTTTGATTGTTAGGCTGGGAGGGAGGCCGATAAAAGGATCCGTCATTGTCAGTATTAGAAACCCGAATTTAAAGTCCCCTATGTCAATCAAACCTGGAGTGAGCTAATAGAATGATGATCTAAGTGGGAGGTGTCATGACACCAGAGGGTCATGCTGCCATCCAAAGGGACTACAACAGGCTGGAGAATTGGGCTGACAGGAGTCTCATGAAGTTCGACAAGGGGAAATGTGAAGTCCTGCTCCTGGGGGGGAACACCCTCATTCACCACTACATGCTGGTTGAGGCCAGCTGCAAAGCAGCTCTGCAGAAAAGCACCTGGGAGTTCTTGTAGACACCAAGTTGAACATCAGTCAGCAATGTGCCCTTGCTGCAAAGAGGACTAGCAGTATCCTGGCCTACAGTAAGTATTGCCAGCAGGTCAGGGGAGGTGATCCTTCCCTTCTGCTCAGCAGTGGTAAGGCCACACCTGCAGTCCAGTTTTGGGTTCCCTAGCACAGAAGAGACATGAATGAGCTGGAGAGAGCCTGACAATGCCCACCAAGATAATCAAAGGACTGGAGCAGCTCTCCTATGATGTAAGACTGAGAGAGCTGAGACTGGAGAGGAGAAGAGAAGGCTCAAAAGGGATCTCATCAATGACCATAAATCTCTGAAGGGAGGGGTGCAAAGAGGACAGAGCTAGGCTCTTTTCAGTGATGCCCAGTGACAAGGCAGTGGGCACAAAGTGTCACACACACAGTGGCACATATACTCTGAATATCCACTTCTGTGCTGGGCAGGTGACACAGCGCTGGCACAGGTTGCCTATAGACGCTGTGGGGTCTCCTCCTTGGAAATCTTCTAAAGTCATCTGGACGCAGTACTGGAAAACCTGCTATAGGTGTCCATGCTTGAGCAGAGGAGTTGGACCAGGTGACCCCCAGAGGTCCCTGCCAACTTCAGATATTTTGTGATTCTGTGAGATGTTTGGAAGAATCAGAGAATATCCCGAGTTGGAAGGGATCCACAAGGATCATCAAGTCCAACTCCTTGGTCTGCGCAGGACCACCCAAAAATCAGACCATATATCTGAGAGTGTTCTACTACTGCCCTGGGGAGCCTGTCCCAGTGCCCAACCACCCTCTGGGTGCAGAACCTTTCCCTAACCCCCAGCCTGACCCTCCCCTGTCCCAGTTCCATGCCGATCCCTCGGGTCCTGTCGCTGTCCACAGAGAGCAAAGCTCAGCGCCTGCCCCTCCGCTCCCCATGTGAGGGAGCTGCAGGCTGCCATGAGGCCTTCCCTCAGCCTGCTCTGCTCTGGACTGAGCAAACCAAGGGACCTCAGATGCTCCTCATACGTCTTCCCCTCTGGACCCTTCAGCCCTAAGTAGAGTGACCGGAGCTCAATGAACGTTTCTTTCTATACAGAACTTCATAAGAGAAGCATTCAGAAAAACAAACAAACAAACAAACAAAAAAACCCTCAAGTCTCATTTGGGACTGGAGAATGATGTATGCTCCTTTGCAGTTAGCATTAAGTTTGATACCAGAATTCTTTCCAAGACCTTGTTGTCATTTTCTTTGGGAATGATGCTTGCTTTGTGATCAAACTTTTAATTTTCTTCCTGTCACTAAGAGCAGTTAGAATTTCATTTTGCAACATTTCTTCTGCCACTTAATTCTTTTTAGCTAGCCATGAGTAAGTACATATTCTTTTGTGGATTTTCCTGCTGCCTAGAGAAATAAGAATTGTACAGGAAACAAAGCAGCATAAAATAATTGGTTTGTAATTTAGATGTTCAGAATCAGAATGAAGCAATCCACTGCTTATAAATAAAATAATAATAATAATAAAAAATCTGGCTACTGGAGTTCATAATTCTGATACTGCTATCAACATGGCTGTAAAAGGATTTTTTTTTCCCCTCCTCTTTATGTATTTCTGTAACTTCTGTTATGGATAGGATTTATATGTGAATTTTTTGAGGAGATAAGCCCCTGACTATGTATTTAAATTGAAATAACCCAAGTAGAACTAATGGAATAATTAAATGTTCCATTAACTACTGAAATAGTTTATTTGCACAATAAAATCGTGCTTATTGCATGTATTCAGTAAGTCAAGAATATAAGAAGGTTTGCTGTGTAATAAAATTTGGAGTAGTACTGGAAAGAGAAAACACTTTAAATTTTGATCAAGATCGCACACTTATTTTAAAGAGTATGATCTTGCAAAGTTGTTCTCATCTGTTTATACATATGGTGAATTATTTTTTAACTTGGCAATGTGCTTCTCACTATTATCCATTTGATCAAAGAGAAACCATTTTCTATTTTGCCAGTTGGGAGTGGTTACTGAAGACCTCACTTTGAAGGAGCTTTTACAGACTATTCTTTATATATATATATCTTCTTTTTCCATTTATATAACTATTCCATTTCCTGTGGAGTACCATTTTCGCCTAAACAGAGTACAGTTTTACACAGGCAAAAAGGGGAAAAACATACTCAGTGTTAATCATGATGAACTAAAACAAATGTTCTTGACAATGTTTGTGAAACTTCATGAATTAATATAAAACAAATGCATTTCAAAAGGTAAAATCACTAAATAACAATAAGTATACCTTTAGGTTGCTTGTCGTTAAATATTGCTATTGCTCTTTAACATTTCACATATTCAGGACTCAACTTGAGACATTTAGAATACTTTGCAATGAGTTCTGAAAAGTGCTTTTGATAGTTGCCTGTTTTACAATGTTAGATATATTTTGTATTTAATACTGTGTTTAGATTAGCTACAGCTAACTATAGTTACAGTTCCTTTTTATATTTTGTTACTCTTGCTAAATTGTGTAAGAAGTGGAAAGGCAAAGAAAACTAACTGAATCCAACCTTCTGAATAGGCATTCTTTAAAGTCCCTTCCTTTGCTTTTTTACTACTTAGTATACTTTTCCCACAAAACAAAAGATGTGTAAGGGCTTTTAATATAATGCAAAAACTTTAAAATATCAGGTGTAAGTACTACCTTTAGAATCATTTCTAATTCTGTTGTTTTACTTTCTCATTTCAGTTAGGTGAATAGATTTTTTTTTGTCTTTTTAATAAAGATGTATTAAACTCCTGTGAAATCTAATTTCTTCTAAAATTTGATTGAGGAATGTAAGTTAGGCATCTCCAAACCTATTCACTTTAAATGAAAATTATGATTATTTTAGAGCCAAAGTATTCATTAATAAGAGATGGCAACATAGGAGAAGTATAATTAAAATGGGTTCTAATTCTATTTAAAAAAAAAAAACTTTCCTTACAGCTTTGCCACCCTCCCCCCCCTTTTTTTTTTTGAGTCAGTAAAACTGTGCTTACTAATAAGTTAGGAATTTATTTCTTCCAGAGTAGAGGTATAAAGTTATTTCAGTATGGAGAAAAGCACAGATTTGTACTTGATAAATGTTTATTTATTTATTTATTTATTTTTAATCAAGAGGAATACCATGATCCATAGATAATGTGATTTGAAATTATATTAAAGTTATGTAAATATCAGCTAAGCATAATGCTAAAGAAATAATTGTACATATTTCTAAGAAATTTGTTTTAATATAATGAAGAACACTTGACTTTCCTCCATTGTACAACACCTATCCTTGTGATTATTGACGGTTCAGTTATAGTTGTATATGATCAAATGAGATCATATGTGATCTCTCCTTTGCTTGGAAAGATGTGCCATAAAAAGAATGCTTAGTACACGTGGAGCTGTTTAATTAGTTTTTCAGATGGAGTGTTTGAAATTCAAACCATAGGAATATCATTTTCAGAATCTGGGTCTGAGTCTTGGAGATGTCATAAGAGTGCCTCCTTAGGTGTTACCTCCAAGCTTCAGCCTGTATTATTTGATTAAATTATTAATAAGTATAGTATCAAAACACGGAAGACGTCAAGTTCAAAGCTACATTGCCTGTTAAATAGTAATTTTACTACGTACCTTTTTATTATTATTTTTAAATAAACCAACTAAGGAACACTAATGTGTTGTCAAGAAAGAGTAAAACAAAGCATTTTTATGCCATTGTATAAACCCATGTTTTATCCATATATTCAGTGTTGTATAAAATTCTTCGTAACTTCTATTTTCAAAAGTATATATTTGAAGTAGCAAAAAATAATAGAACAAGAAGTCATGATTAAATATAAATTGCAGATGAAGAACATTTTTAACAAAGTAGGAAGTTTCAGCATGGAAAAGAGATGACCAAGGTTATTTAAGATAAAGGTGAGTTAAATGGAGAATGTGACAGAAAACATTTTTTCTTTATTTTTCAACATGCAAGAAGTAGAGGGCTGAAATGAAGTCATATACATATATATATATGTATATATATATATACACACATATAATAGATGTATAAAAATCTTTTTGCACAGTACACCAAGAAACAGTAGGACTCATTGCTATAGGATGTTAAAGGTCCAAAAAGATGAGAGTTCAAAAATTAATCAGGGAAAATCATGGAAGGAAATCCATCAACTTATTGAAACAAACTCTTTAATTCTGGATCAGGAAACTCCCAATTCACAAGTAGTGTGAATCTGGGGCTCTGTAGTGGAGAAAATTCAGTATATGCTTATCCTGTTCTTATTTGAAGATATTTGATGTTTTGCTGCTTAAATAGGCTAAGTAGACCTTTTTACTGGTCTTATTTTCCTGAACAGTAGTTTGAATAGTAACACCAGGCAAATACAAATGAGAGAGCTAGTGCAATATTGAGATAACCTTGTTCTCTTTACTTGCACTTCCTACTGCAATAATTTGATTTCATTTCCTTATGGGTTTCATCTTTAAAAAGGTGGGTATTTATTTTTTCAAGTGCTGCAACACTTGTGTAGCAAGGTAATGTCATGACTTTAAATATCCAGAACAGAGCGTAGCCACATACATTCAGTATTAGAATAAATCATTTTTTTCACTCTCAACTTGGTTCTAGTTGCATAATTGTTCCTAACCCTAACTTCACCTAGATCATGTGAAAAGTATGGGCACATGTACATTAAATGGTGTTCAGCTTGGACAAGCTGAACAATTACAAAACTTCTCATGAAAGGGAAGCATTCTGACCACTGACAAGTTGTTTCTTATGCTTATTTATCTTCTTTTAATTTCATCCTTAAAATTAACTTTCATGGTTAGAGTTGCATAATTGACCTCTCCTATTTTGTGGCATAATTCTGGCCTTTCCTCTCAACAAAAACTTGGCCTTTTCTTCTGCCAGTTAAAGAAAAGATTCTATTGAATAAAATTTGTAATAATACTAATGATAATAATAGTAATAAAAAAGCAATTAGGGTGCAATTCTGACTTTGTGAAACAATTGTCATTACAGTCTCTTTTGTGCCTTCTTAAGTGGTTGTGGTTTTAGGTTTTATCCTTACAGAAAAAAAAGTCTTAGATATTAATGACAATTAAAATCCTTTGGAAGACCAGTCAAAACAATTATCATTGTGAATTATTTAGAGAAAGAGAAAGGGACCAATGTAGACAAATCTGTTTTGAAAAAATCTTTGTCTTACAAATTTGCGATTGCCCTTATAACCAGGGGGGGTTTCCTATAAGGACTTTAAAAAAAAAAAAAAAAAGGCTTAGGGAAGAGTGGCTTAAGAGAGTTTTTAAAGCACTATACCTGTCTTTTAACAGTATCCCACTCACTTTTGAGGACAAGGAAAATGTGACAAATTATATACTTTCTCTTGATTTTCTAAATAAAAAATAAAAAAATAAAATAGCATGGACTGGCTTTGCTAGAAAATTTAGATTTTTTTATTACTGTTGTTATTTATTATTGTCGTTATTTATTATGGAACAAGTTTCATGCTAGCAAAATTGAGAAGCCGCAGGAGTTATATGGTCATTGATATTGAGTCTTACTGTTAATTTTCCCAACCATGGGAAAATGACATGTTATAGTTCATTTGCATGTTTATTTTGATGGCAACCCTCTGTATTTTATCACATACTAAACAGTGTTGTAAATGCATGAATGATTGCATTTGCTGAGAAATTATTAAAGCTTTTTTACTGACTAATTACATTTAGAAGTGTACTGTTAGCTGTAAATTAAATTGAACTGTGACAAAATGCACTTATCAAGGAAACAAAGTAAACTTTGAGGTAAAACCATGCTTGTTTATATATTTGATTTTATGATTATTTGTAAAATATAGTCAAAAGGCATTTCAGTCATAACAAGAATTATCGAAGTTCTACAGGAATCCTTTGTTCAAGCTCCATGAATAAGTTTAAACTCAATTACAGATTATAGTTTTTATTATTATTTGCTGGAATTTATATATCATCTTTTTATTAGAAGGAACACTGACTGGGATTTCCTTATTTACTGTTGACTGGAACGACTTGGAACACATGTCCACATGTGACATGGAACACATGTCCAACACTTGTTTTGTTGTCCAAAAAAAGAGTTGTAAGGAAATGAGCTAGGGTTTTTCATTGTGCTTAAATACTGGTTTGTTTTCTCTCATGCTGTATCAATACCAAGGTTAACTTCTGGAACAAAAGACTGTATAGTAATTGGTTAATGCTTTTGGTATGTAATTGAAAATGGAGAATTGTTGAAAACGAACATGTTGAAATCAAATGTAAAACATCATAAACTGATCATGAGTGTTACTACTAAAAAGTTTCAAAATATTGACATGGAAAGTGTTATGAGATATCTCAAAATTATTGATGTAAGCAGTCAGCAGGATGTTGAGAATTAATCACGTTTTTGTTGTCGTTCTCATGAACTTCCTACATTTTAGCAATATTTTCATATAGACTGTAAGATCACTATTGTGCACTTCTCGCTTCACTGTTTTAGATCATGTATCCCCAGCATGGTAGTTCTCCTGGGCTATCACTCTATCATTAACCATTCATGTAAACAGGATACTTTTGACACCTTTGTGTACTAATCGGGAAATGGCACTATTATAACTAAATTAATCAGAATTGTTCTACTTTTAAATATTGCATAGCCATGACTTATCGTTTTCAGTTTTTCTGGAGTCTTAGAGCATTTTATGACAGGAGGAAAATGTTTCAGTCCTAAATAAAGGCAATTAAACATCCTAAATAAATGAAAATCTAAGAAAAAGATGTACATGAGAGAGTACTATTTAATAATGGATGATTTAATTTTAGAATAGGTAATAGATAGCTTAATCTTAATGAGAGGAATGTAAATAATTCCAGTTCTTACCAAACGCAGGTGCAAGGGTATATATACAAAGGAAACTGGGTTAATAGTAGATGATATTTAGCAAGGTAAATGAATTGCATGTATTGATTGTTTTAATAGAAAACTGATTGCAATAGGAAAACTACCTAGGCTAAACTTCTCTAGATTCAAATATTCATGTCCTTTAGACAAAAAATAGATTTATTTTTGGTTAATTGCTGAATATCTCAGGTAACCAAATTTCACTTAGTATGAAAGAACAGGTAATTAGAGAAATATTTTTCTCCATGGCTTTTGGGGAAGGATGCAGGACATCAATGCTGTGTCAATCCTGTTAAAATATATTGGGTAAAGATGTGCTTTGTAGTGAAAATAAAGGTTATACTGTATAAGTTTGCAAGGTCTGTAGGGCCAAAAAGTGAGGCCGTGGGTGGAACCAGCTAGGAACTTGCAGAAGAGGTGCTGATGGGAAAGGGTATGCAGAAGGACTCCTTAATAGTGAGAAAAATGCAGCTATTGCCAACAGAGAGCATCTGCTTTGCATCTCTGATTACCTCATGGGAAAGGACGAGACTGTAAGAGAGCCTGCAGGCTCTTTCTTTTGGGTTTACCAGCCAAAGGCTGACTGCTTCATTGTACAATGGAAGAAAACAATTATTAACATGTCTCTGAGACATGATCTGGATGGAAAAAAAATGCAGTTTTGCTGGTACTGTAGTGGTAAAAGGTGCTTCAAAATAATAAACATATATATAGTATATATGGTGGCTATTTAGAAGAATATATTGAGCTACATAGGCCTTTGTCCTGGTGGTAGGTGGCTATTTTTATGATATTAGTCAAGGTGTGTTGCTACAATATAAACCATAATCCACATTGTTAGCTTCCTTTATCACATTTTTCCCTTGCAATCTTAAAGTTGTATGCCCTTGATGTGGCTGGGAACCATCCCACAGCATTCTGAAACAAAATCTACCATTTCCAAGACAAAAATTCAATTAATTGTAATGTTACATTTTTTTCCAGTCACAGAATTATTATTTTTTAACAGCTTTGACAAATACACCCAAATAATAACAAATGTTATTATGCCGGGGTGGGGGCAGGGAACCAGGTACTGCAACATGGATGTTACTAGACTATTTAAACAAAAAGAGGTTTATGATTTTTGAACTAGGAATATTTGCTTAGTAGTACCGTGTTATGTGCTCTTTAAGCTATGTTTAAAGTATCAGCATTTTTACAGTCCATAAAAATACATTCTGACTTTTTGCTTTCATAGCTTTTGCTTATGAATAGTTTTGATTTTATTTTCCTGAAATAAAACTATAAGTTCTGTTTCTCTAGTCTTTCAGTATTCAAATTCAGTGTCTTGAACTAACAGCTTGTATTCTGCTATGGCCCAAAAATATCTGTTGCAGATTGGTAAAATAAATGGGAAAAGAGTCTTTTCCTGCTGACACAGGAACACTAGACCAGGAGGATGACCAGTAAAAACTGAAGTTTTTCGGTGTTTTAGGTTAGGTATTTGTATGTAAAATATCTTGGTCATTCCTCATTTCTGCCACAATCCACTGGATTCCTGTTCCAACTTTCTTTAAGTGGGTAAAATTTGTCATGTGTCACAGGACCTTAAACTCTCTCATTTTGCATTGCTCGCTTCTAAGATAGAACTTTCAAGGAGTTGCAGTCTTGTGCTAAGGAAACTTTTATGAGGCCAGACATTTGAACTTTATCAGACTAATTTCTGTCCCATATCAAAGTCAAGCATTCTTTAAAGTTCTGTGGTCTGCTGGAGAACTATTCTCCTCTTTTTTGTTGTTGTTGTTGTTAGAGGTTTATTTGGTTTGTTTTTCTCTTTAAGCCTCAGTGGTACTTAGGAAAGATCTGGCTTTGTGAGGTATGTGATGACAAAAAGCAGGAAAGGGAAAGAGTTGAAATTGTCTTTTAGCAAATGAGTAAGCCAAGCTGTTGACCCTGTCTGTAAGTTATGTAGACTTGCAATGTATGTGAGCATAATTGATGCTTGTATCTGTAAATCATGTGTGTGCTTGACTGCAGTTGACCTACCATTGTTTTGGATGCTTTGGTTGATTGCTCACTTGTATTACACAGAATATTGTATAGCAGTGTACCCATAATTCTAATCTTAAGGTGTTCTCAACATACCTCTCTGGAATGTTTTTCTCTTATTTGACTTGCAGATCTGTGTGTCCTTCAGAAAAGCCAGTCAAAAATGACTTTTTTTCTATTGCAACATGATTATATTTTATTTATTAAATTGCTATTTTATATTTATGACCTGAAATAATAACTGTAACACAGTATATGTTGCCAATTTGAATGTACTGCAGTACATTGCTCCAGCATTCCTACTATAACAAATAGTTTAAACCATGCCTTGACATTGTGATCTTTTTAAAATAAATAATAGACTGTCATTTCAATCAATTAGGGTTTCTTCTTTCTAGTGAAGTTTCAACCAAAAAAATTTCAACCCCTCATCATGATAAAAACAAAAACAGATACTAATCAGAAGTACAGGGGGCAGCTTTTCTGAGCAACACAACAGTTTTTGATATTTTCCCTTTCTTGCACCAAAGCAGCTTATAATTTTGATACTAAGAATGGATGAAGATAGTCTGGAATAGTATCTCGCAGCACACGCAACTCAGTTTAAATACACAGAAACCTTTGTTCATTATGGACAGTTCCTTTAAGAGTGTCTGTCTGGGACAAGTTGCTGAACTGACTTATTGTTAACATTTCCATTACTAAAGCATTATCATTATCCTTAGTTAAGCATTGACAACCACTATTTTGCAGGGCTTATAAAAAGAAAGCAGCCCTTTGGAGAAGGACTTGGGGCTACTGGTGGATAAAAAGCTCCACATTAGTAAAAAGTGTTTACTTGCAACCCAAAAAGCCAACTGTATCCTGGGCTGCATCAAAAGCAACGTGGCCAGCAGGGCGAGGGATGTTACTCTTTCCCTCTGCTCTGCTTTCGTGAGACCCCACCTGAAGTGCTGTGTTCAGTTCTGGGGCCCCCAGCACAAGGAGGACAGGTACCTGTTGGAGTGGGTCCAGAGGAGGGCCATGAGCAGATCAGAGGGCTGGAGCACCTCTCCTGTGAAGACAGGCTGAGGGAGTTGAAATGGGGAATAAAAATGCTTGATGTGATGTTCAGCAAATTCCGTTTTTTGATGCTCTCATATGAACTTTGAAGTATTTTGTTTTTGGAAGAATTCTTCAGGCCATACTGAAGGTTAGCTAGGCTTATAGTCTTCATCAAAGACTATTCATGCCATATTAGATTATGGTTTGATACTGTGTAATTTACAGTTTTTCCGTCAGTAGTGTATTAAGGACACTTATACAAAATTCATTAGAGTTAACTGAACTGAGCAGTGCTGATCAGTGGGTAAAGTTCTCTGTGTGAAGTAAATTTGAGAGCAGAGGCCAAAAGTTTTAAAACTGTGATGGGTTGACCCCCCGCAACTAGCTGCTCACTCACCCCACCCCACACCTTCACCAGTGCAATGGGTGAGAGAATCAGAACACCCCATAGTTTTATTTCTAGGCATGACATGATATAGTATGGAATATCCCTTTGGTCATTTGGGGTCAGCTGTCATCCTGGCTGTGTGCCCTCACAGCATCTTGCTCACCCCCAGCCTACTTGAAGGGGGGACAGTGTGAAACAGGGAGGGCCTTGACTCCATGCAAGCACATCTTGGCAATACCTAAAACATAAGTGCATTATCAGCACTGTTTTAGTCACAAATCCAAATCAGCACTATGTGGGCTGACAGGAAGAATATTAACTCCATCCCAGCCAGACCCAGGAGACCCCCCCCCCCCCCCCCTTTCTGTAGAATAATATTCAGCTTGTATAATAACGTGCTCAAGCTTGGAAGTGACAAAAGTGATGCTGAATGCGTTACTTCATTCACACTTTCTCTGTAGGTATAAAGGACACTTTGAAATATTTATTTTTTCTCAGGATACTTTAAAATTGTCAATAAACTTATTAGGTAGTATGCATTTAGTGGCGCACTGCTGTGTACATACTATATATTACTCAAGATAAACATATTTTTGAAGCTAAAATGAATGAAGGTCCCTTTAAAAAGGGTACGGTAATGTGGAGAAAGACATGCTGTTTTAGTGATTCACATGAGAATCAATCTTTCTAGTGCTGTCATTTGGTTATAAACCATACTGTGAGCACACTGTGTGAGATTAATCTGACATAACATTAGATGTGTCTGTCTGGACTAGCTCTCCTTTTATAGTTGGTGAAAAATACTACATTCCCAGCGTAAGAATTATTTGATCCTAATGTTGTATCTAAAATCAGTGAGATGAATCACTGTCTAGATGCACCTTTTACCTTCCATTGACAGTAAAGAGAATTTCGAAAATTACCCTGAATACAAGTATCTGTAATTCAGATTTCTAAAGAACTGCATTTCATAAGCATTTAAAATATATGTGTGTGTGTGTATATATATATGTACATATTCCAGTTATGGAAAATATCAGTTTTATTTGTGGTTTTCTCTGTAGTCATGTTGATACGTTTGGATTAACAAAAATTCATGTGATCAACACACATATTGGTCACTGAAAAGTTTCATTTATTTAATTTAGAATTCTGAACACTTTTACATGAAGAAATCATCATTTATGTGGTTGAAGAAAATCCTTCTAAAAACTCTGAATTAATTGGTTAGAAATTAAATGTTTTAATTAATGACCTGAAAATAATAGCTGTGATTTATTTTATTTTACTTTTTTTCTCGCCTGGGTCCACCACCTCTTTTGTCAGACTAGTGTGTCTGAATGCCTGAACTGGAGCTCTATCTTAATAAAAGAAGCAGTAGCTGCCTGACTCTACATATATCGAACTCTCATTTGTGATTATGAAGTCAATGCAATGCTTTTTTTGAAGAAATGATGTTCCAGTTTGAACGAGCACTATTCTGGAATGTTATGTGATGGCCTTTATTAGCAAGGATAAAAGGTTTATTAGTTTTCTCCTTATAACAGTGAACTAATTTAGGATTTTAAGAGATTATAACTCCTATCCCAGGAGGTTATTTCTGACTTTTTCCCTATGGAAATCTACGCCAAAAGCAGTCAACTGCTTTGCAAAGCTTAAAAGATATATGAAGATCAGGGAGAGGAAAAGAATTAATAAATTTGTTTCACAGTTTGTTTCCAAACTGATTACCTCCTGTACTCACAAGGCAAGGCTGATTATCCTAATCAAATGTGTATATATTTAAACCTAAAGTAGTTCTCACAAACTAGTCCAAAATAAATGAGAATGGTTGTCATGTTGTCTGTAATATGTCCTTATCATTCTTGGCTTTAGAAAATGCAGAGCAAGTGTGACAGTAGTTAATTAGGAGAGGGAAGAATCAAATGCCTTGGTGCAAATTTGACCTGGATGTTACTAGAATTGTAGTAATTATATAATTGTGCTAATGCAGTTTTTCAATGGCACTGGCTGCCTAGTATTCTGGAATTTGTATTCTTCATTTCTATTAAAATAAACATAGTAATCTAATTTGAAGGAAGCAAGGAAGATGTAATGCTTTCAACACTAATCAGCAAATTTAAAGATTTAAATATTAGAAGACTTTGTATAATTCTAATATATTTTCTTTGATCTAGACTAATATATAAAGTATAATTCTGTCTTAATGTAGGTGGGGAAAAAAAAAAGGCTATGTTAATACTTAGAACTTTCATAGAGTCACTGAATAGTTTGGGCTGGAAGGGACATTGAAGATCATCTGATTCCAAGCCCCCTACCATGGGCAGGGACACCTTCCACCAGACCAGGTTGCCCAAAATCCCATCTAACCTGGCCTTGAACACCTCCAGGGATGGGGCATCCACAGCTTCTCTGGGCAGCCTATGCCAGGGCCTCACCATCCTCTGAGCAAAGAATTTCTTCTTTATATCTAATCTAAACCTACCCTCTTTTAGTTTAAAGCCATAACCCTTTCTCCTATCACTCCCTGACAAAGAGTACCTCTTCTGCTTTCTTGTAGGGCCCCCTTTATGTACTAGAAAGCTGCTATAAGGTCTCCCCAGAGCCTTCTCTTCTCTAGGCTCAGCAGCCCTAACTCCCTCAGCCTTTCTTCACAGGAGAGGTACACCAGCCCTCTGATCTGATCTGATCATGGTCCTTCTCTGGATCCACTCTAACAGGTCCCCATACTTCTTATGTTGAGGGCCCCAGATCTGAACACAGTGGTCTGGGTGAGGCCTCGTGAGAGCAGAGGCCTCAGCAAGTTTTCCAATGACACCAAGCAGAGTGGTGCAGTTGACACGCTGGCGGGAAGGGATGTCATCCAGAGGGACCTGGACAGGCTTTACAAGTGGACCTGTGTGAACCTCATGAAGTTCAACCAGGGCAAGTGCAAGGTCCTGCACCTGGGCCAGGGCAATCCCAAGCACAAATATAGGCTGAGCGGAGAATGGATTGAGAGCAGACCTGAGGAGAAGGACCTGGGGGAGATGGATGAGAAGCTCAACATCAGTCAGCAATGTGTGCTTGCAGCCGAGGAAGCGAACTGTATCCTGGGCTGTGTCAAAAGCAGCGTGGCCAGCAGGGCTAGGGAGCAGTTTTGTTGCTGATAACTGCAAACAAGTTTCACTTTGTTCTGGATAAACATGAAAATGAAAAAGTATGTTTGCCTGCCCAAAAGTGTTTACAAGTTAAATACAAGATGAGAAGTCCTAGATGGTTATAGATAACACCCTTTTCTTTCTGGATGCATCCTTTTAATTAATATGACAATTGAGGAAAACAAAAACTGTTCAGAAAATTGTGTTAACAACTAAAAGTATGTTTCATTGTGCAAGTTAGTAGTTCTTAAGACTGAAAAAAGGGAGGAATAGAGAGAAGCATGTGTAAAGTGTTAAAAGTAACAAAAATATTCAATTTAAGTACCATGAAACTTCTTTCAAAATTTGAGTGCAAAACACAGAAAAATAGGTTATTATGAGAAAAAAAGTATTTTATGTATTAACATGAAAATAAGTGCAAGGAAAAATGTTTTACTTGATCTCTCTGTAGGTCAAATTTTGACAGTTTATTGTTGTTATTGTGTATTTGCACTGAGTCAATCTCTTTTGCACAATGTTCTCATGCTTTTAATTTAACTGAAACAATACCAAATGCTTCTGAAATATTTTCTTGCATCACATGAAATCCTTAGGATTCTTATATTTGCCCTTTTTTTTTTTTTTTTTTTTTTTTAACCACAGATGAAATTGTGTTGAAAATCTTTGTGTCCTCAGGGGTTTTTGTTTGTTTCTTTCTTTTTTAATGAAATCATGTTAGAATTAGTTCGGACCTGTGCTTTGAATTTTCATTCAGTATCAGGTCATCCTGATGTTCCATTTGTGTGCTTCTTCAGAGATTGTCTGCCATCTTTCCTATTCTTTTTCATTCATTTGGGGAATTTTCTAGTTTAGCAGCTATCTACAATCTGTTTGTTTCAGCCCATTCTTCAGAAGAATCTGATTCTGAAGAATTGTGATTTTTAAAACTGTGTAAATGTAATCCTAGATGTTCAGGAGCACATACTTTGCTCTGTATCTAGAATTCAACTGTCAGATATATGTAGTCAACTTCTATATTTTGGGGGAATATTTAATATTTGTTCCAGGCCAAAAAGGTGTAAAAGACCATCTTAAATTCTGCATAGATGCAGAAGCCCATGAAGAAACAATTCTATTGTATAGCATAGTGAATGGGAGAGGCTTACCGAGGAATGGATGCGATATTCAAGAGAATGGAGATTGAGTAATGCCTTTGAGGATGGTGATGTAAGTTAAGATTCTTGGAGCAATTTGCAAGGAGTTTCAACCTGTCACTGTAAACAACCTCAGGATAGAGAAGAAAGCCTAATTTGCTTACAGCTGACAGTTCAATACTTCTTCAGGAGGAGCTATGTTTTTGGCCATTTTCATCTAACTTGGAACAGTGGTGTGAAAATTAGTTTGCTTCTTCATTTATTACAACTTTGCTGTGAAAGATGCAGAGCAGTTTAAAAGTGATATGCGACCTTGACAAAGTACAAGCAATAATTCAAGATACTTAATCACAGTGGAAGTATGGTCTTTACTGAGTATGATGTTCACTTGAAGAATGCAAAGGAGGACTGAATGTATGACATAACAAAAATATTATATTTAATCTATAAGATGTATAAAGAGTACTGATTTATGGTATGACATACCAGCTACTGTAAGGATTTGCTTATGTTCATATTGTACTCCAGATGGAATTTGTCTTAGTACAGAAGTCTGCTGCATGTTGTATTAAAAATGGTTACTTTATGGCAGAACAATTTAACTTTTTGTATATGGTATTGCAGTCAGAATTGTACCCAAGTTATGAAGTTGCAAGCTCATTATGACATTTCCCAGTTAACCACAGACAACTTTTAGCGTCAGATAGTTATTTAAAGTTGTACTCGTACTGGCTCTGAGATGTTTTACGGACGATAATTGTGAATTTGAGAGCTTGTCATATTGTAAATATAGGTAAAACTGTAATAGTGTGGTATTACTTTGCATTTACTAACTTTGAACTCTTTGAACTATATGTTATTGCCTGGCCACTTGGTATCATAAGAAACCTTTTCAGCTCGTAAGAGCTGGTGGTTTTAAAGTGCATTTAATGATTTTTGGCTCTTCAGCAAACTTTGCCATTTCATTAGTATCAGCACTTGTTACCAACTTATTATTCCAGTGGTACTCCACTGATAACTTCTCTATGTGGTAAAGTCTGATTGGTTATAATTGTTAATTCCTCTTCTTTTCTTATTATCCTGGGGAATTTTCTTACTTTGCTGGGGAAATGCACTTATAGACATTTTTTTTGAGAATGCATTTTGAGATGCATTTTTGAGAATTCATTTTGGTTTAGATTTTCTGTGTCATCTTAAAATTTGGTTCGTGACGACAATATTTTACTTAAGAAAAGCAACTACTCTATACCCTTCCTATTTTTTTTTTTGGCCATAAGTTTATTAATTTTTTTCTGCTATTGAAGAGGTTGATTTTAATAATTGTGATCATTGTTAGTGGTCTAAATTTGCTTATATTGTTGCTAAGGGCAAATCAGTGGGTGATATTGGTGGTAGGGGGGTGGTTGTACCAGATGATCTTGGAGGTCTTTTCCAACCTTAATGATTCTATGATTATATTTTAATGTTCTTTGTGGTGAAATAAACAGTCACTGATAGACTATGAATCTATTGCTGACAGGTGGATAAGTATAACAATTTTAATACTTACTGGATAGTCTGTAGTCCAGTAGAACACCTTCCATAAAACCAATTTTACCATTCAGTGTATTGTTGATACAGATTCTCTGTTTTAAATATACAGACATCTTATTTTTAATAGAACTGACAACATACTTCAGATTGATACATCACTTCAGATTGATAGTGAGCTCTATTTAAGTGTTTTAAAGTTTAGAAATTAGTATATTAATTTACATGAGCAAGAAAATACTGTTTGAATCATTTTAATAGATTTATAGCATAGTTTGAGTTGGGAGGGACCTAAAAGATGACCTAATTCCAACCCCCCTGCCATGGACAGGGACACCTCCCACCAGACCAGGTTGCCCAAAGCCCCATCCAGCCTGGCCTTGAGCACCTCCAGGGATGGGGCATCCACAGCTTCTCTGGGCAGCCTGTGCCAGGGCCTCACCACCCTCTGAGTGAAGAATTTCTTCCTAATGTCTAATCTAAATCTACCCTTTTTAGTTTAAAGCCGTTACTCCTTGTTCTATTACTCCACTCCCTGACAAAGAGTCCCTCCCCAGCTTTCCTGTAGGCCCCCTTTAGGTACTGGAAGGCTGCTATAAGGTCTCCCTGAAGCCTTCTCCTCTGCAGGTTGAACAACCCCAGCTCCCTCAGCCTGTCTTCATAGCACAGATGCTCCAGCCCTCTGCTCATCCTCGTGGCCCTCCTCTGGACCTGCCTTAATAGGTCAATATCCTTCTTATGTTAGCAGCCCCAGAGCAGAATGCAGGGCTCCACGTGGGGTCTCACGAGAGCAGAGTAGAGCAGGACAATCCTCTCCCTTGCCCTGCTGACCACACTGCTTTTAATGCAGCTCAGGACACGGGTGGCTTTCTGTGTTGCAAGCGCACAGTGCTGGCTCATGTTGAGCTTCTCATCAACCAACACCCCCAAGTAATTCTCCTCAGGACTGCTCTCAATGCATTCTCCACCCAGCCTTTATTTGTGCTTAGGATTTTAGTCTTTTGTGAATTATTTTAGTCAGTTTTGCCCATGCCGTGTTAGTTTATGATAAACAGTGTATGAGGAAAATGAGATTAGTCTATACTGAACTTCTGCAATCTGATATATTGCTATTCTTTCGTTGCTTTTAGATCTATGTTCTCGAAAACAAAGAGTGGGATTCATCTTGCCTATGTTAGGTATCTGAAAGTTGTGTATCTAAATAGAATTATAGAATAGCTGAGGTTGGAAGGGACCTATGGAGGTCACCTGGTCCAATGCCCCTGCTCAAATGGGGCCGCAGGTTGCCAAGATCTGGGTTCAGATGGCTTTAGAGTGTCTCCCAAATAAAATTTGTTCATCCTAGACTTCCTGCATAGAAAGAAATGGAAAGAAAACAACAGTTCCATAAGGTGCATCATTTCACCTTAGGATAGGCATCTTTAATTGAATGTCTTCTACAAGTGCCTGCTGTACCTATGTGTGTTTTTAAAATAATCTCTGAGGCTTGTCCAAGTGAATAGAGAATTGAAGTTATCTGGGAAAGCAACACAGATTGCTGTTGAAGTTTTTGCCAGTTAGTGCTCTTTTTAGAAATAGAAACTGCACCTATTTTTTATTATTTTTATTATTTTTTTAAGTATGGTGTTTTTCTCTGTAAATGACCATAGAAATACTGTACTCTTAATTTTGACAGTTTGATTGCCTAATAAACATTATATGTTTACTGAATATATGATATGCAATCACAATTTCTAAACTAAAATACTAATCATAATTAGGATAATAGTTTTGTTAGAATGTAGTTAAATCTCAGGGGTACCGAGGAGGTAGTCAGTTTATATATTTAATATATTGGAAGCTTTTATGTTAGAAAATTATAAATTGTTTATTAGTAATTAATTGATAAAGAAAAAGTAATTTGTAAGTGGATGAAAGGTATAAATTGAGGGTAGAAGTCAAAGCTAATCCTTGCTTAGTTGTATTAATTTTCTAAAGATTGGAACTGAAGTAAGGCTGAGCATTTGGATAGGTTTATCTATTAAAAAAAAAAAAAAAAAAAGGTTTGCATATTATTTCATATTGCTTCTTATTTGGAGTTTAATTTGAAAGCAATATACAACCTTCTTTTAAATGAGCTATGAAATAGCCTTGTATTAAGAATCACCACTGAAATTATGCACTTGAGTTCATTGAATGTCTTTAATTTAAAATATTACTGCAATTTCAATTATATACCTATCTGGAACAAACAGAAAAGATTGTCTTAAAATTATTCTAGAATTAATTTTTGTTCTTTTGTCTTCTGAATTAGGTAATATATTTCTAGTTATTGAAATTTAATATTGGTACTTTCAGAATTCAACAATCCTGCTAGGATAAAGTAGGGTTTTTTTCCTTCAAAACTGAAAGGTATTTCTGCCATTAAAGGGTAAACTTAGCTTATTTTTAAGCTAAGTTTTATATATACTGTTCAGTAAGATTTTCAGAGTTAATGTTCTTAAAATTACACAAGTGGCTATTTGATTGGAATTGGTGACATGGTGAGTTCAGTTGCTTTAAGATAGTCTTAGTCTTGACTTGTTTTTTGTAAATTTTTACTTACACCTTTTTTTTCCTCCTAAAATGTGCCCACTAGTTGTGCCATTTAATTGTAATTCAGGGCATTAGACAGCACATAGCCAGGTAGGTAGGAATCAGGCCGAAGTTTTATCAGTACTGCCGTTAAATCGCTCTTCATCTGAGTGCTTGTTCCTCTCCCAGTGCTGTTTCTCCCTGCACCAGCAGCAGGTTTACATGGCCACATGATGAATTGTCCTGTGGTATAATTAGCACATTTTCCATGGTTCATTTGATCCAGTGCAGTTCACTGATTCTTATTCTGCAGATGACTGCACAGAGGTTTGGGTGGTATAGAGGGAAGGGCAGTAAAATTCTTGAAAACATGCAAGGTCAAGCGTTGTGTCAAGAGGAAATATAGCTAAGTTATTTTCAGTGTCTTTTTGTAGGTAAATTTCTCTTCCGACAAATGTGGGAAAGCTTCAGTTACTTTTTAGGTTTTCAGTTTCTGCAGCTTCTCCACTACATCAATTTGGGCCAGGCTACCATTTCAATTACTTTACAGTAAGGAGTATTTCAAATATCTTTTGACTTTATTTTGTGAAAGTGTTGTATTCAGCACTGTGACAAAATTGAAGGTAATATTTTATGCTAGTAGTGGGTATATTTTGTACAAGGTATGTTCTGCATAGCATGATTATCAGTCTGCTGTGACATCAAACTGATCAAACTCGCAGCTGATCATAACTGTGAGTTTCTTTGTCAAAACTACCTCCCTCACCATACAAAAATATTATGTATTGATCACAGTACAGGTATGAAAGCCACTAAGCTATGTATTTCATGTTGTAATGTTGTTCTTGTTTTCTTTTGTAGCTGGTTGGTGGTGAATTTGATCTGGAGATGAACTTTATAATCCAAGATGCAGAGAGCATTACATGCATGTCAGAGCTTTTGGAGCACTGTGATGTAACATGCCAAGCTGAAATCTGGAGTATGTTCACAGCAATTCTACGTAAAAGTGTCCGTAATTTACAGACTAGCACGGAAGTTGGCTTAATTGAACAGGTACTGCTGAAGATGAGTACAGTGGACGACATGATTGCAGGTATAAATTACCAACTGATAAAATAATTCTTATATTGCTGAACTGTCAACTTATTGTGATTATGGAGGGTTTGGGGATAATTTGTTTTTCACTTAAAGTAATATTTTGGTTAGTACTGCTATCGAGTCAGAATTTTTATCAGTTTTAGAAAAAATGAAGGAAAGAAAAGGCATTGTTAGTTTAAAATATATGTAGATAACTGTCTAAACTAATTGTCAACCTGTTTAGGCTTGTTACCGTTCAAGGTAATATATTAGTTTTGAAATGCATTGATCATTTTGAATTATTATTATGATATTTGAAATATTGTTATGACCTGCTTTAAATATGAGCCACATCTGACAGCATGTCAGAAATTATTCATATATTTGAATGCTGGATATTTGGGTTATATTAAACAGTTTATTTCTGTACATCATTTAATAATGTATAGCTGTGCTCCCTATAATGTCTCTGTTGTTTGTACTCGTGAATTTTAATGGCCTGAAATTTTTTACAGTAGAAAATATAGCATTCTTTGCTCACTGAAAATATCTGATGTAGTTCTTGCACAGCTAAGGTTTCCAAATTACTTTTGAAGGAGTTTGTCATTCCATGCTACATCTGCTCAGTAATAGGGTATGGATTATAATCCTGAATGATTTGGTTAGAAAAGCAGGTTTGGTTGTCAAGTTTAAATATGACAGCTAAGAGCTACATGTGCTTACTTATCTACTCCTTATTTTTACTGAGGAGAAACTTAAGCATTTTCTTTCAGCTACGTGTGAAGGTAATTCTTCATCTTTATGTAGTTGGGGACTTCTAGGATACTTAAATTGTGAGGCACTTTTGAAAGATTGAAGAGGTTTGTCTTCCATAATTCTAACTCTTAAGACTTTAGGTAATGATCTGATTCCTGGCAGATATATAGGCTTTGTGGAACAATAAACCAGTGAGGATTTCAGACCAGAAACAAGAAGAGGATAACAGCAGCATGAAATATGAATTATTCAAGAATATTTTTATCTTTGGCTTTTTTCAGTATAAAGGTGTATGTAGTATTAAGTATTTGAAAAAGCTGTAAATTCTGTATTTCAAAGTGTTAGTGAGCAACTCAGTCATTAAAAATGTATGTGCAAATGCTAAAACGAGAAGTGTAATGTTAAATATTCTACTGTGAGATTCAGACTAGCGTATAACAGACCAATAGATTCACAAACTAATGATTTTCACCAAGTACATTTTGTTTCCAGGACTGGTAAATATGTCAGAATAGTAAGATAACAGAAAGTAAGGAAAAGATATTGTTTATATCAAGTTAAATATGACATTAGTTGGTGAAAACAGACATTACTATTTTGAAGTTTATCAGGATTTTACTCATAAAAATCAGTAATCATACTAATTAAAATTTCTTCATTTTGAGGTACCCTAATGTATTGGGTTAATGTGTTAAGGGCTTGGTAGCAGGGAAGCTGCAGGGGTGGCCTCTGTGAGAAGAGAGGGATATGGTCATCTAATAATTAGTCAATAATAAGTAGTAGGCACTTGATGAAGAAATCAGTAACTATTTTTGCATTATCTTTGTTCCTTAATCTGATATGTACATGATGAAGTCATGACTGACTGTAGATGATTGTAGAACTGTTTTGCCCCAAGTGTTTCTATGAACTTTCCAAAGCCTAAGGATAAAGTACGAAATTTTGTGGCAAAATGATTTTGAACATTCAGAGAGGCTGTTTTGAAAAAGGGCTGTGTTAGTGCTTCCTCCTAAGAGGTTAGTACCAAAAATCCTAATGTTTGCAACTGACTTATCATCTGCAAAAGACAGAGGCTACCTGAATTTGTTTGTTTATATGTTTTGAGGGATTGTTTGTTTGATTTTAGGTCATCTCACCTGTTTCTTCCTGAAATGTTGTGATTAAACCTAAATAAGGTTTAAACAGAAGAGACAAGTATAACCTCTGTTATGCTATGACTGCAGTCTTTTAGGACCAGTGTAAATCTGAAGCTAACTTCCTCTGTTTTATGAAAGTAAGAGAACAGCAAATCAAAATGTACTCAATCTTTTTCAGTGAGAAAAACTTGTCTGTCTGTTTAGATGAAAACTATCAGATTATGAAGCTTCTCGGCACTTTAAATACCCTACTTCTTGAGATTTTGCGGTCAAGAATAAAAGTTTAATCACCTTGACTGTTGGTTGCAATCCAAATGAGATTATTGCCACATGTATTCCAATTTGTTTTCCAGAAGCATTATCCACCACAAGTCATCTGGACACTGTGATAATCTGTTATACTAAGATATGAGATGATCAGGCATTTTATGAATGGTTAAGGCAAAAAGATTACTGAAATATTCACATAGGTGATTGGCAGACATTTTTATTAACAGCTGCACAAGATTTTCCATGAGGGATTCAGTTTTTACCATTCCATCATTTAATTCTCTTTGATGAGAAGTGATGCAGATCTGCTCAGTGAGATTCCTTGAGATAACACATCTCTAGTAACTTCAGAGCAGTCTGAATGGTGAATGTAACCCTAACCCATACTGAATGGATGTGTCTCCCCTGAGCCCCATTTTATTTGCTGCAGTTCTGTTGTGATGCTGTAGGTAATTGTTCTGAAATTTCTGGAATCGAATTCTTAAGTATTGAAACAGTTCCTAATTTCTAAGTAAAAATGTTAGTTTTGGACTGTTCTGCCATTAACAGACTGTTAACAAGCATTTCTCTTCCAACTGGATCCATAAGAAAAGCTTCAAAATTCTCACATTCTCTGTTGCCAGCCCATAGAAATTGATCTACTTCACAAACAGAGTTAAAATTCACAATTTCATGGCTGGCAGTTATTAAACATTTAAGGAGGCATGAGGTAGTTTTTCTGAAGTTGTGTTTCCAAAGCTGTTTAATATGTCTTCTAAAGTTAATGACATACCATTCACTTTGATATATACTTAGTTTACTTGAGAGACAGGCAGACTCTTTTACCATTGTATTTTCATATGAAATGACTGAATTAAGCGTTTCTTCAAGCCTTCTGGTGAATTTATAGAGCATGTATAAACTGCTTAGCATGAAAGTATTCAGAAAGTGCCATTAACAGAAATCTGTTCCATTCAGTGCATGTTTGAAATGCTTTAAAAGTGAGAAACGGTGCCTGCTTTCTCCTTCTGGCCTTTCTCATTTCTGAAATGAGATCATAGATACCAGTTATATATGAGATCATATTTAATATTACAGAAAATGAAGAAAACATTAAAAACAACAACAACAAACAATTATAGTATGTTTGCAGTCTTTGCTCCTTTATAGATGAGTGGACAATTATGATTATAAACCAGAGGTAGACTGACTCTTATATTAGGTTCTAATACATATGAATAAAGTTATGTAATAATAGTACTTTTTTGTTCTTGTTGTTATATTGAAACAAGAAACAATGTTTTTTTAAATGTGTTAAAAGCAATATTTTTAAGTTGCATAGTTATATTGACTTTCACAGATGTTCTTTTCTTTATCTTCGCTTGTTACCCCACTGGACTTCAATCTTTGTGGTCTTTGTTTAAAACAGCGATACAATGATAGGGAATTTATGTTTATTTTTCTCTACCAACTTTTTATTCATTGCTTATAGACATGTATTTCATGTCTACATGAAGTAGCCTGATTTAAAACACAACCTACAAAATAAAAATTGTGAAATTCTCAGCTGAAGGTTGGTATTCACTCATGCTGATTTCCCTTTTTGAGTTTTCAGTGTGTTATTGTTCTTGGTTTCTGATCATGTGCAATATGTGTAATCACTGCCAGCTTCACATTGCATGCTAGAGACTGGACAGTGAAAGGGACAAATATTTGCAGGTACTAGAGGATGAGCTGGATCATAGAATTCACCATCATATAATATAAGAGTTTTTGTGTTCTTCACTTTATTTTGCTTTCCTGTAAGAAATTCTGTTACAAATACAATCTGCCACTAATTTTAAAAGGAATATTAATTAAACTCTCAAGTAAACTATTTAGAGAATGGAACATATATGGTTATACTTCAACATTAGGGACGTAGTTAGATCTTTTGGTGAAAATGACTGCAAGTCACAATGTTTTTCTTTTCCTTTTCCTGACATGCAGTTTCACACACTGAACAGCTTAGTATGTCTCCTGCAAATTAAATGTTATTTCGGTCTTTACACGTGCCTGTTGTGTAGGACCAGAGGTTGCTTTAATAGTGGAACAAGTTAATAGATATTGATGGTTTTACACAAATATGTATATGTAGAGATTTGCAGAGAAAATTTCTTAAAAACAAAACATCTAAAGGATTAATATTTTTAACACTACTTTTTGTCAGCACCTGTAAGAGTCACCCTTTCACTGGTGAACAAAGGGAACATGTAGACCTGCAAAGAACATACAAGCTCAATCATGTCTTCTGAAAAGCTTTTGGGGAGAATTTTCTGATTGTTGAGTGCTGAAGAAATTCAAAAACATTGTTAATGCTGATTCTGTTCAGTCACGGCTGTTTTGTTTTGAAAAATCTGTACTCCACAGTTTGATCTCTGAATTAAATTTCTTGTGCAACATCTGCTAAGATATGCAACTTGTTTTTTCCTTCTGCTAAAGGCAGTAGTATTTGTTAGTAGTGCTGTTTGTTCCAGAAGAAAATGCAGAGTGTAAAGCAAGGTCCAGCATCCCCTAAACTAACAGATTCTTAAAATGCAATTCTGTGTTTTAAAATAAAATCCAACAACTAGCAGTAATTTTAAACCTGATGTTCTCTGATAGGCAAGCTATGTAATGCTATTACTTTAAAATTATATGGATTTTGCAATGTTTTAATGAAATCTGTATTACATAAACTTTAAAAATTTTGATGAATTCTTTTTACTGTGGTCTTTTTTTCTCACTAAGATTGTTTTGGTTGGTTGGTTATGTTTTTTTTGTTTATTTTCTGGCTTATTCTGGTAAAAGTTGGAAGTATCACTAGCAAAGCTGTGAGAACCATGTAAATTCTCAGTATGAAGTACTTAAGTTAAAGAATAATGTCAAGCACCTTTTAGTTCTGAAATGTTTGAAAAATACTATCTACAGAGGAATGAAGAAATCCTTATCCCATATTATGTAAGAGAAAGAAGCAAGCAATAAGTTCATAATGAATATTATAAAAGAGAATTATTTTTTCATATATTTAATAGATACTTTGTTCAAAGTGTGATATAACATCTAAAACTACAAATGTGCATTTATTTTTAAAATTGTTAAAATATTGAGAGTATGAAATCCTTTGTAAAATATTTAAGGCCACTAAGTTTGACTTTTAGAATTTGTGAATACACTTATGTTTAAAGGTATTAATGTTTGCAGCTTTTTTTTTTTTTGTCAAAACAATGAAATTCAGAGTTCAGAATAACTTTATTTTCCTTTGAAGATCTTCTAGTTGATATGTTGGGGGTTCTTGCCAGCTACAGCATCACTGTCAAAGAGTTGAAGCTTTTGTTCAGCATGCTTCGAGGCGAAAATGGAATCTGGGTAAGCTGTGATCAGATAAAGCATTAAGTGTCATTCCATTAGAGCCTGAAGTTAACATAAATTGTCTTCTGGGACATATAAGCTTGAATATTTTTTTTATGTTGATTGAACGTATGTTTATGAAGTACTTTATCTAACTACTATAGAGTTAATTTGCTGTGTTGTTTGAAAACCGTCCAGTTTCCATTATAGCTTAGAGAGTACAAAAATATTGACTTCTCTGCAATTTTCTTGTTTTCACAGCCAAGACATGCGGTTAAGCTATTATCAGTCCTTAATCAGATGCCACAGAGACATGGGCCTGATACCTTTTTCAACTTCCCAGGCTGTAGTGCTGCAGTAAGTTTTCAACCAAAATAGTACAATTTGAGGAACAAATAGATTGCTCCTTGCTTACATTTCTTTTAGTTTGAATTTGGAAATTCTTGCAAGGGAAACACAAGGGGAATTACAGTCCTGAGTATCACAGACCTTGCCTTCCATAGGTTTGCAAAGTAGTTGAAGTGTTGAGAAGTTAAACTTGAGAGGGTAAGAATGTCAAATAGAAGTTTTTTGACTGCAGAAATTACCATTACAGTGAAAACTGAAAATTCCAAAGAATAATACTATTTGATTTGAATAATGTAATTGATAGTACATTACATAAAGCCGGGGCTTAAGGAAAATGTAGTGATATGCTTATGCATATCATCACAGTGACATTTTAAAGTGACAGTTTAGTCAGAAATTCTTTTTTTTTTTTTTTTCTCTACTTGTCAGAACTCCTCCAGCTGATTCTTTTCCCTCAAGGCAGTGATTTAAATGTAGTCTACTTCTGGCTTTACTTTTTGAGATAACATATGACAACAAAACTCTTAAAAAGGAAAATCAAATGGATTTTCTCTCTTTAGTGCATGAAAACCTGCACATAGATCCAGTTTCAGAAAACCTGCACATAAATCCAAATATTGTGTACAGATTTAATAATATGTTTATTAAGGCAGTAAGTATAAATGTTAAAAAAAAAGAGAGAAATCCAAATTTGAGTACGTTCTGGTATGGCATGGTATAAGCTCACGGTAGAACTTGGAAACTTTTTGTAGAATCATAGAACAGCTTGGATTGGAAGGGACATTAAAGATCATCTATTTCCAAACCCCCTGTCATGGTCTGGGATGCCACCCACTAGATCAGGTTGCCAAGGGTCTCATCCAACCTGGACTTGTACACCTCCAGGGATGGGGCATCCACAGCTTCTCTGGGCAACCCATCCCAGTGCCTCATCACCCTCTGAGTGAAGATTTTCCTCCTAACATCTCATCTACATCTCCCCTCTTTTAGTTTAAAACCATTCGCCCTTGTCCTGTCATTATCTGACTGAGCAAAAAGTTGTTCTCCATCTTTTTCATGACTCCTTAAAGTACTGAAAATCTGCAAAGAGGTCTCCCCAGAGCCTTCTCTTCTTCAGCCTGAACAACCCAAGCTCCCTCAGCCTTTATTTATAGGAGAGGTGCTCCAGCCCTCTGATCAACTTCGTAGCCCTCCTCTGGACCCGCTTTAACATATCCACATTCTTCTTGTGCTGGGGACCCCAGATCTGGACACAGCACTCCAGATGGGGCCTCACAAAGGCAAAGCAGATGGGCACAATCTCCTCCCTTGACCTGCTGCCCACCCCTCTGTTGATGCAGCCCAGGATGCAGTTGGCCTCCTGGGGTGCAAGCGTGCACTGCTGGATCATGTCAAGCTTTTTGTCCACCACCAGAACCACCAAGTCCTTCTCCATAGGGCTGCTCTCAATGAGTTCTCCACCCAGTCTGTACTCCTGTCTGGGATTGCCCCGACCCAGGTGCAACATCTAGCAATAGCACTGATATTTTTCTTCAAGCTTAAACCACCACCTCTTCTCTGTCAATACAGCTGTCGGTGTGGCAGATTTCATCAGGGAAATAAACTGCCTGAAAATAACTGTTTTTCACCCGGGGTATTTTTTGGCTATATTACTTCCCTCATCTTGTTTGATATTCAGCTGCTCAAACAGTATTGCATAGGGTGGATTGTGTAAAGAGTTAATAGCTGAGTTTTGAAAGAGATAATTTCATTTGGTACTGCAATGTTAAAACCACAGTTAACCTCTCCTGCTCCAAAAGTATAGCTGTTGTAAAATATGAATTTCTATTATGACATACACTGCTGTGACATTTCTGGGCTTCAGTGGCAAATCCTGATTAAATGTCTATATTAAATTTAATTTTCTGTTATATATATATATAAAAAATTTTCAGGGCAAGAATTTCAAATTTTCATCCCCATCTAAGGAGGTGCATCAATTTTCATCAGTCATTGGAAATCATATTGAAAATTCAGTTTTCAGTACTGAGAATTGTACAGTGGCATAACGTTTCTTGATTGAAATGCACAGTAGGCATTCCTCTTTTCTTGGTCTGGACCTCGTTTCATATACCACTCATCATTGACTGTGCACCTGTAAATCAAGAAATACAAGTTTCAAATTTACGTTTCTTGAGCAGTCCATGTTGTATTATACCATGAAATTCTAGAGAGGAATCATTCTCTGAAGTGGACTGGGGGAAATGATTTATAAAATGATCCCAGCAACAAAACATTTTATTAGAGAAAAGGACTTAGTTTACAAGCACTGAGTTGAGATTTTCAGTTGTGACGCACATTGGTGACATCAGTATCAACAGAGAGAAATAGCATCACGTTTATCTGGTGTGATGAATATCTTTAAAGTTGGGTGCATTCTCCACATGTAACCAAGACTTCAGTGGTAATATGAAAGGGCTTAAAAGTCTGCTGCACCAATACTGAACTGCTGGCGAGAGCTGTATTATTATTGCAACTAAAGGTCTCTTCCCAGAACCGTGTTACATCTCTGCCAGTCTATCCCAGTAGCACATTAACCACTCCATTAGGAGGACACCTTATAACAGTGGTACCATTCCCAGGTGTTATTCCTGTTTGTCATCAAACACCTTTTCCCCTGTCTCATGCAGGGAACTCTCTCACAGGAGACAAGAGTTGTATCCCAGAGGATTTCCTTGAAATGTTTTGTACTGAGCAAACAGTAGCAGGGTAGTAGCATAATAAATATTATTTCTTTTGTCTAGTCAAATGCTAGCATAAGCTGAGCATATTGCTGTATCAAATTTTAAAAAATTACTTTGAGTTCCCTATCATTCTTAATTACCCGTTTCTCTGTTCTTAAAACTCCTTCAGCAATTGTCTTGCACTTTTTTGATGTATTTTACTATATGGTGTAGAATCTTAGTGTGAGTCTTAGAATCTTTTGTCTCTATTGTCAATAGATTTGTGCCCATTCTGATTTTAAAGAATAAAGGAATTTGTTGCTGGTAGTAGTATTCTGCATGGAATCAGCATAGATACTGTGCGGATACAGATACTAACGCTCCTGTATTATATATTATATTATAATATTATATATTATATATATTATAATATATATTATATATGTATTATATATATTATGTATTATATATACATATTATTATATACAAATATTTCTAACTGTGATTGAAGGACTAGAAAGTATTGAACAGAATCACAGAATGGTTGACGTTGGACCTCTGGAGGTCATCTGGTCTAACCAAGTATCGTAACTTAAAAATTGAAAACGACCTTACTTTGTGTATAGTTATCACACTCAGTGAAAAATATTTTTCTTTTACTGGTATCATAGAAAAAATATTTTAAATGACCTCAGAAGTTCATCTTGTCCAATTTCCTCCTTAAAGAAAGTCTGCCTTCAAAGTTAAATGATTCAGGGCAGTGCTCAGGTATAAAGAAAAGAGTTTGTGGAAACCTCTTTGTCAGTCTCTCAGCCCAGAGAAATAAAGCTTAGAAAAAAAAAAAAAAAAAAAACTTGGTCATGCCTTATTATTAACTATGAATGGAGGTAAGATTTTGTTCCTTACCTTACTAAGTGTTTGTAGGAAAAGAAAAGTCATAGTGCTCTAAGATTTCAGAGAACAACCTTTTTTTATACTATAGTTTTAATAGTGAATCTCTGTTTTACTGCATTTTGAGATTAATTTGATCTTAACGTTTAGATTTCTAGATGAAATTAATACTTACCAAATGCCAAATTTATATTTTAATTTATGCATAAGTAATTTTCCTCTTTTTTTCTCTTAATATTGCCCATTCACAAATTTAATTTCATGTCCTCTATCAGTAAATTTGAATAGTTAAAAATTATAGTATTTTAAAATAAATGGAAACTAATGCATTTATTCAAAAACACTATTTAAAGTTTTTAAATCTTCTTTGATATTTGAGTGTTAGAGAAAATCTGCAGATTTATAGCAGAAATTCAGAAAGACATTATCTTTGACAGTACTTTTCAAAAATATTTTTTTTAATTGCTGTTTCCTTTATTTTTTTTATTTTTATTTTTTTATTTTTTTTTAGGCAATTGCATTGCCTCCTATTGCTAAGTGGCCTTATCAAAACGGGTTTACTCTTAACACCTGGTTTCGTATGGACCCACTAAACAATATCAACGTGGATAAGGATAAACCCTATCTCTACTGGTAAGTAGCTTATAACCTTGTAGTTATAGTTTCTTTTGGCTTTCTAATAACCATTTATTTTTTAAATTTTAGTTTCTTACATGCTCTTTCCCTCCAAAATATCTGCAGATTGTATTGGTTGCCTGCTGTATGTAAACTTATGTTATCATCAGTGCTTTTTTCTTTGCCATTTTTAAAATCACAGATGCAAGACATTGTCTTCTGTCAGAACATGCTGGTATTTTCTTCAGTACTTCTTCACTCTTTATGTATTTAGTATGCATACCTTTTGTCATATTATTCTTAAAATTGTGTATATAAGTTATAGATGACAATTGGACACAAGCAGGATTTATCAAATTTAATTTATTTGGGAATATAAGAGTAGCACAAGAAGACAAGTAATCAAAAATAATGTTTCTCCCTTTATGTCATTACAGGTAGTCTAAAGAGCAGAACTTTTTTGTTTTCTGTGGAAGAGAGGACCAGCGTATGTGGTCTCAGAAAGTTTTTTCTTGTACTATCAGTACATAAAAATCTTATAGTTTATTCAGCAGGAAAACCAAAATCATTTATATTTTCTTCAGAATGAGTATCATATTAGAAATAATTCAGGGTTATTCTGGAGAAAACCAACCAACCAAAAAAAACTTTTCTCTATGCTTCTATCCGGGATAATGCTTCTTCGTGTGCCTGTTTTCTGCCAAGTGTTGTAGGTATTTTACTATGGAGATTTTTTTTTTCAAGCTGTTGGCTATAGCTATTTTTGTGAGAATTAAGGGTTTTTCTTTTTATTTTCTCAGCTTGCCAATGGTAAACACAAATGTAGTTATAGAACTGAGCATGCATACAGGAATTTAAGGCGATCATTTGTTTCTCAGTCACAATTTGTGTTTTAGAATTGGCAGTTTTAAGTCACGTAATTGGTTTGAGATTATTTTACTATGTCAGAGGAGAAAAAGCACACTGTGAAACTGCATAGCCCAAGATGTATGTTATTTTTGTTAGGGTTAGTGATGTAGAAAGACCTTTAACGTAAATGATGAATGATCCAATGATCCCCTCTGATTCCAATATAATGCACTAGCAGCAATAACATTAGGTTTGAATAACATCAGACATTTGATTTTGTTTTTCTGTGAGGTAGTTCTGTGGTTTATTATGATGTTGTTACAATTCTTATTCAATTCTAATATTTTTGAGCATGCTGTGTTTTTTTTTTCCACTGAAATAGTTTTAAATCCTACATGTGTTGAGATTTCTGGAATATTTATGTATACTTAATATTCTCTGTGTCAGAGGAGGCTTAGTTCTGGTTCCATTTTAAAATATATTGATATAGACTTTTTCTCCAAAACCGTAGTCTGCATTCACTTTGCTACTGAGAAGTGACATATGTTAGAATAATTGCCATGTGTACTCTAATTGCCACGAGTACTCATAAATCCCTGTTTAATAAACATTTTTCTTTGATTTTAGTGTTTTTTTGTTTTGTTTTGTTTTTAACATAGCAGTAAATGAACCCCACAAAGCTGCACTTTGTGTTCTCAAAGAACATCTGAATTTCTTTCTTCAAAAGAGTGTTATGGGTTTCACCTTAAAATTACACTCCAAATAGTATTTTTATTAATATACTTCTTATTAGCTACAACCATAACGTTTCCATGTTTTCTTTAAAAATGTCCATTGGTGGTATGACAACTATGATAAGTAACTTAATATAATCTCTATTCATTACATTTATTAGAATAAAAAGTCTAGCAGGGTAAGAAACCTTTTTTTTTTTTTTTCTTGGAGTTTATTTTTCCCTATGTGTGATGTGTACTTTTTCTTGTTTTCAGTAAAATAACCCAGAACATATCAAAATATAGTCTATATTTTCTTTCTGCAGTTGGGAAACTTGCCACAATATGTGGAGTTCGAACTCTCTTATTGTAGCACTTAAAAGATAACATCTTTAATAAACATACATATTTTGCTACATGTGCACACTTTTTAAGTAACCTTTGGGCATATCTATGCTAAATGAATGAATTGTTATCTCTCTGTGTCACATGTGTGCATGCACACACACACTGTAATTGTAGTTCGGTGTCTCACTTTTTTTTGTTACCTCTTATTATGGGATTATCAAGCATAAAATGAGATAATCAAGCATAGGACATGAAACTTCTATGACTAACAAGTTGAAGCTTTGCAAGTGCTTCATATGAGACACTGAAAAGAATCAGTCTTACATAAATCATATACCAAAACTGAGACTGAATGTAATATGACTATATGTAGTAAGAGAACCTGAATATGCCAGTCTCAGGAGGAAATTAGGGAACAATGCAAATACTTGTTGTTTTATATAGTGGCTTAAATTGAGTCATAATTAATAATTAAGAAAAGTATTCAAATTAAATTACCATCTAAGCTTCTTTAGGTAGATTTTATATTTTGCCATGAGAGGTTGAGTAACGGAGAGGCAATAACAACAAGAAACCAAAGCAATGATTTGTTCGGTTTTGAATATGTTTTTTGATCGTGTAACATCTTCTTCTGTTTAACTAAGTGTAAAATGTATCATACAAATTACCTCTTCATAGTTTCTTCTTTAAAGTCATCTGTCTTTTAAAGAATCTTGACTTTTTAAAAAACAAAACAAAACCAAACCAAACCAAAACAACAACAACAACAACAAAAACAGTAATGTACTTGCATGAACAACTTCAAAGACTGTGATTTTGAAACAGAGGTGCTGAAAACAGGGTCAGCTACAGTAGGTTCCTGAGGACCTTGTCCAGTCAGATTTTGAGTAGAGGAGACATCATAACCTCTCCAGGCAACCCATTCCAGTGTTCTACCTCAAAGTAGAATTTTTTTTACTTCTATTTAAATGGAATTTCCTGTATTTCAATTTGTGCCTGTTGCCTCACATCCTGTTACTGGATACCATTAAGAAGTCGTCTCTGGTTCCGTCATCTTTAGTCCCCACCCTTCAGGTATTTATACATGTGGATAAGATCCTCCTGCCCCCTTTGAATTCTCTTCTCCAAGACTTAATAGTCCTTTCTCCAAGACATAATAGTTCTTTCAGCCTCTCCTCAAGTTAGAGACTTTGATTATTCAGTCATCTTTGTGGTCCTTTGCTGGACTCTCTCTGGTATGTCCACGTCTTTCTTGTACTGGGGATCACAGAACTGGACACAGTACTCCAGGTGTGGCCTCAGCAGTGTTGAGGAGAGAAGGATCACCTTCCTTGACCTGTTGGCCATGCTCTTCCTAATGTGGCCTGGGATGCCATTTGCCTTCTTTCCACAAGGGTGCCATATGGGCTAGTGATCAGCTTACTGTCCACCTGGACCACCAGGACCCTTTCTACAAAGCTAATTTCTGCTTGGTCCCCAGCATCTATTGCTGCTTGAGGTGTTTCCTCCCCAGGAGTAGGACTTTGCATGTTCTTTTGTTGATCTTTAGGAGATATTTGGCCCATTACTCCAGCCTGACAAGGTCCCTCTGAATGGCTGTACACTTCCATGGTGTATCAACCACTCTTCGCAGTTTTGTATCATCTCTACACTTGGTGAGGATGCACTCTACCCCACCATTCAGGTTAATGAAGCTGAACAAGATTGGACCCAGTATTGACCCCTGGGGTACTCTGATAGTAACTGTCCTCCAGCTGGACTCAATGCCCCTATCACTTTTAGCCAGCGTTTCAGCCACTTTTCAGACTGCCTCGGTCTACTTATGTAGATCATTCTTCATCTGCTATATTCGCTATGTTAGAGCGTTGAAAAATCTTTACAAAAAAATCAGGATAAACAACATCCACAGCTTCATCCACCAAGCCAGTCATCTCATCATAGAAAGTTATCTGTTTGCTCAAGGATGATTTCCAATTTGTAAATCCATGCTGACTATTTCAGGTCACCTTAGGTATGATCCAGGTGCTAAGTGAGTGCAGAAAGAATTGTCCAGAGACCTTTCTGGTGGGAGAGAGCTGTTATATGAACCTGACTATAATATGAAACCTTATGCTTAGAAATGGAGAAGGGAGGTAAAGGAGTCCTTTCACATTTGCCAGATGTGAGGGAAAACTATTGTTTTGTAATTAGATGAACACTAGATGCTGCTTCAAGAACTGTGAGCCAATTTGTTAAATATATATATGTATAGCTGTTTCTTAGGATGGTGTTGAGCAGCTGCTAAGTGAGAGTTTTAATACTTGTGTATTAAAGCAGTTATTGTAACTTACCAATTACAAAGTCAATGGTAACAATACTGAAAGGAAATTCTTTGACATTTGTATGGGTGCTAAATAGAAATAAAGAACAGACTTTGTTAAAAAGCAGTCAGGTTCAAATGGTAAGGTGAACAGAATTAAATAGCACAAATTTTAATACAAGCAATTGGAGGTCATATACCTAGCAGTGAATAATGGGTGCCATGCTTACAGAATCAGTTGTTATGTATTAGACAGGTGTAATTACAGAAGGATCTTCAGAGTTATTGTAGGTAACCAACTGACCATAAACTGCCTTTTCAATGTTCTGACTGAAAGAACTAATGTAACGTTTTCAAGGAACAAACAGAGAAAAGAGTGAAGGTGATGTGGTTGCTTCCTGAAATCTTGGCAAAAGCATTGCTGGAGTGCCATTTATAGTTGAAAATCACTGCTTCTTTTAGGAGACCATGTTAAAATTGGGTAGAATTCAAAGAACACTCTGGAGTGAACTGTGCTCTGGAATACACGTTTGATAATGAAACTTTCCAAGAAAAAAAAAAGGGGGGGGGGAATGAAATTAAGGATAATCTTGACTTCTGTTTTTAGAATTTAAGCAAAAATCTCGTGATGATGGATTGTTTAATGTGAGATCTGGGGGGTAAACAGTGGGGAAAAAATCAAATTTTTAGACACAGTCCTATGGTCACTATAACTATTACAATTATAATAATACACAGTATAATATTAATCATGGTTCAATAAATCATTGGAATTGTTCTCTTAAAAGTGGCATATAAACTGTGAAAATTTAGGGCTATCTTTAAGCACCCAATTGGGAAGTCTCAACACTCTAAGTCTCTATATTTGTTTCTGCTAAAATCAGAGTTAGGGCAACATTGCGTCCAAGTAAATTCAGGACTTAGACAGACTCAGCACAGATATTAAGATTTTTTTCATTTTTTATTCTATTTTGAGATGCTCTATTTCAATTTGTGTATTATGGTCTGTAAAGAAATTAGAGGGTGAAACTTGGGCTAGATTGTCATAATTTTAGGGTTTTGTCCTTAAAAAAGTCCAAGTGCTTCCACAACCATGTAATGGAAGAAAAACTAAAGTTTCTGAAACAATTTTCTAAATTCTGTTTTTAAAGATGTAGGGACAATAAGTACCAAAGAAAGCCTTCCAGACTTTTCATTCCATCTCTGGTGCTAATAATAATAGAGATAATGCTAAACAGTTGCAAAAGCATATAGTGGAACTCCAGAATTAGTAGAAAAGAAGCCATTTTTTCCTTCAGGCAAGAATTAATTAGGATACTGAGTCTGAGAATATATTATCTCAAATGCTCCTATCTTAAATTGCTTATAACAATCCTAAGCTAAAGAAACTGGACTCATTAAACCATTTCACCAGTGGATGGAAGAATGCTTACCTGCTATTGAAGTGTAACAGCATCCAGTAGCTGCTTTGAGAGAAGAGATGATATGAAGCTGATAACTGTTTTTATGAACTATGTGTAGTAAAATCTTATACCAGCAGCAATGGGAAGTAGTTTAATGCTCATGAAACCACATGGGGGTTGACAGTATTGTTCTTGTCTCCTCTGTGCTTTTCCTTTTTGTATGTGGCAAGTTCTACATGTGTAGGTAATAGGTAAGGCAATTTATGTGTACTGTCCTAGAGAACAGTCCTAGCCTACTTTACTTTTGGCAAGAAAGAAAATGTGAAAATTAACATAATCTGTGTATTATAATATTGAGGTAAACAGAGAACAAATTTGTGTTCTCAGTTTCTCAACTATGGTTATATTAGAATGCTAATTAATGTGGGGAAAAAAAAAAAAAGTGAAATCTTGATTGGTATTGGCAAGCCTTCATGTTTATAAAATCATACTATTCCAAGATGGAGAGAGCTGTCCTGCTCAGAAATGAGCTATTACTTCATTATTTCAGTGCTTTCTTGTCTTCAAATGCTGAGCTCCAGGAAGTTACACAACTAAGGACATTTCAGTATTTAAAATTTCAGGAACAGTCCAGTTTGACCACAGTGGTGACAAAATCAGTCCAATAACTGGGGATAAAAGGGAAAAAGTTCAAAGGTGTAGACATTTCTTCAAAAGCCACCACCCCCTTTTTGCTTTTTTTTTTTTTTCCCAGGGTGTTGTCAATGTGTAACAAAATATTTATTAGTTTCTGTTAAAAGCTGTAGCATGCATTTTACAAAATGTTACTAATGTTTTACCAGATAAAAATATAATGGCATTTTATCAGATAAAAACATAGTGGCATTTACACTTATTGGCTGTTGGCAACTTAAAAAAAATACATATTATTTGACATTTTTAATCAAATAATACTACACCATATGCCAGAATGTAATGAATCTGTACATTTTTTTCATTATCCTTGAAAATCTGATTCTGTTAGCCAAAACTATTTTAGCTTATAGAGATAACATATGTTGCTGAGAAACAAATTTGGCATTGTGAGAGATGCAGCTATCCTGTGAAAAGTTCTTTGAATGCCATGAAGCCCAAAGGAGGTAAATCAAAGTCTCAAACTAGCCCACAACATATCCAATTGTTTGTATTGTCAAGGCTACATTTTTACATGTTTAACCTTTATTTTATTGTATAGAATTAGTACTGTGGTATTGTAGGTTATTTGTATAGATGGGTAATGCAGGTTATATCTATGTATGGGTAGTGTTCTCCCCTAAGGCTGTTCACTGATGCTTTTTGTTGTGGGATATGGCTGCCTCTGGGGTCATTGTGAAAACCAAATCCTTAAAGTAGGTCTGTGTTGAAACTAATTCTCAGTAGACAAAGGAGAATGGCAGTGTTATAAATTGTCTTCACTTTTGAGGTCAGTTGTGATGGGCAGCACATTATTTTTTTCCTGTTCACTCTTAGATTATGTCTTAGGTTTATTTAGGCTTATTAAAATAGTGTCTTCTTTTTGCAAGGAGGGTTGTTTGGAAACCTATATAAAGGGCTGTGGCAGAGGAGCGTGCTCCTTCCAGAGTGGCAGCTGGAGGGGAGCAAGAGTTCTGTACCACATGCAGAGGCAGATAGAAGACTGAAAAAAACCACAGCCTGAATTTGGGAAAATAAAGCTTCAGTAGCACCTTAACATTCTGCTAAAGGGAAAGAACAAACCAAAACATGGCTCCAGGCCAGCAGAACCACACTGATGACCAAAGCTCACAGAATCATGGACTGGCCTGGTTTGGAAGGGACCTTAAAGATCGTCTAATTCCAACCCCCTGGCCATGGGCAGGGATGTCACCCACTAGATCAGGTTGCCAAGGGCCTTATCCCCCGTCCAGCCTGGCCTTGAACACCGCCAGGGATGGGGCATCTACAGGTTCTCTGGCAACCTGTTCCAGGGCCTCACCACCCTCTGAGTGAAGAATTTTCTCCTAACCTCTAATCTACATCTCCTCTCTTTTAGTTTAAAAACATTCACCCTTTTCCTATCATTATCTGCACAAGTAAAAAGTCACTCTGCATCTTTTTTATAAGCTGCTTTCAAGTATTAAAAGTCCTCAGTGAGATCTCCCTGGAGCCTTCGCTTCTTCAGGCTGAACATCGCCAGATCTCTCAGCTTCTCTTAAGCTCTTAAGTACTCCAAATGGGGCCTCACGAGGGCAGAGTAGAGGGAGACAATCACTTCCCTAGACCTGTTGGCCATGCCCCTGTTGATGCAGCACAGGATGCAAATCTACAATTTGGAGACCACTATGTCATGTGGGACCATGTCAAAGGCCATTCAAAAGTCCAGGTAGATGACATCAGTCGGTCTTCCCTTGTCAACTGATGCAGTTACTCCATCATAGAAGGCCACCAGATTGGTCAGGCATGATTTGCCCTTGGTGAAGTCATGCTGGCTGTCCCAGATCACCTCCTTATCTTGCACATGCCTTGGCATTGCTTCCAGGAGGATCTTTTCCATGATCTTCCCAGGCAGAGAGGTAAGGCTCATTGGTATGTAGTTCCCTGTGTCCTCCTTTCTACCCTTTTTAAAAATGGGAGTGATGTTTCCCTTTTTCCAGTCACTGGGGACTTTGCCTGACTGCCAGAACTTTTCAGATATGATGGAGAGGGGCTTGGGAATTTCATCAGCCAGTTCCCTTAGTTCCCCTGGGATGCATGGCATCAGGCCCCATGGACTTGTACCTGTTTTGTTTCATCAGGTGGTTGTGAACCTGCTCTTTACTTATAGCGGGGGGGAGTTTGCTCACCCAATCCCCAGCTAGAGGTTCACGGACTCAAGAAATGTGGGAAGGCTGACTGGCAGTGAAGATTGAGCAAAGAAGTTATTAGGTACCTCAGCCTTCTCCATGTCTGTTGCTACCAGTTCTCCCTTCTCATTTATCAGAGAGATATTCTACTCTCCTTGGCCTTTCTTTTCTGGCCAATGTAAGTATAGCACCCCTTCGTGTTATTCTTTGCATCACTTGCCAAGCTCAGTTTCATTTGTGCCTTGGCTTTCCTGATCCAATGCCAGATGTGCAGCATCTGGACAGCATCCATTTACTGTTCACAGGCCACATATCCCTGCTTCTGCTGCCTATTTCCTTCCAACACCTCAGTTTGACCAGCACGTCCATGCTCAGCCATGCTGGTGTCTTACCTTCTCTGTTTGATTTCCTAAACATGGGGATGGAGAGCTCTTGTGCTCTAAGAAAAACATCCTTAAAGAGTTGCCGGATCTGTTCAGCTCTTTTTGACCCTAAGGACAGTATTCCAGGGAATCTTGTTCACTAGGTCTTTAAATAGCTCAAAGTTTGGTCTTTGGAAGTTCAGGGTCCTGACTTTGCTCTTTGCCAGGCCCGTGTTCCTTGAGATCATAGACTCAAACAGGGTTTGCTCACTGCAGCCCAGACTGCCTCTGATCTCTGACTTCGTCTGCATTGGTTCACCAGGCATGTGATATGAGGCATAGTACGCTGCAACTCAAAAGATGACTTAAATCAAGACTGTAAGTAAGGACCTCTGCACAAGGACATGCTGGTGTGGAGAAGAGTATGTCTATAGATGTTCTTATTCCTGTTCGCTTTAGCCTGATCACTCTGGTTTTTTCCATTTAGTATAAGTTTTCTAATTATTAACATAAAACAGCAGCTTTCTGGAATTTGAGAATTTGAATGTCATTTTTTGACCCCTTTAAAAAAATTACTTTGGAAAAAACATCTAAGATCTGGCCACCTCAGGGTGTAGTCATACCACCTATCTTGTAAGGCTTTTTTTTTTGTTTTGTTTTGTTTTGTTTTTTCTCAGAAGGTTTTGGTTTATCAGCTATATTCTTGACAGTGAAGAAAGAGGAAAATCTTTTTTTCTCCATTAATGTACACATACAGATTTAACTATATGTTTCTGAAGATGGACTTAAGTATATAATTATGCATTTTTTTGCATATTGAAATCAGGGTGGTATTAGTATAGTGGGATGGTATTAGTATAGTGGGATAGATTAAAGATGTAGAGTTTCAGCAGCTATTAAGTAAGATGAAATTTGAACTGTTTGCATGTGATTCTCACCTCTTAATGGCACTACGAAAAAACAAGTAAATGTGTTTAATGAAAATATTCCAACAGTAAAACCATTTAAAACATCATTATTGTAATAATATGAAATTATTTTGAAAACAGACTGCATTAATGAAATGAGAAAGTGTTAATTACTGGGCTATATGAGTGTATGCAAGTGTTCATATATTTGTAATGATTCTTTTTTTAATACTTTAAAAACTGAATTTCAAATTTATGGATGAACTCCACCATTTAGAACCAATATATTTCAGTCATTGATTATTTTTTGTATCTTAACTTGTGACTTTTAGACTAAAATTTTTGTAAATTGTGCTCCGTATTAATGATAACACACTTCTCTTTATTGTACACAAAAGGGAATAAGTGACATAGCTGACATAGCAGTAAGTGTGGAATGAACATTTTAAAAATCTTGTGTTTAATTTAATTCATTGATTTCCACCAACTACATTTGCAAAATGTCTTTTAAGAAGGCCAGAATATCTCTTTATAATGTTTTTAATTTCAAAAACACATAAAGAAATGTATTAACTTTCAGCTTTTTCTATCTTTATGATGTTTGCCACAGGAAAACTGAAAACCTTTATTAAACTTACTTTTTAAAAATTGTAATCCTTCATCTAATTAAAATAAATCTACAACTCAGAGGTCTACAACTTCATAGATCATTGTCCTAACTAAATCATCAGTCCTGAAAAAGAAATAATTCTTGTGCATAGTAATTACCCTGAATCCAGACTTACGTGTCATACCAATTGTGTTGTTCTCCTAGCCCTTTAAAACTGCAAGACATCTTTCAAAATCTAAGCATAGCATTTGTTTTTGTGATGGATTTGCATTTACAGCTTAAATCAGATATAATGTTTGTAATTATGATGGATTAGAAAATTGAGGGTAAAACCTGAAAATATGAGATTTGCCATCTTGCATTTCTGGAAACTGAGGAAAAAAAAAAATATTGATTTTTAGAACATAGCATGGAATCAAGTTCATGGTGAAGATTAGTAGCAAACCACTGATTGCTCCCCCACCCCCAAGACAGGGTGGGGAGAGAGGATGAATAGGAAATTAAATTCAGTGCTCCAAAAGCCAATTTCTTTTCTTCTCATGGCACTTTAGAGTGTATTTGAACCTTGTTTTATTATATGATAGTTCCTATTTTTCTAATTTCTGTAATAATCTTTTCTTTTCAGTTTCCGCACTAGTAAAGGTGTTGGGTATTCTGCTCATTTTGTCGGCAACTGTTTAATAGTTACATCGCTGAAGTCAAAAGGCAAAGGTTTCCAGCACTGTGTGAAGTATGATTTTCAGCCACGCAAGGTAAGCAAAATAGTATGCACAGTAAAGAATATCATTGAAAATGTGACAAAGTGCTTTTGGAAGTAAGTACTAAAATCATTTTAGTGATATGGCATCTGTAGATAAAATCCGTAATTTCTTATTTATAATTAGCTTCTCTGTCATGCGGAGTGTAATGACAGTTACAGGCTAGAATCAGTTTAAAAATAATAATTTATGAAGTTACATTTCTATAAAGCTAACTTGTTTTTAAAAATACTGCTTAATTAGCTTCAGATGCTGAAGAATTTTAAGTATTTGTGAAATGGTTGTATTTCATTTTAAAAGGTCTGTATGTTACAGAAGTAATTCTTTTTCTGAACATTCTGTACTTGGTAACATTGGTGACAATGCCTGGAACAATTTTGCTGGCAGTGTTAGAATTTCCTTATCTGTTGCTGGGAGAAACAAGGATCTGAACTTTTTCTATATTGGTGATGTTTTGGGATTTCTCATTTTTCATAGTAAGTCTTGGTTATTTCTCTAGATCATATTTGTGTTTCTTTCTACTGCATGTCTAGTAGTCCTAAGAGAACAATGATTCTTGTGGCTTCAAGA